>NC_092509.1:100087341-100390372 GCF_047511675.1 Marmota flaviventris | reverse complement strand
AATATTCCCAAATTGTCTGCGTAGATGATAGCACATATCTTTGCCTATACCAAAAATAACAAACTGTAATGAGTGAATTGTATATGTGTTCCATCTCAATAAAATGGAAAGAAAAGGGACACAGTATAAAAATCAAGTACAGTGGGGAGGTCTAACAAAATCAGAACAGAAAAATCTCTTCGTTTACCACAATTTGGAGAAATCATTTGCAAATATAGTGGGAAGTTAAGTGATATGAGGGAGTAAAATGCAGATAATAGTGGGAGAGGCGCGAATGGCAGTGAAAAAGTAGAGATGAATACTTTCAACATTGAGACATGAATGGGAGACTGGAAGCTCGGGTGAAGGCAGTATTTCTTTGCAGTGAGGAAGAACTTTTTGCATTGATATAGAAGAGAGTATGAAAGTTTCAGGATACAAGCATGAGGAGGGGTGGCTGGTGAAGGAAATTTGGTGAGGTAGAAGATAATAGAACCCATTACACAGGTGGAAGGGAAAGGAAGGGAGATAAGCTATAGGAGAAAGGAAACAGAAGACAGGGGGCGGCGTTTGTTGCTGGGCAGGAGCAATTTTCAGGAAGCTCTGCCATGTAGATTCTATTTCCTCATTAAGTTGAGAAGCAAATCTGTAGGGGTTTAGCTTGGCGAGTGGTTCAGGGAGGGAAGGGGGATTTTTAATAGTGAAGGAAGTGAAGGAAGGAGAGACTAGAGACATGTTGGACTGTGGGCAGCAACAAGCATTCAACTGAGGTCAAAGACCAAGAATTAGTAATGACACCAATGTGTGTGTGTGTGTGTGTGTGTGTGTGTGTATGTGTACAAGTGCTAGTAATTCTCAGGGGACTGGAAAGAAGAAGAAATGCTGGGATTGATTCAAATTTGAAATTTTGGGGGAACACTGCATGTAAAGAGAACCAGAGAATCAAATATTGAGATGAATGGCTGACCACCATGACCTGTGGTGTGACCACTGGTGAGAAACCAAAGTCTGGTCATGCCAATAGTGGTCCAGTGGTCTGGGAGATGTTCCAAACCTTGTTTTAGCAATGGAGCTATTTTGTTTAATGGAATTAATTTAATAACAACCTCCAATGGCAATAACAAAGCTTCTAGTAGAAACAGGACAAGTGGTTGGAAGACACACCTCTCAGCAGACTCCTTCCTGCTTCAGAAGTTACCGAGTTGCCTCCTAAGGTCCTAGGACTCTTAGAACAAAAATTAAAAATGTATGTTCTATGGAGGATGTAATTCAATGGTAGGAAAAAAGAAAAGAATCTGGGAGAAAATATTAACCACAGTAAACAATAAAATGAAGATAGGGGAGGATGAGGAGAAGAAGAAAGGAGAGAAAGAGGAGAAGGAGACAACGAGGAAGAAGAGGGTAAAGAAAAAGAGGAAGTAAAGAAGAAGATGAAGAGGAAGGGGAAGAAGAAAAGGAAGAAAGGTGAGGAGAAGAAAGAGGAGGAAGAGGAAAAGGTTTTGAGCACTTACTTTGTATTAGGCTCCAGTCTTAGTGCTTTAAATCTAATACTCACAGAAGCTTGATGAGTTAAGAAAGCTTATTATCTCAATTTTCATAAATGAGAACACTGAAGTACCGAGAGGTGAGTCACTTGCTGAAGGGCGCCTGCAGTGCCAATCTCTGATATGAATGATTTCAAGCCTCCTACCTTTGTCCATACAGATGGGAGCTGTGGATGGGTCTATTTGGGAATAAAGTGGAGCTGGCTCTGGAGAAGATGAGGAACGCAAAGGTTTGTGAACAAGTTGCACCCTACAGGATTGGAGGGACTCAGTGAGTGGCAGGTCGGCCAAGGGAAAAAAGGGGTCCTGAACTGTTCCAATAATTCAGGTTCTGGAAAGGTGTGACATCTTGTGAAATTTGGAAATCTGATGAAAGATTGGGCTCAAGGGGGCAGGGTACTATTAATTATTAAAAAACCTAGTGAGCACCAAGAACTCTTACACTTGGTATGCATTGTTGTATGAATAATTTGAGGGATTCAACCTGAGGCTTTCAGGAATTAGATCATTTGCATGAAGTGATTGTACAGGAATCACTTTTAGTTTCATGATTTTAGTTGTGTAGTTTGGAAATAAAGAAATTCTGGAGCTAGAAGTTTCATGTATTTCTACTTGAGGACTAAACTTTTGGGGAATGATTACATATTAGAAACCAGGAGAAAGCAAAGGATCTATCTAGGAAGACAGAGGATGATTTAAGAAGAAAAAATACTCATGTAAGTAGAAAATTTCAATTTGTTTTTATCTGACCACCAGTTAGAAAAACATATTTTATGACAGCTGAGTTTATAGATCTGTGTGTATTTATGGACATGGATAACCAATAAGTTTCCAGATACTTATGGGTTATTGTGAGTAGTGTATGAAATGTGCTGGTATTTCCCCTTTTCTTTTCCTTTTTTATTTTTTAAATGCATGCTGGTTAGCAACCCACTAAATTTATTTCATAACTCAATACTAGGCCAATCCAGTGCTTGAAAACATTTCCCTATAGCTATCATCAACACTCCATGCCATGAGGAGTGCTGGGAGCTCTTAGGCTTGGCCAGTCCATCTTAGAGTAATAGCTAATAGTAATGACTCTCAATTGATGGCCTTCTGTAATGTGTCATGAGAATTGTGACAGTAGCCCCACCTTGAAGGTCCATTCTCTTTCTGTTTTTCTGACCCAATATTTGTTTTTGTCTCCCTTAATTTCCTGTTTTTCACTCAACTTTCCTTGGTCCCTTTGGTTTGGAAATTAATTCTTCTTGGGTTTGTTCTTCTTTTTATTGTTTTTTTTTCTAAATGAATTAAAATAATTTTAAGGCTGACCTTTCCATGTCATTTCCAATCCTCCCTTGTGGTTGTTTTATGCTTAAGTATACTGTACCACAATATGAGAATGAACATTTTATTGTGTGGTACATACTTTTCATTATATAATAATTTAATTATATGACAAATGAGGTTGCAAAACTGATATTACTCACAGCACCTCGTACAGAGCTGCCAGATGCCCTGAGTTAACCTGACATTACCAGGAATGAATCCTGGAGACCCAGAACCCACAGATCCTGGAATGCCAGATGAAGTTTGTCTTCAATTCTGAAACCAGGAAACCAGAGTCAAGACCATGAAACAGCCATGTCTCAATGCTCTTTCTTCCTCTGTGACACCCACATAAAATAGCATACTGTGGATGCATTCTGCTTGGAGATTTTGAAAGGGACACTGTCAGTAAACACAATAATAAGGTGATAGTCATAAGTTACCAGAGACTTCTCCTGGAACTTCTTTGATTTGCCAAGATAAATATAGAATTTTAAGTAGTATTGGCTGTGCTTTTTGGGGGGAGAGGTGTTTTCATATCTTAATTGGGGAAATTGGGGCTTGAGAGTTTAAGTGGCTTAAACTAAGGTTGCTCAGCTATTAATTTAGATCTAGAGCCAGGACTAGGTTTCAGTAGTGGAACTGGATACACTATTAATTTAATTAGGTGTCAAATATCTCTGAATTATTTTTCTTTCTCAGAAAGGTTGGCTGTATCTGTTAATAACTTCGAGTGATCAATTGAGTAGAAAGTCAGAATGGGTACTTTGAGAAAATGATTTTGATTCTGTTAACATGCCTTACAGTGAGAAAGTTAGTATAACTGATGGACTGAGTTCAACTTCTAAATTTGGGATCACTTGAGATCACTGAGTCAAATGGTCTTCCATCATCACACTTTGTGGATTGCCACCTTGCTTGTTTTGTTGAGCATCAGGATCATCAGCAGAACCACCAGCCTTTTTGAAAAAAATCCTGGGTACTGAACATTGACAAGTCTCAGAGGTAGTTGTGATGCTAAAAATATTTGGAAATCTGTTTCAACAAGTGCTACATTCTGGCACATGAAGACCTTGGTTTATTCATTTATAAAATGAATACTTATTTAGTATAGTCTTCGAGAACCTAGATTCTTTATGAGAGACAAAAAGGAGTAAATCATGTATGAAAAGAACTCACAATGTGCTGGTGCAGGGAGATACACTGATATTAATTCTTAACAAGATAAAAAAATGGTTACATGTTAAAATGAGGTAAAAGATTTCACTGTATATATAGTACAACCCAAGTGAGGAGGGAGGAATGAAGCTGCACTTCTGAAGGTGGTAAATCCACCAATCAAGAAGACTTGTGAGGAGCAGGTGTAACATTGCTGGGAGTGGGGGAAAGCATGCATAAAAGTTTGAAGAAAATTTCTAGGTATCATCAGGGAATAGAAAGTAAAACTATTCCACTGATTAGGGTACTTGCTGAGGGCTAAAGAACAAGAGTACAAAAGATCTTTAACATAAACTAAGCATTTTGAGACTAGTTATTGGAGAATAAAGAGCCATGGTTGGTTTTTGAGCAGAGACTGATATGACTGGTACTCATTCCTTGAAAAATTAGCTTGCAGTGGGGCACAGGATGGTGGAATAAAGGAGGATACAGATGAGAACATGTGGACTCGAGAAGACACACTGTTGAGTCAGGTCAACGCATGCGTACAGACTCTCTCTGGGACGATGCACATAGCAACATTTCCATATTCTCCTTCCCTGTCTTTTGAATCGTTATAACAGTGAGACATATACTAGGAGTTCTGAGTGCTTGTGAGCAAGGTGAACTCATGGAAAGTGGCATTATAGCTATTTTAGATGTCATGTGAGTCCTAGTAGAAACAGGGAACTCGTGTAGTTTTAATAAGAATTGCACTGGATGAGAACACTTGAAAGCAATGTTTCAAATCACAGTGACAGCTTGATGCTTTTGAAGGAATTTTGAGAGAATTGGATAGCTTTCTCTTGATAATTTGAAGTTGAGAAGGCATGGATTCTAATTCTGTCTGATTTTAACTGCTATTCTTACACAAGGTAGACATAGGTGGACAACATTGGCTCTTGATTCAATAATTGGTGCCCTTGTCTTATTTGAACATTTTAGTTTTCTCCTCTCTCACATAATCTTTTTTTCTTTTCTTATTTTATAGTCTGATCCTAAATTCTGTTTTTTAATTTTTTCCTTTCTCATTTTTCCCTCTTTTCTCCTGATTCTTCAATCCCTAATTTAGGTTTGCTTAAAAGGGTCACCATAACCCTTTTCCTTGGGAAAAAAGAGGGTGGGGTCCACTTGTTAATTATTGTTTAGGGTGGAGAACTTGTCATTTTAGTTGAAACATCTCAGAATCTTCCCAAGTGACTTGCATAGTGATAGAAAATAATAAATTGTCAAAAAAATATTTTTTAGAGAAAATGTGTCATGCAATTTAAGGCATGTTTATGTCCTTAATAATGAAGGTTGACCCAACTTAGACATGTTAGGATGTGCATGGCTTCAAATATCCTATCCTATTGTTTCACAAAGTACCTTATACTATAAAACCATGTTCTGACTTCTGGTTTGAAAATATGCTCACTAGACCCTGCAAAATAAACATGCATTTGTACCCCAGACATAATACATATTGAAAATAAAAACATTTTTTGGGTATCTTACATACTCCACTTGGAAAAAACCAAACTGGAAAAAAATAAGAAAGAAAGAAAAAAAATGAAGTGGCAGAAAGCACAAGGTGGTGGGTAGAGATTTGGCAGGTTTTGTTTAGCTCCGGTAGAAGGCTCTCTGGAACAATTTAGCCAGCATTTTCATTGGCAGGCCCCAGCAGAACCATTAGAGGTATTAAACAAATGTATTGTTTTGAGTTTTTTTTGGCCCAGTTTCCCCTATTATTTAGGAAAATGGAATTGCACATTCACAGGGAAGAGAGAAGACTGAAAGCCCACAAACTTGAACCCTCCCATGGTGCACTGCAGATGAGCAGGCTGCAGAGTGAGGAGCGTGGCGAAGTCTTAGCCCCCAAGAGTCCCATGTGCCAAGTGCAGTGTTGGAGCGGATCAAGATTCTTGTATATTTTTTCTCTTTCTGGTTAAAAAGTAATCAGAGCTTTCTGAAAGTTCCTCTAATAAATTATACAGCAGCCTTTTTATATCTGGCAACAAAGCTCTTTTAGCATGTCTGCTCAGGAGCAGAAAGCCTTGATCTGGAACACTGAGTCTCTGGCCTAAAAATAAAAATGGGTCCTAAGAAACTGTGAGTGCATGTGAGTGTGCACTCACACGTGTGCATAGGGCAGGCAAATGAGAATGCATCATGTCAAAAATACTTAGTGAATTGATCTTGGGGGGATGGGAATGCTGAGGTTTTTTTTTTTTTTTTTTTTTTTTTAAATAACACATGAGGCTAAACAGACGACTCATCCATCCTGTGTTTAGCTTGTCAAGCATGTCTTGGGAGAAATGCCAGATTAAAAAAACTAGGATGAACTCATTTGGTCCTTTCCCCTAATGTTTCTATTTTCTGTTAGTTATTATTGGTTGACCCGACTTTTCATTCCAAATACTAGAGTAGAGTGGGAATAATAGAGACTAAGAATCCCAGATTCTGCCTCAGGACACTCTCATGTGGAGAAGCTCAGCCTCCAAGTCTTTGGCAGCTGGGGGCCCTCTGCCTGTGCATCCTGGCCCTACCATTGTGAGGCTGCTTTTGGGATATCGTCTAAAAAGATTTCAGAGTATAGGGTGAATATTCCAACTAAAATTAAATTTACCCTTTTTATTCTTTAAACATTGAGTTCTTCTAAAATAATAAATTCTCATTGTGAATTTGCAAGCAGTTAAGAAACAGTAATAAGTTCTGTCTTTGTTTCATTTCCCTGTCTACTTTTTTTCCATCTTTTCACTGACTGTCATTTTCAAATATGCTTGAAAAATATTAGATTAAGTAGCAATTGCTTTCTAAATATTTAGTATTTGCCATGTGCTTTACATATGTTGTTTCATTTAATCTGTGTAGCAATTTTAGAAGGTAGATACTATGTTTATTCTCATTTTTATACTATTTTGATTGTTTTAAAAATGATCATGGTCATTTTCATATCATGAAACTGATTTTTAGAGATAGGATATAATGCCCCAATCATTCAAGGAGAAAATGACAAACACTGGTAAACCTGGGTCATTTTAATCCAAGCTCAAATTTTTATCACTAATTATGCCATCTCCCAGGATTTGCTGATTACTTTTTAACCAGAAAGAGAAAAAACATACAAGAATCTTGATCGGTTACAACATTACCCTTGGCACATGGGACTCGTAGGGGCTAAGACTTCGCCACTCTCCTCACTTTGCAGAAGGTTTAGGACTTTTAACCATCTGCATTTAGAATAAGGCAAGGAGTATGTTCCCCTCCTGTTTCACCAACAGCACTGGAGGAACCTTTGCTTCTCATAAAGCTCAGTCTAGACCAAGCAGTCTCATCCCCATGCTGGTCTTTAGAAGCACTTGGTGACAGAGGCTGAGACCCTTGGAGCATATTAGGAGCTCCACACGCAGTTAAGGAGGTCTCTGTGATCATGTGTGATTTTACCTCAAAGCCAGCTCAAAGGTGTGAATACATGACCTCAGAATTACTACTTGAGTCTATAACCAAATTTCTGCTTTCCTCTATAAGCAAATTTAGATAAAATTTTGAAACCGGAAGAATTTCCTTTTCATCCCATGAATATTCCGCTTTTCTGGGCATAGCCTAAGTTGTCCTTTCTTTTATGGGAAAGAATCTGAGTGATATGAAAAAGTATTTTGTCCTAAAAAGTAAAGGTCTGAGGAAGGCATTAGTGTTTGATGTATGTGGTTTGTGGGTATTTACATGACGATAATTGAAAGGATGGTTGATTGTGCATTTGGTTAATGAAAAAAATTGTGTAGATCAAAAAGGATAAAATACCAGCAGATCAAGATAGAATACTGTACCCCCAATTATGTCAATTATTGTGTAAAGCTCACATAGAAAAACGATAGAAGCAAATGCATCCAAATATCCATAATAGTAATTTCCAAGGGATTAGAATTTGGGTACTTAATAATTTTCTTGTAGTTGTTTTTTGTATTCTAAGTTATTGATAATGTGTAGGTAGTACTTTTATAAAGAGGCGTGCTTAGTTAGGAGGCATACCACAAGCAAAATGACAACAGCTCTAAACAGAGAAGCTGGGTGGAGAACTCTAAGCTGCTTGATGTCGCTGGAACCTGAAACACAAGTGAGTCTGTGGCGAGAGGTGAGGTGGCTGGAAGAGGACGACTACTTGGTCAGATTTATGGCTTTGATGGGTTGTTCCAGCAGCTATGTGGTTAATAGTTTGGAGAAGACGAAACTATGGCAAGAAGACAAAAGACCATTGCTATAGGCTGGACAAAAGGAAATGAGGACCCCTGGCAGTGACTGTGAAGTGAAGGGGATGGAGTAGAAAATAACAGGTGAAATAGGTGAGCTCCAGCAACTGGGTGCTCGTAAGTGGTGAGAATGCACATGGAAGAAAAAAGACAACTCCTGACTTCCTCCCTAGCACAACAGGAGAAAAGCTAGCTTTGCAGGGACGTTGTGGAGTCAGGTAAACAAACATTGCCTTACCTCCACTCCTTACAGAACCATGTCATGACACTTGTTTGAGAGCAAAGAAATTAAATCACAAGTCAGCTGAGAGACTTGGTTCACTCATTGGTTTGTACACATTTTGCTTTTCTTGAGTGTTGATTTTTCCTGAAGGAACATGAAACATATATTAGACCTCACTGAATCAAAAAATAACAACAACAAAAAACTGCTGTTTATTCTTCCCTTTTTTATAGGCAGGTACTATGCTAAGTGCTCCATCTAGCATACCATCTTTGTCTGCACATCAATAAGAAGATGAGAAGCTCAGAGAGGCTAGGTGTATGTCCAGATCACATAGCTAGTGAGTGGCAGAGCTGGACTTAACTCTGTCTGACTGAATTCAGACCCACACACTAGAAACATACCTTAGTGTAAAGTAGGGGTGCACATTATTTTTATGTAAATGACCAAATAGTAAACATCTGAAGTCTGTGGGTTTGTGCGTCACATGCAACATATAATCTCACTTACATTTTCTTCTTTTTCTACATTTTTTTTTTGGTTCTTGTTGCAACTCCAAAATTTATAAAAACCAGGCTCAGTTTATAGGCCATACAAGACTAGTCATAGGCTGGATTTGGAACCTCAGTCCAGATTTTGCAGGTGTTTGGTCCAGAGTACATACACACACACACACACACACACACACACACACACAGGCCTTTTAGAGTATATCAGTGGTGAAAGGATATGTGGGTAGAAGGAGAAAAATGGAGAAGTGACTTAGCTGTAGGTTTCATGGGCAAAGGGAAACCCAGCTGGAATAAGAACGTCCATGGTAAACACAGGGAGACCACAGAGCATGAGTCACCACCCACCCATAGTCTGAATAGGATCCCTCAGCCAAGAAGTGATCCTCAGATTGCTTCAAACATGACTGTCAGGGGCGGGAGAGGGTGAAGGTTTAGGAGAAGAAATATGCTCTCTAGATGGAACACGAGCCTGTCCTAGAAAAGGAACATGGCAGAGTGGCTGGAAGGATATGCCTTTCTGGCCCCTAACTCTCAAAGGACAGGAGAGGAAAAGAGAAAGCCAGGAGTTGGGAGTGCAGGAGGGAGGATATGGAGCGTGTCCCTGTGTGCATGTGGAATTCTCTCTGCTGGGTCACTACCACAATTGCACATTCAGACAGGCAGGGTTGGTCTAGCAGCCTTCTGGAAAAGAGTCAAAGTTCACAAAAGACAATGGAAAAAGCAAACAAAAATTTCCCCATCCAAAGCTCAGTGTCTTCATCAGGAGGCATGGAGCAAAATTTTTGAATAGAGTCTGGGGGCTTCTGAAAATTTATCAGGGGAGAGGGTGCAGATAGGAGTCCTCTGTCTCCTGAGGCATGATGACCAGTGAGCCTCCACTGCTGGTTCAGGCAACTTCTGGCAATTCCTAAGTGCCATTGGATCACACCTGCAAGCGCCGTAGTGCAATGTCACCTCCGTCCCTTCCTCTCCTATTGTCTATTGCATGGGCAAGTATTCCTCTTTGTCTTCAAGAGGATTTCCAACAAGGGGAGGCTGAGTTGGGCGTGTGGCTCCTGGTGATTTACTGAGGGATCTTTTAGTGGATAGTGAGAGAAACAGGATGAGGCATGGTAAGGAACTAAGCAAAATGTGATTTCAACTGTGTGCCTCTTGGATCTCAGCGAGTTCTGAGGCATGAATTCACTGTGGATTCAGTTCCACAATCGGGAAAAGGATTGGCTTTTTGTACCCTTCTTTAAGTTAGTCATTGGCTACATGCTGCTGCATAACCTCCCGTAAGCCAGTTGCTGTTTAACTCAGGGATTCTATAAGATGGGGCAAGAAGTTAGCTACCAGTAGCAAGGGACTGGGGTGCCCACTTGGGTGACACCCAATAGCTCCACCACACTCCTGTCTAAAGTGCATCTCTCCTGCTGGGCTCTGAATCACATTCTCTTGATTTTCTGCACTCTTTCCTTACTCTTCATTCTTTTTTTTTCCTTCTGGCTTCTTCTGGTTCAGCAACTTTGGCGATGCTTAAGTCTCCTATGATAAAAACTTTCCATCCTCACTTATCTCTGCTGGCCTCCTCCTTCCTTCCCTGCAGAGACTCCTGTCCAGACCCACCATTTCTTCTGCATGCCCTACTCACTCCAACCCACTACAATCTGGATTCTGTCTCCACTATCCTTCTGAAATTACTTTTGCCAAAGTTACCAACCGTCTCCTTATTCTACTTCTGATAGACACTTTTCTGTTCTTCTCTCACTTACATTGCCAGGAACATTTGGAATGACCTTCTTGGCTTTGGAGAAGCCAACTCTCCTGGATTTCTTCCCACTTCTTCATTGCTCCTTCTCAGATGTCTTTGCCAGTTGCTTCTCTTCTGCCTATTCCTTAAAATTTACTATTCCTCAGACTTGTCCTATGTCCTCTCTGCTCTCTCCATATACCTTTTCCTTGGCCAAAATGGGCTTTTGAGAACTCAGAGAAGATCTCTTCCTTTGCTGTTCCATGATGCACAGTTAAAAGATGAACTGTTATTTATTTTATTTACTTATGTATTTTTTCACAACACCATAATTTATTAAATTTGTATTCTTTGATTTTATAAGAATGTATAGAGTGTTTATCCAATAGATACCATGCTAATCACTACACAATAAACAGACAAATAAACACATATGGTTCCTGACCTCAAGTAGTACACAGTCTTCTAGGGAAGATGAGCAAATACTTAAAATACAAGATGAAACATGCTATAATAAAAACACATACCACACATACTATAACTCTACAGAACAGTAAGCTCCTAATTATTATGCTGTTTTTTATTCTAACTTTTACATAGTTGTCTCTCCCACCAAGAGATAACAAACCTCTCTGAGGCAGAGATGATTATATTCTTGGCATTTATTTGTACAGTACTCTACATTAAAAACAAATGATGAAACTGGATCCCAGCTTTATCTCATGTTTTTCTATCCTTAAAATTCTTGATATTCATGTATATTTATTATCTTGTATGCATTTTTAAAAGTCCTTTCAGGTATTGTGAAGAAGTTTGTTTTAATTTGATGAAACACCCTTTTGATGTGCATAAATCCCTTTAAATTTAGTACTCTTTTCAGTGAAATAGGGCCTTAAGCAATGATGTACACTAGTTATTCTTTGCTACTCTTAGATATCATTTACTCCTAAGTGTGATTTAATCTGTTTTCCTTCTAATTTTGAAATTCTTTTTTTCTCATCACAGGACCCTACTTACTGCCCAGCAGTATTACATTTTAAAATATTGCCATATTATTAGGAAATGTACTATATCAGGGGATGATGAAGTAGGCAATGTATTTTGGTCTACATCTTTTGCTTAGAAATATTTTTAAGCAGCATTACAAATATGAAGAAAAGTGGCATACACAATAGATTTTTGGTTTTGAAAGGTTGACATTACTGATTTCTAAAAACAGACAGACCTGATATTTCCTCCCTGAATTTTGCTTGAAAAAATTTAGCTAATTCCAAGAGAGTAATTTCTCAGCTCCAAATTTTCATCTCATACATACCACTTCCTCTATAAAGATTTTCCTTTTTGATGTTAATTAGTAGCTCACTGTTCTGTACTGTTATAGTATGTGGTATATGTTTTATTACTTATGTATTTTTAATGACAAATCTTAAATCCACACCTAGATTTTACTGGTGTTTTGGGGAGACTTAGGGAGAGAAACATTTAAGAATAAGCAAGTTCTCCACCTGATTCCGGTAGACATACTTCACAGAAATATCTTAAAAAGAATGTGGGTGATCTGGAAGACTCATCATCTTCATCATTATAATTTCTAATCATGCCATGTAGGCAGGTGTCCATGTAGAAGAGATGCCATTAGCTCCCAGATTAGTAGTTCATCAGGGGCTGGAGGGAAGATCGAGATTCCTAGAGCTTGATGCTTCAGTCACAGTGTTCTCCTCAAGGGTCATTAAATACACAGCAACAGTTAGCGTTTTAAACAAAGAAAGATTAATATTGCCTCCTTCTAGATGTTCAGGTTGCATAATTCTGGGTATGTTTTTGAAAATGAAATCTCTCTCTCTTCTGGTTTCCTAAGCATTGTGTGGTGCTGAGTATACCCATCAAGAAGCCAGTAATGACCTCTTCATTTATCCCTAACCTTTCATTATTATCTACATGTTATGGCTTTCTAAACTTACATTCTGCTCACATCTACAACTACCTAAATGCATCTCTCGCTTGATCATCAGCCAAACCTTGACCTCCTGGGTAACTGAGCTATCCTGTTGTTAAATTTAAAAATTCAGGAATAATTGTGGACTCTTTCTCACTCTACCTCATCTAATGAATTTCCAATTTCTGATGGCTCTGTTTATAAATATCACTCTAATTCAACCACAGCCTTTTTGCAGCGTCTCTGTTTTGTGGGCTTGACCAAACCCCACAGACTCTCAACACTCATCTTTCTAAAAGGCAATTTAATCATGTTGCTTCCCTTCATGAAAGAAGTCTGAGGTTGGGGTTGTGGCTCAGTGGTAAAGCACTTGCCTAGCACATGCAAGACCCTGGGTTCGCTCCTTAGTACCACATTAAAAAAAAAAACAAATAAATAAAAAGCCCTTTTGAATTAAAGGGAAATTTGAAAAAGAAAGAAAGTCTGAATGTCTTTCCGAGGTTTGTAAGACCTTTCAGGATCTGACTGATGCTAACCTCTCCAGCATCCGTCTGTCTACTGTGTATAACTCTCATGAACCAACTCCTTGGAGCTGGGGATTATCCTTCCTCCTCCCCTGCCACCTGCACCCAGGAAAACCCCTTTCTATCTGCTAGGTTTTGGTGTAGGTGTCAATTCTGGGAAGACCTCTCCATACCCTAGGTCCTGACCAGGCGCTCCTTTCCCTGGGCTCTCACAGCATTGTTTGCTTCTCTTACCAGAGAGCTCCTAGTCTGCTCCACTATTAGCCATAGATTCTGTTGGTCAACATGCTGTCTGGTCTTGTCCAGCTTTGTCTCCTGGCCATTCAGCACAGGGCCTGAGATGTACTTGTTCAATAAATCCTTTCGGAATTAATGAGCATGTTGTTCTCTTTTCTAAAACCAAAGCATAAGGGATTTTCCACCATTGGTGTTCTTATATGATCCATTCACTTTCAGTAAAAAAGAGAGTTGGGAATTTAATTTGTTGAGTTTAATTTGGGAGTTTTAATGTTTTTTTTTCCAGAAGAAACTGACTTCTGGGGGTTGTATGCATATACATGTGTGACATATTAACAGGAGGAATGCCTTGCTAGCAAACAGGAGTGGAAGAGAACCTTTTAAGATTGTCTAAATGGAGGGAAGAGCTTCAGGAGAAGAAAAAATGGCACAAAAGAATGAATAAACTACTGAGTGACTTCATGGGTTTTTACTATTATCTGAAACACATTGTGTCTGCTCCACTTACCCACAAGGGCCACTCCTCCTGGGAGAAGCTTTCTATTTTTAAACCCAGTGTCATGCCTATGGAATCGCACTGCCCATTTCTGCCCAAGCCCTGGGAGTTTATCATGCTAGAGTCTTTGTTCCAAGAACATGCTCTGCCTTTAGTCACTGTACAAAGCATTGTCAAGGACTGAGAGAGGAGTTTGGGCTTGGGTGTATTTTTTGTCCCTTGTTGCCTAACAGAGGGGGTAGGTCCTATATATACTCCTTCAAGTTCAACTTTTTTAGATAAAACTGTATTGTCTGGTTTATGGGGATTTTACAGTACAGCAATATCAGTGAACTTGGGATAGGGGTAGAATGAGGGTGCGTTCTGCTTTATTTTCCACTTTGAGTTCATCTCTATCACTATATAGTCAGTCAATATTGAATAGACACTTGATAATATGCAAGATGATGTACTAAATTGTTGTCACACTGACAAAAGCATAGTAATTGCCTTCTGGGAATGTTGTCCAGTTAATGAAAGAATGAGTGCTCTAACTTTATATATACATATTTTTAGACTATATATATACATACACACACACACACTTATATATCTTACAGAAATGCATTGTGTTTTAGAAAACTATTTAAAAGATACACAGAAGTGTTCAAAGCATAGAAAATTGCCTCAGATCCCATTACCTGTTTGATCCCCTTCTAGAGATCTAGTTTGATAAATGAATATGGCTTGAATAGATAGGATTTCATACTTACTGTTCTATCATCTGCTTTATCAATCAATAATATGTTGGGGAGGTGTCTTCATCTCTTAGTGCTGCTTTAACAAAGTGCCTGGGCCTAGGGAATTTATGAAAAATGGAAACCTATTTTTTTTTTCTAGTTCTGGGCTGGAAATCCAGGATCAGGTAGAGGTGTAGTGAGGGCTGCTCTCTGTTTCCAACATGAAGCCTTGTTGCTACATCCTCTGGAGGGCAGGAAGCTATGTCCTCATGGTAGAAGGTGGAAGCCTTAATCCTACTCATAAGAAGGAGCCCTCATGGCTTGATCACATCTTAATGGCCCATCTCTTAAAACTGTCACATTGAATATTAAATTTCAACAGCTGAATTTTGGAGAGGATGAACTCAAACCATAACAGGGGTGTTTTGCATTTTAATAAATATTGATCTAGATCATCATTTTAAATGGCCACATGATATGAATGTTATCTTTCCAGATCCATGTGAATGGAAATTTGCTGTTTGTATTTTGGTAGTATATTCTCTTTTGCTATTATCCTATTCCGTTAGCATAGTATACTATATTATGCCATTATACTATATATTTTTAAAATTGTCATATTCTTTTTGATGTGCATTTTAAAAATACAAATACCTTTTTAAGATAAAGATGTAGAGGTAGGATCTCTTTTTTTTTTTTATTATTAGTTGTTCAAAACATTACAAAGCTCTTGACATATCATATTTCATACATTTGATTCAAGCAGATTATGAACTCCCATTTTTACCCCGTATACATATTACAGATTCACATCAGTTCCACATCCACTTTTTTACATACTGCCATACAACTGTCTGTTGTATTCTGCTACCTTTCCTATCCTCTACTATCCACCCTCCCCTCCCCTCCCATCTTCTCTCTCTACCCCATCTACTGTAATTCATTTCTCTCTTTGTTTTTTTTTCCCATTCCCCTCACAACCTCTTATATGTAATTTTGTATAACAATGAGGGTCTCCTTCCATTTCCATGCAATTTCCCTTTTCTCTCCCTTTCCCTCCCACCTCATGTCTCTGTTTAATGTTAATCTTTTCCTCCTGCTCTTCCTCCCTGCTCTGTTCTTAGTTGATCTCATTATATCAAAGAAGACATTTGGCATTTGCTTTTTAGGGATTGGCTAGCTTCGCTTAGCATAATCTGCTCTAATGCCATCCATTTCCCTGCAAATTCCATGATTTTGTCATTTTTTAGTGCTGCATAATACTCCATTGTGTATAAATGCCACATTTTTTTTATCCATTCATCTATTGAAGGGCATCTGGGTTGGTTCCACAGTCTAGCTATTGTGAATTGTGCTGCTATGAACATCAATGTGGCAGTATCCCTGTAGTACGCTCTTTTAAGGTCTTCAGGGAATAGTCCGAGAAGGGCAATAGCTGGGTCAAATGGTGGTTCCATTCCCAGCTTTCCCAGGAATCTCCATACTGCTTTCCAAATTGGCCGCACCAATTTGCAGTCCCACCAGCAGTGTACAAGTATACCCTTTTCCCCACATCCTCGCCAGCACTTGTTGTTGTTTGACTTCATAATGGCGGCCAATCTTACCGGAGTGAGATGGTATCTTAGGGTGGTTTTGATTTGCATTTCTCTGACTGCTAGAGATGGTGAGCATTTTTTCATGTACTTGTTGATTGATTGTATGTCCTCCTCTGAGAAGTGTCTGTTCAGGTCCTTGGCCCATTTGGTGATTGGGTTATTTGTTATCTTATTGTTTAATTTTTTGAGTCCTTTGTATACTCTGGATATTAGGGGTCTATCTGAAGTGTGAGGAGTAAAAATTTGTTCCCAGGATGTAGGCTCTCTATTTACCTCTCTTATTGTTTCTCTTGCTGAGAAAAAACTTTTTAGTTTAAGTACGTCCCATTTGTTGATTCTTGTTATTAACTCTTGTGCTATGGGTGTCCTATTAAGGAATTTGGAACCCGACCCCACAATATGTAGATCGGAGCCAACTTTTTCTTCTATCAGGCACAGAGTCTCTGATTTGATATCAAGCTCCTTGATCCATTTTGAATTAACTTTTGTGCATGGTGAGAGAAGGGGATTCAGTTTCATTTTGTTGCATATGGATTTCGAGTTTTCCCAGCACCATTTGTTGAAGATGCTATCCTTCCTCCATTGCATGCTTTTAGCCTCTTTATCAAATATAAGATAGTTGTAACTTTGTGGATTAGTTTCTGTGTCCTCTATTCTGTACCATTGGTCCACCCGCCTGTTTTGGTACCAGTACCATGCTGGTTTTGTTACTATTGCTCTGTAGTATAGTTTGAAATCTGGTATCGCTATGCCGCCTGATTCACACTTCCTGCTTAGAATTGCTTTTGCTATTCTGGGTCTTTTATTTTTCCATATGAATTTCATGATTGCTTTATCTATTTCTACAAGAAATGCCATTGGGATTTTGATTGGCATTGCATTAAACCTATAGAGAACTTTTGGTAATATCGCCATTTTGATGATGTTAGTTCTGCCTATCCGTGAACAGGGTATATTTTTCCATCTTCTAAGATCTTCTTCTATTTCTCTCTTTAGGGTTCTGTAGTTTTCATTGTATAAATCTTTCACCTCTTTTGTTAGGTTGATTCCCAAGTATTTTATTTTTTTTTTGAGGATATTGTGAATGGGGTGTTTTTCCTCATTTCCATTTCAGAAGTTTTGTCGCTAATATACAAAAATGCCTTTGATTTATGCGTGTTGATTTTATATCCTGCCACTTTGCTGAATTCATTTATTAGTTCTAGTAGTTTCTTTGTAGACCCTTTTGGGTCTTCTAGGTATAGAATCATGTCTTCTGCAAATAGTGATAATTTAAGTTCTTCTTTTCCTATTTTTATGCCTTTAATTTCTTTCATCTGTCTAATTGCTCTGGCCAGTGTTTCAAGAACTATATTGAATAGAAGTGTTGATAGAGGGCATCCCTGTCTTGTTCCAGATTTTAGAGGGAATGCCTTCAATTTTTCTCCATTCAGAATGATGCTAGCCTGAGGCTTAGCATAGATAGCTTTTATAATGTTGAGGTAAGTTCCTGTTATCCCTAGTTTTTCTAGAGTTTTGAACATAAAGGGATGCTATACTTTGTCAAATGCTTTTTCTGCGTCTATCAAGATGATCATATGGTTCTTATCTTTAAGTCTATTGATGTGGTGAATAACATTTATTGATTTCCATATATTGAACCGTCCTTGCATCCCAGGGATGAATCCTACTTGATCATGGTGCACAATTTTTTTGATGTGTTTTTGTATCCAATTCGCCAGAATTTTATTGAGGATTTTTGCATCTAGGTTCATTAGAGATATTGGTCTGTAGTTTTCTTTCTTTGAGGTGTCTTTGTCTGGTTTCGGAATCAGGGTGATGTTGGCCTCATAGAATGAATTTGAAAGAGCTCCCTCTTTTTCTATTTCCTGAAATAACTTGAAAAGTATTGGTATTAATTCTTCTTTAAAGGTTTTGTAAAACTCTGCTGTATACCCATCCGGTCCTGGGATTTTCTTGGTTGGTAATCTTTTGATTACTTCTTCTATTTCATCCATTGATATTGGTCTGTTCAAATTGTGTGTATTCTCCTGACTCAGTCTGGGCAAATCATATGACTTAAGAAATTTATCAATGTCTTCACTATCTTCTATTTTATTGGAATATAAGGTTTCAAAATAATTTCTAATTGTCTTCTGTATTTCTGTAGCATCTGTTGTGATATTGCCTTTTTCATCTCGTATGTTAGTAATTTGAGTTCTCTCTCTTCTTCTCTTTGTTAGCATGGTTAAGGGTCTGTGGATCTTATTTATTTTTTCGAAGAACCAACTTTTAGTTTTGTCAATTTTTTCAATAGTTTCTTTTGTTTCAATTTCATTGATTTCTGCTCTGATTTTAATTATTTCTTGCCTTCTGCTACATTTGCTGTTGTTTTGCTCTTCCTTTTCTAGGGCTTTGAGATGAAGTGTGAGCTCATTTATTTGTTTTTTTTTTTTTTTTCTTTTTTTGAGGAATGACCTCCAGGCGATGAATTTCCCTCTTAAAACTGCTTTCATTGTGTCCCATAGATTCCGATATGTTGTGTCTGTATTTTCATTTATCTCTAAGAATTTTTTGATTTCCTCCTTTATGTCTTCTGTAACCCATTGATCATTCAGTAACATATTGTTCATTTTCCATGTGATGTAGGATTTTTCCTTCCTTCTTTTATCATTGATTTCCAGTTTAATTCCATTATGATCAGATAAAATGCATGGTATTATCTCCACCCCTTTATATTTACTGAGGGTTGCCCTATAGCATAATATATGGTATATTTTTGAGAAGGATCCATGTGCTACTGAGAAAAAAGTATATCCACTTGATGATGGTTGATATATTCTATAAATGTCAGTTAAGTCTAGGTTATTGATTGTGATATTGAGTTCTATATTTTCTTTATTCAACTTTTGTTTGGAGGATCTGTCCAATGGTGAGAGAGGTGTGTTGAAGTCACCCATAATTATTGTGTTGTGATCTATTTGATTCTTGAACTTAAGGAGAGTTTGTTTTATGAACGTCGCAGCACCCTTATTTGGTGCATAAATATTGATAATTGTTATGTCTTGTTGGTGAATGGTTCCTTTTATCAGTATATAATGTCCTTCCGTATCCCTTTTGATTAACTTAGTCTTGAAGTCGATTTTATTCGATATGAGGATGGCCACCCCTGCTTGCTTATGAGGACCGTGTGCGTGGTATATTTTTTCCCAATCTTTCACCTTCAGACTGTATATGTCTTTTCCAATCAGATGTGTCTCCTGGAGGCAGCATATTGTTGGATTTGTTTTTTTAATCCATGTTACCAGCCTATGTCGCTTTATTGGAGAGTTTAAGCCATTAATGTTTAGAGTTACTATTGATAAATGGTTTGTACTTCCTGCCATGTTTGATTATTTATCTTTTTTTTTTTAATTTGGTTTGTTTCTCCATGATTAGCTTTCCCCCCACCCTCTGGCTTTACTGAGGTACTTCCCACTGTTGGTTTTGGTTATTGTTTTTCATTTCTTCCTCGTGTAGTGTTTTGCTCAAGATGCTTTGCAATGCTGGTTTTCTGGCTGCAAATTCTTTTAACTTTTGTTTATCATGAAAGATTTTTTATTTCGTTTTCATACCCGAAGCTTAATTTTGCTGGATACAAAATTCTTGGTTGGCATCCATTGTCTTTCAGTGTTTGAAATATGTTGTTCCAGGATCTTCTTGCTTTCAGTGTCTGTGATGAAAAATCCGGTGTTAACCTTATTGGTTTACCCCTGAATGTAATCTGCCTACTTTCTCTTGTAGCTTTTAATATTTTCTCTTTGTTCTGTATATTGGATATCTTCATAACAATGTGTCTTGGCATTGGTCTACTGTGATTTTGTATGCTCGGTGTCCTGCATGCATCTACAATTTGTACATCCGTTTCCTTTTTTATTTCTGGAAAATTTTCTATAATTATTTCATTCAGCAGGTTGCTCATTCCCTTGGTTTGAACCTCTATACCTTCCTCTATCCCGATGACTCTTAAGTTTGGTTTTTTTATGTTATCCCATATCTCTTGGATGTTTTTCTCGTGATTTTTTACCAGCCTTTCTGAGTTGGCTAGACTCTTTTCAAGATGATATATTTTGTCTTCATTATCTGACGTTCTGGCTTCTACTTGCTCCACTCTGTTAGTGATACTCTCATTTGAGTTTTTAATTTGGTTTATAGTTTCCTTCATTTCTAGAATTATTGTTTGATTTTTTTATAATCTCTATCTCCTGATAAAGATGCTTATTTGCTTCTTTTATCTGTTTATGTAATTCATTTTCAATGTTTTCTTTCATTGCTTGAATTTGCTGTCTCATATCCTCTTTAAGATTCCATTCCATCTGTCTAAGGTATTCCTTGAGTTCTTTATTTGACCATTTTTTCTGATGCCTCTAGGTCCTCCTGAATATTTAGGCTGTCCTGCATTGTTTGTACTCCTTTTCTTCCTTGCTTTTTCATGCTGCTCATGTTACTTCTTGTTCTGTTTGACTGCTGAGTTACTGTTTACTCCTATAAATTTATTTGATACTTGGGAGGAAAGGTATTAGAAGGGAAGGGAAGAAGTCACTAAAGAGAATGAGAGTAAACAGGTAGAATTCAAGGAAGGGGGAATAAGGAAATTGAAAAGAAATGAAAAGACAAAAGAAAAAAATAGAAAATAAAAAAATAAAAAAAATTTTTTTAAATAATCAAAAAAATAAAAATAAAAAAATAATAATAATAAAATAAATAAATAAATTTAAAAAATAAAGAAATGAAAATTTAAAAAAACCCAGATAAAAAAAATTTAATAAATGCAGTCTTAGAGTTTGATTAACTTCTCTTCCAGTAGGTGGAGCTGTGCCCACCGGGCCAAGCTTCTCCTCCTAATACGCGGGAACCAATCACTGTGCAGCAGCTCCTCCTCCCAGACTGGGCAGATCTCCAATCCTGAATGCCTAGGGCCTTTTCTTGTGTCTAGTCTCTTCCCCACTTTTCCTCCAGCCAGGCCCCGCTCACCGATGATGCTCACTACAATACTGGCTACACACCAGGTCTGCTGATCCCGGGAGCCCTGTTTTCATGAACGACTGGGCACACTCTCCCTGTTTGCCATTCCCTCAGACCCTAAGTTTGTGGAGCTTGGGGCTGAGAACCCTCAGCGTATTTTGCTTGCCCTCCGGTAGCCACGCCCCTGGTAGCTGGTGCAAGAGACCTCAGTTGTCAGCACTGGTGGAAGCGGTAGCCGGGGTCCTGAGCCGCGGGTCCCGCACCACTCCTGATTCCCTCGGTCTGACTATCGCGCTCACGGGAGAGCTGGGAGGGGCCCTTAAGGTTTCCCCGCTGTGTGGAGAGGGAAGGCTAGGGGGTTACACACCTGTCGCCGCAGGTTTCAATGAAGTTATCTCCTCCGCCGCATTCTGGTGACGTCAGTTCTCTGCCATGGTGGTATCCCATGCAAATGGCGACAGTTCGTTCCCTTTGCTGGGTGACCAATGCAACGGGTGGGTCCTGACTGGCTCTCCCAAGCTCCGTCTCAATCCTGTGGCCACTGCCTATGAAGGCTTGGCTGGTATTAACCTCCGCAGGTTCAGAAGGGCCGACCAGTTGTTTCAGCGGGATCGTTTAGTGCTGAGTCACAGCGGTTTGTCTGCGAGATACAGGCGAACGGGAGCTTGAATTCAGCTGATCCGCGCTCGGTGTGTGTTCTGAGAGGCACAGACTGTTCGCCCCAGATCCACGTCAGCTCAGAATTGCCTAGTGATCCTGAGCAAACAGCATTTAGACGGTTTAAGACTCCCTATGTCCGCGCAGCTGAAGAAGTCAGAGACTTGATCTTTCCGCACCCGCCGCCATGTTGGATCTCTCGAGGTAGGATCTCTATTGTTGACTATCACTATCAAAGCAGGCTTGCATGTCACAATTCTATTGTTTGTACAGAGAAGACTAAATGATAAGGGATCCAGATGTAGGGGCTCAGTTTTAGGCTGAAGTGATCAGGGAGGGCTTCCTGGAAAAACTGAGATAGGAAAAGGAGTTTGAATGTGGGAATTTTGATAATTGAAGAAGTAAGAGGAGGACAAAATAATCAAACAAAAGGGGGATAAAAAGCAAAGTAAATGATTTATTTCAATCCATGCCATAGCTGTGCTGGGGCGAGTCTGGAGGTAGGTTGGGGTCAGATCAAAGGGCCTTGAGCAGCAACCTAAAAAAAATGGACAGGACTTTATCATGTTCACCACAAGAATCCAGAGTGGACTTGGCCATCAGTTTGATGTTGTTCAGGCGGGCCTAGAGTGGATGTGATATTAGAGAATGGAAAAGAAGAAGACATTTCAAAACATCAAAACTAAAGTAAAAAGCATCTTTTCTAGGAGATGGCCACAAGAACAGAAAAATTGGGATGTATTTTAAAGACTTCATGGAGGAAGATTTGATAAAAGTTGGCAACTAATTGAATAGTTAGGTTTCTAGCTGTAAGTGTAAAGCTAAGCAGCTAGCAGAACATTATAATATGAATAGAAAAGAAAGTTAAATTCAGCCAGAGATCTGGGTCAGGTGGGAAGATTAAATCCATGTGGTAGACCATCTGTTGATTGGAGGTAATGTTATTTCCTGGGCCACCATAACAAAGTAACACACACTGACTGGCTCAAGTTACAGCACTTAATATTGTCTCTCAGTTCTGGAGGCCAGAAGTCCAAGATCAAGGTGTCCTAAGAGCTCGCTCCTTCTGAGGGCTGCCCTCATGAGCCGCTTGCAGGCCAGGTGTTTCTTGACTTGCAATCGTCCCTCATGTCCCCTTTTATAAAAACACAGTCATAGTGAATTAAATCCCACCCTAATGACTTCAGCCTGGTTACTGCAAAGACCCTATTTCCACATAAAATCACATTCACAAGTATGGAGTTTGGACTTCACCAGCCATTGGCAGGACACAACTGAATCCACAACAATGGCTATCCCAGGGCACATATTCAAAAAGTGCAAGGAAATAAAAACGGAGATACAGATGTAGGAATCATTTGAATTAAGATAATCATTAAATTAATGAGAAAGCAATGGATCTCCAAGATTGTGATAATTCAGAGCTGTGAGGGATGATTCAACTTAGTATTCTGTTCAATATAAGATTTATCCCTTTACCATCTCTAGAAAGTGACCCTTTAGCTTCTGCTTAGCTATTTACAGGGGACTAGAAGTCATTTCTCAATTAAAATTTAGTAAGAGTTTCTAAATACTGAGACAAAATATGGCATCCCATACTTTCACCCATTGATCTCAAATCTTTCCTCCAGAGCAAACAGCCAGGCTCTTACATATAATTGAATTGCAAATTTTCAGACAGTTCTGTAGCTGTCCCTGACTCACCCCTGCCATCTAGACTAAATATACTCAATTTCTTCTGTCATTCTTCACCTGGTGTGGTTGCCAGATCTGCCTCCTTTTTCAATGATCTCTTCTGGGCAGGCATCTCAAAGTTCCAGTATCCTTACAGAAGGTTGCACTGATCACACATAGATCTGTTCATGGCTGTGCACTGAGTCTGTGCCTAGGATTGAAGCCTAGGAGTCTACATCTTGCCCCATGTCACACTGTTGGAAACTGAAACCTATAGGTATTTTTTCCTATTAGTTGTTGTTAAACAGACACCCTAATGCTGTATTTGGGGGCAATTATTATCAATTTTGCATGTATGCTTAAACAGATTTTACCTGGAAACTTTGGAATTTTATATTTTGTGTTTAATCCCCATTATTACAGCTTTTGAGATATACTTGAGCCTCCATTTTGACATTAAATATTACCTCTCATGTTTTTGTCATTTGTGAGTTCTATAAACCTACACAGTATGAATTCTTAGAAGATATTGAATCAGTTACCGAATGAAATAGGAATAAACCCAGAGATCTGGACTAAGCTATTAAAATCTTCCTTTGGGGAAGTCCCAAGATTGGGTACTAACTATTACAAATCTGTACTTATACACACTTTCTACCCATTTTTCCCTACCCTCTTTTAATAAGATCTCATAAGATATTTATCAATGTCTTGTTGAATTAAGATATACTCTCACCATGGAATCATCCTGTTCTAGGGAATTCAGCAAAACAACAACCAAAGAATTGTATGTGTTTTTACATCTTTCTTTCTGATGATTTTATGGTGGATCCAGTAATCACATCTTATTTAAGTAATAGAAATTATTTATTTAATAATACATTTAAAATATTTCTGACAATTGACATTGAGCTCACTAATCTGTAATATCCAAGTTTCTTTTTTTTCTCTACAGGAAGTTGAGATATTTCAGTCTTTAGCCTTTTTACATCACTCCATTGCCTGCAAAGATGAGTGTTAATTGTTATATAAGCACCAAAATGAGTCCTTTTAGGACTTGAGGCTGTTTCTCTTCCTCTTCTTATTCTGGAGGCTAACTCATTCACAAATCATTCTTGCATTATTTAATCAGTTAACTGGAACTTCTAGTTTCAGTCATGTGGCTGAACAGCAGGAATTTATCTCCTCTGGTTTTCCTACTTTGAGAACAAAAATCAGGTATTGACAACACACCTGGAATACTGTCTCTGGGTCAGTCCAGAGTTAATTGCAGGAAACAGAAACCACTATAGCTATTTAACAGCAATAGCAACAACAAAAGAAAATTTAATACAAAAAAAATCGAGTTAATTTAAGACAATTTTTGTAGGAGCCAGAGTTGCAGGTTTGAGGCTGGGTATCCAGGAACATCTATCAAGATGAAGGGTGGAGACTGACCTGCCATGGAAGCCATGACTACTTCCACAGACATCTAGAGATCAGGAAGCCACCGATGCCATTGGTGAGCCGTGCTGTGTCTGCTAGATTCACACCGGTGTAGTACACTGGCTACACAGCCTGCTCCTCAAGACTCACACTGCTAATGGCAGGGTGCCAGAACACTGTATTAGTCCAGCCATGATTGCAGACAGAGGAAATGAAAACAGTCAGAAGTAAGGTCCTCCTCTCATAGCCACCTTCTAGCTATAACAAGAGCACAACGGACAGGCAGAATCTAAATGGCATGCATATCCCTGGGTGTAAGAGGCTGGCAAAAAGTAAACTGTAACTGTGCTATTTTATAGAATAGCTAGATACTCTAGAAGGAGGCTAGAACAGACACACACCAGCCAATTCACAACATTCATCATGAGCATCTTCAACGCCTTATTCTTGTCGCATTCTCTAAGCATATTTTCCATTTCATCCCCCATTCTCTCATATAATTTTGTGCACATTTTTATTATGGTGCCTGTCACCTTGTATTTTAATTATTTGTTTACACGATTGACTTACTCACTAGGATGAGCGTCTTGAAAACAAGAGTCATGTACCTTTTCATTACCAGAGCCCAACACGGTGACTCACAGATAATAAGGAGAACCAATTAAGAACAGGGAAAAAAAAAAAAAAAAAGAACGCATTCTTTGGATTTAGAGGAATTTGAGTTTTAAAATTTTCTCCAAACTTTCAGGATGTGTGGTTTTGTGTAAGATATTTAATCCCTGTAAGCTTTATTTTCTTATCTGTAAAATTAAAAAAAAATTATACTAGTCACATAAGGTTATAGTCAGATTTACATGAAATATATATATATATATATATATATATATATATATATATATATATATATATATATATATAGCATCTGGCTATAGCTGGGACTTAATTAATCATGATAACTATTATTTTCAGAAAGAAATAAATGATTGCTAGGTAAGTGAATTATTGAACACATTTCCACTTTAGGCTTGCAAGTGCTCAGCTTTTTTCTTTCTGATTTTTTGTCTCTTGTAATTATGATTTCTCTTTCTATTTTGCTTAATATTCTGAAGAATATAAATTTTAAAATTTATTCTTCTTTGCATTTTTTCCTTGTTTATGCTAGCTCTGAACTTTGTATTTTTTAATCCTTTTTCTTTTACTGTCTGTGCAATTCCTCCTTCCAAAATCTACATATGTTCTCATAAAATTTTAGTTCAGCAGATTCTCTTGCAAAATCTGGTTCTCTTTTGGACCCTTTGCATCTCCTCTCTAGCTTTGTTAGGATGATCTAGAACTAAATTGATTTTAAAGGTTTACAACCTTCCACTTCCAAAGGGCCTTTTCCCCCTTGAGTGTTCCAGGACATGGAATCACTCCTCCTCCTTGGAAGTTTGTTTTACTTTGTCCTGAGACCTTGGTGACTTGTCTAGCTTTGGCTATTGGAATAATAAGGTATCACCTTTTCTTTTATTGAAGGAACTCATTCATTCCATGTCACGAAAAAATATAAAATCAAGCTATCATACCTCTTTGTCATTTCCTGAAATTTGCAAAAGTCAAGAAAGGTTACTTATGAGAAGTGGTGCTATTGCTCTGGGCAGTCAGCCTCTGCTGGTGAGAGCCTCTCCTGAGGTTCTCATTCTTCTCTATGCAATTGTTCTGGGTCGAGGTTGGACCCTGCTTTTGGGAAGTAGCAGCATTCCTCGTTGTCTGACTAGCCAACTGTGCTTCCAAGAATTTCCTTTCTGTTCTGTTTTCACTAAAGGTTCCTGTTGTGAGCTTACCTGGGTCTGGGACATGTGTTTGCGTCCTTTTATTCCACCCTCATGAAGCCTTTATTTCATTTTATATTTTTGTACCAGGAATTGAACCCAGGGGTACTCAACCACTGAGCATATCCTCAGCCCTTTTTATTTTTTATTTTGAGACAGAGTCTCACTAAGTTGCTTAGTCCCTTGCTAAGTCGCTGAGGCTGGCTCTGAATTTGCCATACTCCTGCCTCAGCCTCCGGAGCTGCTGAGATTACAGGTATGGGTCACCATACCCAGCTTATTTGCTTCTTTTAAGCAAGGCCTGCACCTTTTTAGACATAGCCATGATTAGTTTTCCACCAAATCTCTGAGATGATGCTTGCTTTCCTGTATTTTGATTTTTGAACTTTGTTGCTGGCTGTGTGAACATTCAAAGCCATAGGTATTGCTATTTATAAAAAGGTTTGTTGGATGCTTATGTGTGACACTTGATTAATGTTGCTCTTTTTTTCCCTCCTGATAATAATACAAGGTAGATCCTTTTATTTTCCTCATTTTACAGCTGAGGAAACTAAGGCATAGTAAGGATAGTTTCCTTGTGAATACCCATGGAAGCAAGGAAAGGATTTAAAAGGATTTAAGAAAAAATTCTCTAAAACATCTTTAAAAGCCTGATGTCTGCTTCCTTTATGCTCAATGTTTAAGTTTCTAGTCTTGCTGTAACAAGCTGCCACATGCTTGGTGGCTTATCTCATAGTTCTGCAGGTCAGAAGTTTGACATCCTGGGTGATCAGGTGGCAGCAGAGCTGCATTTCTTTCCCAGGTCTAGAGGAGAATTCGTTTCTCTTCTTTGACCAGATTCTACAGGTCGTCCATATTTCTTGGAGCATAATCCCCTTCCTCCTTCAAAGCCAGCAACATAGCTTCTCTCTGACTCTCCTTTCATAGCCACATCTTTTCCTCCACCCACAGGAGGGAGAAGTCCTTTGCTTTATAAGAATTCACATAATTAGATTGGGCCTACTCAGATACCTCAAAATACTCTCCCCATCTCAAAGGCTATACTCTGTAATATATGCAGAGTTGTTTTTACTATGTGAAGTAACATATTTATGGTTCTGGGGACAAGGACACAAACATCTTTGAGGGCATTATTCTGCCTACCCAGAGATATTATGGCACTAGATTTTAGTTAGTTTTATTTAAATAAAAGTTCTTATAAAACTTTAACATTTCCAGAGGGGAAAAATCCATTTTCCTTTTAATAGTGTTTGTTCTCATATGAATTAGCAAAATGAATTAATAGTTTAGGTATAATAAGTCTTGTCAGATTCTTCATATAAATTTCAAGAAATAAATATATTCCCATTGATGTTGTCTTAGGGATTATGATATCTGTCCTTTTAGGTGGTCTTTGGGAGGAAAACAATAATCACCAATATGTGTCTTCTTCCTTCCCGTAGTCATTGTCAGATGGATGCTTATTTGGAGGGAGTGAAGGAGAGGGAGAAATCCTGGGTTTTCTAGTTTTTTCATGGCAGGGTAATAAGAGTACTACTGATTTAGAGGGGGACCCAGCAGGAGAAATGGGCATGGGAAGCTTGTGAATTTAGTGTTGGAAAGAACAAATATACTCTAGCCTACATAATCTGTGGGTATGAACAAGTTCATGCTACTATTAACTATCAAGTTACATTAGCTCAATGCACAATTACAAAATCTTATCTTCATACAACATCCCATTCCTCTAGCAGTTCTTGGAATCCCCAGAAAAGTGGACCTTAAAGATCTGTGCCCTCAGCTGTCCTGCTGTTTGCCACTGAACTCTGCAATGGTCTCTACCTCATCTGCTGACACTCAGTTTCCAGATGGTATTCTGCCCTTGCATTTATTCTGGGGAAAAGCTGTCCTTCTCAAAGACTGGCTTCTAGGGCAACTCAAGGCTGTAAAACTCCCAAGTGCCAGAATGGTGCTGATAGCCCTTCTTTCTTGCCAGCCGTGGTGAGAGTGACCCTTATCCTCAATTGGTTGTATACTTTTTATTAGGCCTTAGAGCAGAATAGCTGTATATCCTGGGACTCATAAATTTCTTATGAAGACTTATTTTAGTTTCTTCCCAAGGAGCTCAGAATCCAATTTGTAAAATTAGGTAAGTGACACAAAATGCCACTGTGTTCTTTCTCTTGTCCTTGACCTTTTATCTTTTCATGGACACAGGCATGCACCTCCTCTGCATGTAACCTAAAATTCAACCCTTCTTGAAAATACACTTATGGAAAAATATGGCTACAACACCTTTGCCAAAAGGACCACTATTCCAAATGCACTGAAATTTTCTGTGTCTGAATTTGTTTAGTGCTTAGGTAGAACCATTCATCACACTGACATGGCGATGTCAAGGTGTCTGTGGGTAAACTAGGTAGATATTCACTTATTGGTGGAAGTAAGAATCTACTCTTGGAGGGAGAAGTGGGACTGGGTACATTTACATATTTAGAGCCATCCAAGCAGTGATGTTGCTTGAACATTTAAAATTGAGGAGTTCTCAGTGGTGGACATGGAGAACAAGAAAAGTTTAGGTCACACACAGGACTCTGGGGCATAACTTAAAGGTTAGAAGGGGGAAGAAGAGCCCCCAAAGGAGACTGAGAATCTATGGTCTCAAAAATAGAAGGAAATCAGGAAAGTGCACTGCAGTGAAAGCAAAGGAAACAGAGAGCTTGGGGAGGAGGAAGTAACCAATAATAAAAATGCAGCATTCTGTGCCAGTAAGAGGGTGCCTGAATTTTTTTTTTTTATATTATAGGGAGGAAAACTTAAGATGTCACTGACAACTATAATAAAAACAATTTTGATAAAACGATTCAGATGAAAGCTGGGTTATAATGGCATTATAAGTGTAGATGGAAAAAAGAAGCAAATGGGAGATGGGGAAATTATTCTCTTAGGAAGTTTGAATTGGAAAGGAAGAAGGAAAAAGGCAGGGTGTTAGTTACAGTTTGCTCAGAAAACCTCATCCTGTGGGATCAGAGGAAAGAGCAAAAATAGGTAAGGAAGTAAATAAGTTTAAGCACATGGGTATGGGGTGTGGTAGGGAGTGACGAGTCCATGACCAGTGGCTTTGGTTTTATCATCAAAGAAGAAGGCATGATTATCTAGGGAGTAAGAGATTGAGCCCACAGGGGCAAGAGAAGAATATGGAAGATTTCAAGCAATCCCTGGAGAGGACATGATTATAAACAAGTGAAAGTATAGACAAGTGAAACGAAAAATCTGCAGGAGATCACAAATCTAAAAAATTTTTTTGAGAAAGAGTGGAGATGAGAATAGGTGGCCAAAGGAGAATGTGGTGCAGGTCATCCGAGGCAAGGAAATCAACAATACGACTATTCTCAGAGGTGTTTCACATAAATGTGGACATTTCTAAGGGGTATGATCAGAGCTGGGGTGAAAGGGAGGATGGAGCCAGATGCTGAAGCTCTTCGTGTATGGAATAACCAGGAAATGGGAAATGAAGGGGAGTGGAGCGGGTGTGGTGATGGAGAGCAGAAAGAATTTGAAAGGAAGAGAGAAAGCTAAGTCTCTGAAATTGCTTTGGGCAGCTGGGAGAAGCCAATTGTTGTTTTGTAGACACATAAGCCCTAAGGTGTGGGCACAATGGAAGGGTTCAGGGAGAAGTCAAGGTGATAGGAAGCCGAGTGGCAGATGGGATGAGAGGCATGGCAGGAACCCTTCTGTGTGTTTTGGATAGAGAATCATAGTTTATAGTAATGACGGGAAGGTTTAGATTTAACTGAACCAAAACATCCAGCTTTGGCACAAGTTGTTTTGTGAGGACCTATGGAGTGCCCTTGGGGCATGTGTTTTTGTTTCCTGGAGGCCACCTCCCCACCTGCAGAGGGCAAGCAGTTCCCAGTGAGGGCTTGCTCTGCCTGGTCTGTGGATCTTGGTCTTGGATGCACATTTATCCCTTATGTCTTAATTTTCAGCATGCCAGTTTTTGATACTGGTTCATCTTCCTTCAGATAGCTCAAGATCTTTTTCTTCTTAATGGCTGCCTTCTTGAGTTATTTCTATCAGTCTATAAAGGGTTACTTAATGGATAATAAACGAGAGCATAATGAGTCATTCTTCATGCACTTTTACATAGAAACTGAACAAGCTTTGGGACTTGTGTGTGCTCTAAAAGCCAGCATGTGGCTGGGGGTCTGTGCTCAGGGTGCATGGCAGCAATCAGAGTGACTGCACAAAGCCCAGGAGATGGTAAGACACAGTGGAGTGGAAACTGGGCAAGGGCCTATCCTAAATTAGCAAATCAGTCTTAGAGTGGTCAAGCAGCATATATTCTTCCTGGGACTCATCAGAAATAACAGGCTTGAGCCATGGGGCAAAATGACTTGATGCATCAGCCTTGGGGAGGGCTGGTTTCTGAGACAATTTTTATGAAACTTGAGATGCAACTTCACTTTGCGTGGTCCAAGTCCCTCAAACAGAAGGGTGAGCAAGCAGCATCTCCAACTGGAGTATGGAGAGAGTAAGAAAAAGGGGGATTCCAGCAGAAATTAAGCAGATAAAATGCATCCCTTTGAATGCATTGTTCTTGTCAGTTCATGACCTATGGACATTTTACTCCATTTATGTATTTCATGTTGTTCCCTTGAATATTAAGCTTATTTGTCCCTTAATAAATCAGAGCAAGTTGTTCAGCTTTGCATTTAAGAACTGTATTCATTTTTGCCCTACTCTAAGTCTGAGTCAGGCTCTGGTCACATTAGTTGAGAAGCTAAGACTTTTATCTGGATTTGCTCTGATTGACTCTGAAATGGTTACATGGGATCTAACAGGAAGGGACTTCTGCATGCAGAGCAGTCACCCTGACCTCACACACTTTTATCCTCTCTGATTTAGAGAGTAATCTAGATCACAATCTTTATTCCCAGCAAAATAAGGTTTTTGTTTATCAATTCAATTAATGCCTGTCCGGCGCCTCTAGCGTTTACAATGCATTTTCTCCCTTGGACTTGCTGTCTTCCATTATTTCTGTGGCACGCAGGGATCCGAGCACCACACCCTGTTTGCCACCAGACTGACATGTGCACTGTCCTGGGGAAGGGTAATTTATAGCCTGGACAGGAAGAAAAGAGAGATGAGTAGAACCAGCTAATGAGGTTGGTGGAGGAGGAGGCCTCTTGGAAGGTGCTCAAGAGAAATGAGCAGAACTTCTGGGTAGAGGGAGGACAGAGGGATACCAGCCAAGCCTGGTAAATGGTAGACAGAGAAGCCAGTAACACGGAGATAGCCCAATCGACCGTGCCAGGCCCCAGGGGATTGGGGGAAAGTGAGGGAGGCTAAAAGAGAAAACTGTTCAGGTTCCAATTCCCAATCTGAATTGGGAACCTGGCTCAGAACAGCGAAAGGGTGCAGATTGCCTTGGTCCCCTGGACTGAGTGTAGTATTGGTCTTTAATTCCCTCCTTTCCTCTCCTTCTTACCCCTCCCCTCTCCTGACCTATTGAAACATCTCCACATTGAAGATTGACTTGATGTCATCACTCCAAACCATCAGTAAAGTTATAATTATTTTAATAAAGAAGAAAGGGAATGAGAAAGGGAATGTGACTAATGTTCAGGGAAAACCAGGCAACAGCCCAAAAACATTGTGTCTCCAGGAAGGCAGTGGAAGGAATATCCCTCTGATCACATCTGACGTCACCTCATGGAGCTTGGATGATTTCTTGGGGCTGAGAATTATTTTTCCAAGATATTATAAGTTAATAAAATGCTATTTGAAAAGCCCTATCCCTTTTCTCCCAAACATCTTTGGTTCTTATTTTTCTTCTTCTTTGCTTTTATTCCTCCTTTTGAACTGGTCTTCTCTGGGATCTCTATTTCTCTAATGCTCCTTGCCAGCACATCCTACCCATGGGTGAATAGATGGCATCGACAGCATGGTAGAGAGGCAGCGCAGCAGAAGAAGGGTCATGTATCCTAAAGTGAGCTTCTGAGTTGGAAGACTTCAATGCCTGGTGGAATAGTGATCGCAAAGTGAAATCTATTAAGGAAATTTCCAGTGCAGATTGAGGAGGCTATCTTCCCTGCTGATGTACAATTGGAAGGTCCCTTCATTTGCAATAGTAGACCATGGCCACTGTGCAAAACAACTAGGGAGGTTAAGGGGCTCCAGGGCTCTGATTAAGTTGTGCCTTCTTAAAACCACTCTTCAGTGAGGATGATAAAACTCTATTTGCTTATGGAAAGTTTTAAATTTCACTGGTGCCAGAAAGCTGAAGGTCTTTGACTATATATGAGCTTCTAAAAGAGGCTAAATGCATGTTTCCTTTCTTGTGGTCCATGAGGCATGTGTTTTTAATAGAGCTTTAATTCTGTGCATAAGTATGCATGTAATATTGCCTAGTGCTTTGGAGGCCACCAATAAAGATATGTAGTAAATATCACAAGGCAGTAGGAGTAGGGGGTGAGTTTCTGTGGATTCAGGGGTGGGAGTGGGAAATGTACATACATTTACCATTATTTATAGTGGCTTTATGAGGTCCTTCACACCTATAAATCTTCTTTTACCACTTTAATTTTCTAGCCACTATTTTCCCTTTTCCTTAAAAAAAAAATGCCATGGGCTGGGGATGTGGCTCAAGCGGTAGCGCGCTCGCCTGGCATGCGTGCGGCCCGGGTTCGATCCTTAGCACCACATACAAACAAAGATGTTGTGTCCGCCAAGAACTAAAAAAATAAATATTAAAAAATTCTCTCTCTCTCTCTCTTTAAAAAAAAAAGTGCCGATAGTAAACATATGCTTGAACAGTGACTTCACTAGACTTTCTGTTGTAATAAGTCTTCAATGTGAGGAAAAGTACCAGAGACCAAGAGTTGGAAGTTGCTCTTCACCATGACCTGGGGATAATTCTGAAGGCAAAGAATTAGTAATATCATTGGATTTTTTTTTCTTGAAGAAATAGTTGGGGTGTAAGTGGAGAATTAAGAATGATGTCAAATTCTGAGTATCCATACAGATATCATAGTGTTATGAAATGTAGCATATTATGTAACTTGGAATAATACCCCACAGGTGTATTAACCCCTCTCTTCATATCTTCATGGTAGCCTGCTCTCTGCCTCTGCATCCCTCCAAAAGGCCATGCTGGCTGGGAATTCCATCAGAGTGCTTAGGTCTGGCCCTCCTTTTCTCTAATTACCTATGCTTTGGTGTGACATTTTCTCTTCTTTCACGCTATCCAGGGCATACATGAGTGTGAAGGAGCTGAAGGAGGCCCTGCAGCTCAACAGTACTCACTTCCTCAATGTCTACTTTGCCAGCTCAGTGCGGGAAGACCTGGCAGGTGCTGCCACCTGGCCTTGGGATAAGGAAGCTGTCAGTCACCTGGGTAAGTAAAATAAAGGCCAAATATGGCAGAAAAACAAAACAAAACAAAACAACCCCCCCCCCAAAAAAAAAAAAAAAACCCAAGGAGGTCTGAAGGAAATTTGTGAAAGTGAGTTTGGGGAAAGAAGAAGGAATGACAAAATAAATTTACTCAATGAATTAACTGCTTTGGTTGAGGATAGGTTTTTGGAGATTCTATCAAAATATCTCAGTGTAGGCCAATAAGAGGTATTAGAGCAAACAGTGGCAAACACCCAAGATATTCTAGACTGAAGCTATAATTTAGACTCAAATAAATTGCTGGCATGAATAAGACTCATTTTAAGTCTTAGAGAGCCCCAAGAGGAAAACTAACCAGAAGGGACTAGATGATGGGACCTGCTTTACAGTAATCACTGTACCAGAAACTGGTGGGCTTTTGTGTGAACTGGGCTTTCAAGGAGAAACTGTGAAATTCCAGAAGGTGGGGCATGCCAGCCCACCTAGGAAGAGCAGACATTGAGTACAACAACTGTATACTTAGGAAAGATAATTCCTTTTACAATGTCTTTTTATTCTATAGGGAATCATACCAGCTAATAAGGGTCATTAAATTGGTTTATTTATCATGTGAAAGAAAGAAAAATTATCAAGTACAAGTTGTATGCATTTTCAAAGAATATTAGATATAATTATACCAAAATTTGTTTTAATGATGAATTATCATAATTAGGAGTAATATTTCAATATTTCAAAGAGAATGGCTAGAATTTAGAAATCATTTTATAGGTGACTTAAAAGAGGTCATGTAAAGCTACTCTTTTTGGTTATAAAATGTGAAGCAAAGGGTAATAAATTAAAGGAATATTGGATAATGCTTTATCACACACCAGGTATAATAGAGTCATTGTGAAATCGAGTCTAGGACAACTTGAATTAACAAAGAAAAACTGAGCAAGTGTCCAAAGATAGCTAATGTTGTCAATTGGAAAAGAGAAAGATGTTGAGTCAATTAGCAGAGGGGCTGGGGTTGTGGCTCAGTGATAAAGCACTTGCCTCAGGTGTGTGAGGCACCAGGTTCAATTCTCAGCACTGCATACAAATAAATGAATAAAATAAAGGTCCATAAACAACTAAAAAATATATATTAAAAAAAGAAGGAAGCAGAACATGGAAAACCATGAAGTGAATCAGGTTGCTATCTTGAGGTATACACACACACATATATACACACATCTCAGGCAATGAAAGGGAGGATAAAATTAAGTATATATGGGTCTAAATCAAATGCTTCGTTAACATGTGTGGCTGAGTTTTATTGGCTCTGTTGTATCTGAAACAGTTTTCTGGTTCTAAAGCAGTTCTTTCATCATGAGCTTCATATTTTTAGTTCTCAGTACATGAGATACCAGAAATTTATGATGTTATTGGTGACCTGAGGCCACTAAGGCAAGAGCATTGTTTGTATTGATGACCTATTTTCAAGTACTCCAATTAAGAACCTGGTATTTCCAGGGATCCAATACAAACCAAAGCATGTGTTCAGGTTCATTTGCAATTATTGTAAGTAGATAGATCACCAGGGAAAGAGGGCTGGCTGGGGCATAGATGCCATCATAAAGATGACTTGTAGGTGATGGGCAGCAGTATGTGGCTGATAGTTTTAGCAAAAAAAAAAAAAAAAAATCTGAAGGATTATGGTGGGGCTGACAGAGAAGGGTCGTGGGTTTCTTTCACACATATCCAAGATGGTCAGGTAAACTGGAGAGGACCCTGTGCTCCAGGTGAAAGCCAGTGTGAACCAGTCTCATCTTCATGATGGCAATGAGTGGACTAGAAGGTCATATTCAAATAATCCATGGAATAGTGAGTTTTCGAGACTTGAATTATCCTCATCAAAAGTGACCGTTGCAGAGGGTACTCATCATGCCGTAAGACAGCACCTCCCAAATCACCAAAGGTAACCTTCTTGGTGCACCTGTAAGGGGTCCTGACAGCAAAAGTTACTCAGAAGCAGTTTCCCTGGGCCTAGGAATATTGTTGCTAACTGAACCTTAAAAAGTGATCTTCCTGCCCATCATGGAGACAGTATTGCCTGATAAGAATCACTGGGCTGAAGCAGATCCCTAAATGTTTCCTTACTTTATCAGAGCTAGGGGCATTGGCAAGATTCATTTAATGTTAAACAACTAAATAGACCAGTTAAAACTTAACTATTTGAAGGCGTCAGACAGAGGCCAAGGCACAAGGATTTCAGGAGTCTAATCCCAGAGAGAAGAAAAACACATCGAAGTGAGCCCTGTATATAACTCAGGAACATTGTCAAATTTCCAGTGAAAGGAATAAAAGCAGATTAGAGAGAAGCAGCTGGGAGCTTGCTTCAGTCTCACTAATGGGGAGACAGAAATTCAAGTTCAGGCCCAAGATTTCAGAAAAACAGAAAGCACACAAGTGAGCCTGATTTCCTGTTGTGATTTTTCTTACAATATTTGCTAGATATTAAACTACACATTCTTAGGGCCAATGGCCAAGAAAACAAGTAGAAAATAACTTCTGAAAGATTAAAAAAAAAATCTAAACATTGATCGCAGGAGTCTCATGACAGGGGGAAAGAAGATGGAGCAGAGGCCCTGTTGAGGGGGCACTTGGGTTTCCCTCTATGCAAGTGAAACAGAAATAGCCTAGTCACACAAAGGCCGCAATACGCTTAACCCTTATTTGGAAGAGGCTTAGCTTCCTATATGCTAAGTGCCTAACAAAATTAAATAAAAAATTATCTGGAGGGAGACAATACCATCAAGGGCCTCTACAAGTTTTCATGTACAATGTCCATCCGTTAATAAAAAATTACCAGTTATTCCAGAAGACAGGGTCAAATGATGTAAACAAAACAAAAATAAACTATCAAACAATAGATTCAAACCCTAGGTTATTCAGATGTTGGGATTATTGGACACAGGTTTTAAGATAATTATAATTAACATGAAAAAATAGATAAAAAGATGAAGAGTTTGTTCAGAGAGCTGGGATCTAGAATCACAAATCAAGTGGCTATTTTAAATCTAAAAAATAATACCAGTAACTCAAATAAAGAAATTAGTAGATGAGTTTATGAGCATAAGAATTAAAGGTCTAGAAAGTTTACAAGCTGAAGTTCAGAGAGAAAAAGTGATGAAAAAAAATAAGAGAGGTTGATCAATATTTGAGAACTAATAAAATGTTTCTAATATAAGTTGGAGTACTAGAAGAGGAGAAAGAAATTGGGGGCAGAAGCAATATTCAAAGAGATAATGGCCAAACATCTTGCAAAATAACAAAAGAAATCAAACTACAGATTCAAGATGTTTTTGTTTTGTTTTGTTATTGTTTTTTTTTAACCTTTTTCTTTGGGGTTGCTGTGACGGCTCCTCTGACCTTAAGGGTCCGCAGAAAGAGAGAGAGAGAGAGAGAGAGAGAGAGAGCACACGCTGACCCCTTTTATTGAGGAGAAGCTATTCAAATGAGGCAAGGGGTCAGGTTTCAGGGGGCTGAGTCTATCTTCATGATGTCCACTGTCAGCAGGTTGACTGACACCTGGGTAGGCCACACCCAAGGGCACAGTAAGAGGAGGGGACACACACAAGGCACTTCCATGGAAGATTCTATCCTAAACAGGGCAAGGGGTTATATTACAAAGGAACAGGTGAGCATAGCTTCACCCATGGGGCTGTAGCAAGACACACCCATTTCTGTGACTGAGCGCCTCAGCACCCAGCTGGGGAGTGTAACTCAGTCACCGGTAAGGTTGGCCTCCCACATATTCCCCCTTTCTTAATATAAAAAAAAGAACGTGGGAAATTTTCTTTCAGTCACTTGGCTATTGGTCCAAGGTCATTTGCAAACCCCAAACAGGATCAACTGAAAGAAAATTTTGTCTAGGTCCATTACAAGCTAAAAACCAAAGACAAAGGCAAAAATCTCCAAAAAAGAGAAAAAAATATATGTTACCTTAAAAAGTACAATAAGTCAGACCTGCTGACTTCTTAACAAAAACTGAGTCATAAGACAACATACTTATATCTTTTTTAAAATGCTAAAAAGTAACTTACAATTCTATATTTGGTAAATATCTTTTAAAAAGAAAGAAGTTAAACATACTTTCAGACAAATGAAAGCTGAGATAATTTATGCCAATGCAGAAGGAAATGCTAGAGAAAGTTATGAAGGCAGAAAGAATATAACCAAAGTTAGAAACAGAGATATGTCGAAAGAAATTAATAATGCTGGAAAGGATAAAAATATTAAAAGCATGATAATAATGTCTCTTTGGCTTTAAAATATTTGCATAATTAAATTATGCCAATAGAATCAGAAAAGACAGGAAAAAAGCATGTGAAGTCACAGCGCTTCTTTGCCTATATCTCTAGAAAAGGTACTAATTTTAGTAATAAGTTAAAAATTAAGTTGTCATCTTTAGAGATCTATTGAAGACTAATTGAATTATCTCTAACTAGCTAACTAGAAAAGCAGGAGATAATCCAGAGAAGTTAATAAAGGATAAGAAAATGGTAATAAATATCATGCAATAGAAACAAATTGTAAGACATTGATTCAAATCTGTTAGTAATTACGTTAAATATAAATGGCCTAAACACACCAATTCAGAGCCAAAAATTGTCAAACTGAAAACAAACTCCAGCCATGTGATATTTCTAAGAGACACATCTTAAACATAAGAATTCTAAGGATTGAAAATAAAAGAATGGGAAAATACATGTATTCAAATAGTAATCCAAAAAAGACAGTGTAACTTTCTAACATCAGATAAAATACACTCTAAGGTAGTATCATCAGAGCTGAATAGAACTAATTTTATTATAAAAGTAAATTCAACGGGAAAATGTAACATGACAAATTTGAGTGTAGCCAAGAACAATACCTTGAATATATATAAACAACATTTGATAAAAATGTTATCAATGATAAAAAGATAATAAAAATAAAATAATACACAATCATACTTGTTGGTTTAAATTAATTTTCTCAGGGGCTGGGGATGTGGCTCAAGCGGTAACAGCTCACTCGGCATGTGCGGGGTGCTGGGTTGGATCCTCAGCACCACATAAAAATAAAATAAAGATGTTGTGTCCACCAAAAACTGAAAAATAAATATTAAAAACTCTCTCTCTCTCTCTCTCTCTCTCTCTCTCTCTCTCTCTCTCTCTCAAAAAAGTACTAAAATAATTTTCTCAGAAAATGATAGAATAAACAAACATTCAGTACATATATTTGAAAAACATGATTAAAAAACTTGACTCAGTAACAAACTTAGACCAGTGTATTAACACAGAATAGAATATACATTCTTGTCTTATCTTTTTATGGTTTGAATACAAGGCATTCCCCAGATGCTCATGTGTAAGACAATGAAGGGATGTTTAGAGGTGAAATGATAGTTTGTGAGAGCTATAACCTAATCATTGGATTAATCCAATTGATGGATCAACAGTTTGAATGAATTAGTGCATAGTAACTGGAGGCAGATAAGGCATGGCTGGAGGAAGGAAGTCACTGGGGATGTGTCCTTGGAGATGATAGTATCCCTGGCTCCTTGCACTCAAGCTCTCTGCTTCTTGGATGTCATGAACTGAGCAGCTCTCCTCCACCATGTCCTTCCACCGTGACGTTCTGCCTCACCTTAGATCCAGAGCTATGGAGTCAGCTGACCATGGATTGAAACTCTGAGACCATGAGCCAAAATAAACTTTTCCTTCTCTAAGTTATTTGTGTCAGGTCTTTTGGTCACAGTGACAAAAAAGCTGACTAAAACATGTACCGTGGAAAATTTACTAAGTGTATCTGTACCAAAAAGTAAATTTTAGAAGATTGAGACCACAAAATTTGTTCTCTCCTCTCATTGGAAATAAGCTAAAAATCAATGATAAAAAGATAATAAAAACAAGAAAATCCCCAAGTATTTGGAAATTAAACAGTATACTTCTAATTATCCAATGGCTTAAGGAACAAATCATAATGAGAATAGGAAAAAATTTTAAACAAAATAAAGAAGACTTATATGGGGAAATTTATAGCTTTGTATGTTAGAAAAAAAGAAATTCTGACTAATTACCTATCTACAGAAACCAACAAAGAATAAATATTGAACTAAAAGAATAAGGACAGAAGGAAGTAATAAAAATAAGAGAAGAATAAATAAACAGAAAATAAACTTTTATTAGAAAAAAAATAACAGAGCAAAAAGCCTTTCAGGGGAAAAGGATTGGTAAATTCCTAGAAAGCCTTACTTGTCAAGGAAAAAAGAAACTTGACCCCAGAGGAATATATTACTATGCTGGGCAGTGAATGGGGTAACATCTTCACATTTACTATAGACATTAAAAGCCAACAATTAGTGTCAGCAAATGGTATTGGAGCAAGTGGACATCGGCAGGCAAAAGAAGGTGGACCTCAACTGAATTTCAGGACTCATACAGAAACTAGCTCAAAGTACATCATAAATTTAAATTTAAAAAGTACAACTCACAATGTTTAGAAGAAAACAGGAAAACAACTTTAGGGCAGGGCTAAGCAGAGAGTGTTTATATGATACCAAAAGCATGGTTCAGAAAAATAAAAACTGACCAATTGGACTTTGTCAAAATTTAAAACTTTTTCTCTAAGGACTCTATTAACTTGCATAAAGAAACAACAGATGTGGAGGAACTATTTGTAAAGCACAAATATTGGCAAAACTTAACAATAAAATGAAGTAGAATGGTAGAATGGACAAAGACATGGACAGTTATTTTACCACAGAGGATACAGAGATGGAAAATAGCCCCCGTTAGAGGAAAGCTCATTAAAACACCATGAGGCACCATTATATACCTGCCTGTAGAAGTGAAAGAAAAAATTAAAAACAACGCTAAATGGTGGTGGGGATGCAGGAAAACTGGAATTCTTACGGAAAATGATATGCCACAGGCACTCTGATAATTTCTTGTGAACCCCTTACTATATGAGCCAGTAATTGTACTCCTGGTGATCAGTCCCTGAGACAGGAAAATACAGGTCCACTCAAGCACCTGTCCATGAATCCTCACAGCAGCTTTATGTATAATAGCTCCAAACTGGAAATGAGAAAATATGTCCTTCAGTACTGGCTGCTGGACAAACTGTGGTACATCCATACGGTGGAATACTGCTCTGCAGTAAAAACAAAGTATTAATGAAAGCGATGACTTGGACAGACTGGGCATCATGCTGAGTGAAAAAAAAAAAAAAGCCAGTCTCAAAAGTTACATACTGTATAATTTCATTTATGGAGTGTTCTCAAAATGACAAAATTAAAGAGGTGGAGAACAGATGAGTAGTTGTCAGTGGGTAGGAATGGGGCAGTGATGGTTGGGAAGTAAGATATAGGGATAAAATTATGAAGGACAACTGGAGAGAGATCTCAGTGATGGATTAGTTCTTTAAGCTGATTGCAGTAATGACTACACAAATGTATACGTGTGATAAAACTGCAGAGAATTTCTCACACACACGTATACATATACAGAGTACATTTAGAAAGTGATGAAATCTAAAGTCTGTGACCTCTATACATAAGCAGAGTACTTTGCATTCAGCAGGCGCTCTGTGAGTCTCATTGACTGAAAGGGTAGGTGAACAAGTGAGAAGGTATTGCATGTAAATGGCTTCTAGTAGTGTTTCCCTCCTCTCATGAGTTTTTGACTCATAATGAATTGCAGCAGCAGCTGAAGGTATTTATATTTTATTTGTAAACTTTTGAGGGATAAAAGTGCTTCCTATGACCTGGTTCTTAATGTTGCTTTTCAGGAGTAGAATACTAAACTGAACAGCTCGCAGATCTGAGTTATATGAAATTGCTCAGGCTCTTATTTATTTCTTCTTGTTCAATCCTAACTGTGATGGAATAAAGGAGTTGTATTGACCTAAATCAGGTATAAAGTAGTACAGACAGCTGTGATAACATGTTAGAGAAGACATTTGGAAGTTTTTAAATAGAGCTTTTACAGGATTCAAGATAGTGGCATCTGTTTGTGTCAACATGCAAAGCCCTACATTTTGAAGGTCAGCTGAATGACTTACAGATCAGCGTGCCAGCCCAAAAGTTGGAAAATTAAATCTAATTCCAACTACTATTGACTTAAGTCACTCTGTAGATACATGGAGGTATTTGTTGACTGGTCTTGCTTTGCCATCAACACCATTTCTACCTTTTAGCAGATTTTGTACTTCTAATGCTGTGCAAATGCAGGGAAGAATTTTTTTTTTTGTACATGGATCAGTGAATGAATGGGATCCCCTTAACCTCTAATGTGCAGTGGTTTGAACATCGTTAGCCACAATAAGCAGCACAGAACTGAAGATATATCTTCAAAGACAGAAGACATGAATTAGTGGTGACCAGGCTCTTTTTAAGCCACTAATAACAAACTCATGAGAACACATTCATCATTCATTCATTCAAGGAACAAATGCAGAATGTATTTTGTGGTGATGCAGAGATAGAATAATGAAAGGGATTCACTCTTGTGGGATGCACAGTGTGACTGGGAGACAGACCAGTGAGACACATTGAAAACCCTGTGTGCTGACGCCAGGTAGGTGAATGGAAGAAAGTGTGGTTGATTGCACTGATGGCATCAGGAGGGGGTTCCTAGAGTGTTGAGGCTTGAGGCGAGAAGGACAAGCAGAGTTCGTGCGACAGGCAGAGGAGGGCTTGAGAGTGAGAGGACTGGCTCCTGGCATGGCTGACAGCTGCTATTATCTTGTTTTAAACTGCTGACAATTTTAAAATAAATCTTAAATTTACTTTTGTAATATGTCCCCAGAACATTACTGATTTGTTAATCGCTGTTATTTTTAAATATTCATGGTCATGCACCTATTTTTAGTAATTGGGGAATATTTATTGTTCCTGTTTTCTCTTTGAATTTATGTTTTTGTTCCAATTCTCCTGTAAAATTTTTACCAAGGTAACTTACTACATTCTTTTCATTATCTTTAGTTTGTCACCTGTTTCTCAGCTTAAAAACATTTTGAATAAAATAACTCTTTGGAGATTATAACTTTTTCAAACCAGACTTTTAATTTTTTGATATAATTATGGATTTACATGTAGTTGTAAGAAATGGTACAAAGATATTCTGAGTTACTTTTACCCATTTTCCCAATGTTAGCATCTCATATAAGTTATAACATATTGAAAATTTCTGCTCCATTGGAAAATTATTTGAATGATTAATTTCTACAGTTGGACAAAAAGCATTTCAACTGGTTGTTGAATTACTGGTGAACAACAACAACAAAATACATGGAAAATGTGCATTTTAATGAGATGAGTGTGGCTCCCCCCACACAAAATTAGTTCTCTTATCTGTGGATGGATAGTAAGTATTGTTATAATGAGATAGGATGTAGTGTCATTTATAGTGCTGTTTTTTTCTTCTATACCCCTATATACTGAGAAACTTTGTTCACATAAATAAGTGGATGGGAAAAGAACTCTGTTTGAGAATGGATGGTAGTGCCATGGTAGAAATACATAGGAGAAGGAGCAAGTGGGGAGCCAGTTTAGTTTTGGATGTGTGAGTTTGAGGATTCTACAAATCTGGCTAAGAAGAAGCTTCCACAGAAGTGGGAAACCAAAGGAGAGGGGGTTTTGAGGAGGCCCCCATGGATTATCCATCAACCAGTGTATAGATGAAGTATGGAGACATTATGGTCAGGTTAGAGGGCCGTGTGGGTCATTTGGACAGAGAAGTTAGACATTCAGAGTGCTCTGGGCTAACATCTTCCTGATTGTTCAAGGAAATGTCTGTGCTGCCACATAATGTCCAGGACCCAATGAGATCACAAGCAGGAGGCCTCAGTGTGCAAGGGGCCCAGCACCTGTGGGAGAGGCTCACACTTCATGGGGGTTTAATTATAAAGAATTCTCTAGAGAATCCAAGTAACATGTCTTGTAGGAAAAAGCATTTTCCTGAGTGACAGAGTGGTCCATGGCTTCAAACAGATGACAACAAATGGGTTAGAGATCAGGTTACCTCTCTAAACCTTAGTTTCCTCATATAAAAAATGAGGATAATCAGCTGTAGAAGAATGCCTTGCCTATAGTAGGGGCTTAGCTTTCATAGTCATAGTAGAAGTTCAAAATGTTATATGTCTGTAGTGATCCTTCGTGGTTGTGCCCCCAGCTGCACACCTCCAACCCAGAGATCTTTTAATACTCTGGAAAGATGTTCACTCTTTTATAGAGGGAATAAATGTGTTTTTAGAGATCCAACTGCTTGTAGAGGTAGAGCTATTCATAAGAAGTAACAGGAGATTCCTTAGACATGAGAGAAGGGTAGGGCAAGTGACGGTGGGCAGTTTGGGGGAGGTGGGCAACTGTCTGGGCAAAGGCTGTGAAGGACTTGGATTCAGTGGCCTGGAGGAGAGCAGCTAGTCCAGGAGTGATGTGGGTGTGGCAGTTCTCAGGAGGAAGCAATGCAGATAGGAGACAGGGAAGAGGATGACAGCAGTAACTAACTTAGGTACCTTTCCCCCACTTAGAACTTTTGTAGAGGAGCCCCCAGGTTGAGCCTCAACTGTCTCCTAACAAATGGTTGGACACTGAAATTGTTACATAGATTGTGGTACACAATGTGGGAGAGCAATAGGTGCTAAGAAATAGCGACGGGTTTGACAAGAGGGAAGTCTCTAGTTGTCTCTGCCAGATTGCTTCTGTAGGGCACCAATGCAGAAACCACGTGGCTAGGGGGTGAGTCTACCAAAGGTGGAGAAGGGCAGGTGCATCTTTTAAAAAGTCTGGCTGTGAAGTCATCCAGTCCTGGTATGCAAAGTGTGAGAATTAGACAGTGGTGGTGAATTAAAGGAAGTCTTAGATTGAAAGGGACTTGGCATGTTTACAGCCTGTGGAAGAATGCTGAGGGAGAGGAAATCCTGAGAGGTGGGCCCTCTCAGAGGCACTCCAGCAAGCATGGATCCTGAGGATGTTCACAAGTTCATGTACTGATGCGGCCATCACTAGATGGTCGGGCCAAAGAAATGCCAATCTCATCTGCTATCCATTGTTCTCCTTAAAATGCCAAAGCTCAGTGACTCTTCCTTGAGAGAAAGAATATCTGGAGTATGTGAGCTGCAGTGCAGCATCTATGTGGGGACCTCTTAGAGGTAGGCTGGGTGACGTGAGCAAGACAGGACTGCTGCTGGGAATTATCTCACTGGTTGCTATTGTAGATTACTTAATTGTTAGAAGATAATATTCATCAGATTGGATTACTCTGGATGCTTTAGGGTTTGGAAAACAGGAAGTATAAAAATATTGGGCAAAATAATCCTAGCATTTGAACTTCATACCCCAGAGTTTTAGACCCCAATGACTGGCTCATGTATTTATAAGTATGAGAAGTAAATAATTACTTTTGTATGTGGATATTTGAAAGGTTTCTTTATAAAGCACCTCTTTGAATCTTTAGTGGTCTAGAACAGTGCCTTGCAGAGAAATGATACTTAATAAATATTTAACAAGTAGATAAATTATAGAAAATAACTTCACCAATGCATGCTCTGTAGTACCCAAAATTCTGTCATGAGGTTTTGTGTGTGTGTGTGTGTGTGTGTGTGTGTGTGTGTGTGTGTGTGTTTGAAGCATTGCCCCCATGAAAAAGCCAGGGAATGATAATATATTAAGTCTCCAGTGCCTCTGTAACAGCACTTTCAGTACTAATTAATCAGATTACTCTTCTCCCATGATCTGAGGTGTCTAAGAGCCCTGAGTGCTTTTTCAGGTGGGAGTCAGTGAAAGAGTACACAGGAGACAGAAACAATGCCAGGCTCTGCAAATCTTCATCTTCCACGCATTCTTGTCCTGGTTCAGTCTTGTGTGGAGCATGGCCTTCCATGCAGTAAACCAGAGGCTATAAACCCAAGGCTTAGGGATGCACCGTTCCTGGGCTGATTCTGTTAAAGGTCTGCTCCTTTTTCTAGCTCCTTTGACATTCTTCTTTTTTATCTTTTCCATTTCCTTCTCCCTTTGTGTTTGTATTCACCTATGCTGCTTTCTTTCCTTGTCCTACCCCAGAATGCTCCTCCTTCAGGTCCCAAGGCACACAGGTCCCTTCACTGTTTGGGAAGTGCATGTTCACCAGTAACTGAAAGTAATTATGTAGACCCCTGCAGGCCAGTCCTCGTTTATGGGCATATAACATTTGGCCCTAAAAATTTTACAGAATCATTTTAAAGTCATTTCAACCAGTGTCCTTTTCTCAGATGGCCCAACTGAGGTGTTTTTTCTTTCTTTCTTCTTTTAATAGAAGTGGCTTTGGGACTCAATCTTCTCACTAGCCACTAGCTAAATCCTCTTTTTAGATTTTGGGCAATAAGTCTTTATGCTTAAAAAGAGCTTTATGCGTTTTGTGTTAAAGCTGGGAACACCAGTCACAGCTTGGAAATCTACCATCCCCTTGAAAGTTTGGCCATCTGCTGCTAAGATCTCACCCTTTACTCAGCAACTTCTCTTTCCTTTTTCCCTCTGCACCACTTTCTAGACCACACAACAACTCTGCCTTACTGCTTTAGCTTGTCCCTCATAATCAAAGCTGAAAGATCTTCTAGGACAGTGCGTTTGTATTTCCCCTGCCAGTCCATTAAGGAACAGCTGTGCCACACGTGGCCACCAGTTGCTAAATCCAGGGAGCTCCATTCATTCTGTGTTCCATATGCAATCTGATGTTACTGGCCTGCATTAAGTTCAAGTCTCAGCGCACACATTCAGGCATGCAAGAAATGTAACTTTATTCTTCTATCATTCAACTTAATTTCTATTTTGAGCCCCCATGTTGCTGAGTAGCAGACATTTACTCCAAGTCAATTGAGCCTACCAGTGGTGATGGCTTCTACATGCCGAGACCACAGGGAAAATGGCACATTTTATATTTAGTCCTCAGATGGTTGCTGGTCAGCTGAGATGACCCTTGATTCCTCGCCTTCAGAGAATCTCTGGCAGGTCTGTGTCGCCTTTCTGCTTGGTCTCACATCAGCCATTCTTTAGAACTAGGCTACTTATTCAGGAATCCAACACTACCATAAGTCCAAATCCCTCTGCTGTTTGGGGTTCTTATTCTATTGGCCTGCAAATATTCTGTATTGGGAACAGAATAAGAACCTCTTTGGGGTGAAGACCAAGGAACCAGTATCTATTTGAAAATAGAGAGTGGCATGTATTTCTATTTCCTGTTTCAATGTAACAGGTGAGAGCAGAGAGCATAGTACAGGTGTCCCATTAGAGGAGGGAGTCCCATCCATACTGCATCCCCCTATTCCACCACCACATTGTACCCTTTACCTGTGGTTTCATTTTATCCTCCAAGACAAAAGAAAGACAAAACAGAACTGTGGTTTGGAGTATAAGAAATGATAATTATATCCTATCTAAATAACCACATGAGAAGGAAAATTATTGGTACTATAGAACAAGGATATCCTGTGTAAATTAACCTCCTATTAAGATCTATGAAGAATTACCCTAACAGACCCAGTTCCATAAGATTGCGTTTTCATTCCACAGTCACTTAGTTCAGGCTGTGAGGGATGATTTGAGTGATGTCTGAAGGGAAGGGAACTTGTCTATTTTCAGGCCTGACCAAGGCCTGCCTGTCTTCTGGGTGCCCATGAGTCTAGCATCAGAGCAACCCGGAAGCAAGGTGAGCAGCTTAGGGGCAAATCGAGCTTTTGTGAGGCGTTTTCCCACCTTCCCTGGAATGACTGCCCTCCTCTTGAGAGATCTGTCCTGCCTGTAGCCAGGCCAGCCTCCATTCTCCTGATGAAGGAAGCTGGTTGGGTAGGAGCCCCAGGGATGGAGCAAATGAGCACTTCCTACCTGGCTGCATCATGGAATTATAATCATGTCAATGAATGTCTAATATATATTTTATGTTGCTTTGCTCTAGGAAATAAGCCTAATGCTCATTTATTAACATTACTACTTTAATCTTCTTAACAGCCTTTTGAGATAGGAACTCTTGTTATTACTATTGAATAGATCAGGAAATAGCTCCAAGAGCTTTTAAGAATGTCGCCAAAGGACATTAAGAAGAATCAATACATTTCCACTGAATGTTTACAGCCAAAGAAGGGACTCTGATCACTCCAGCAACCATCTGTGGAAGAGCCTCCACACACTGATGTAAAGGTTGGCTGGTCACTACTGAGGCTGGCCTTGCAGCTGGTGGAAAGCATAGGCTGCAGGTGTTGGCGTTGAGGGGATGGTGGTCTGTGTGAATGCTGATATCAAATGGTACTTGCCAGAGGCATGTTCTACTGTTGTTCCATCATCCCCAAGCCCCAGTATTGCTTCTGGGAAAGGATTATACTTTTCCCTGAGAGGGCAGAAATGCACAGCCCCTTAGACCCTCCCTGTGGACCCAGATGGTGGGAAGACAGGAAGAGGTTTGCTTCTGGGAATTTCATTTTTATTTATTATTTATTATTAAATCTTGTTCCTTCTTTATTATTATTATTTTTTAAATAATTAAGAAAAGAAGTTCTTTCAATCCTCTTTTTAGATTTTGGGCAATAAGTCTTTATGCTTCAGTCAGCTTTTGGCATGGATACGTGTGTGTGTGTGTGTGTGTGTGTGTGTGTGTGTGATATTTGTTAAAACATGAAAGAATTTTTCTAAACTAAATCATCACTTTTCTCTTGCCCACATGGATATAAGTGTGTGTGTGTATGTGTGTGTGTGAGTTTGTGAGGGAGAGGGAGAGGGAGAGAGAGAGAGGGAATGATTTAAACACACTCTCCTAATAATTCAACAAGGGTGGTTAGTTTTGCGGGGGAGGATAAAAGGTGAATGAGCACTGTGTGGGACCCCTTCTCTCAGGAGAGGAGATGGGAATATAAAGGTTGGAAGGGGTTAGGATTCATGGGCAGCCAATTGGGGCCACTAGAAAATCTTCAGCAGACCTGAAGGTAGAATTGTGACATCTCCTTCCCAGCTTTCTACTTCTATCTGCTGCTAAGAGACGGGAGTTTTGGAACACAGACTATAAGGCTGAGAGGGCTGATGGTCCATGATAACAGACTTCTTCACGTGGTATTTATGATGGTCTCACAAAGTCCTGCATGTTAGCTCTTGGCATGAGAATAGGGAAAACTTTAACAAGTCAATGTAGCCCCTCTTGTTTTAGCTGAGGAGACCTAGAGAAAACTGAAGCATAGAACCAAGGCCATTAAGCTTGTCAGGGCAAGACCACACTCCCAGTACCTTTATCTCTAGTCTGGTGATTCATGACTGTGTACACTAACAGGTAGAATGGCTACAAGAGGCCCAGGACCTTGGACGTTTTTCTTAAAATGTACTGATGTGCACAGCACTTATCCCTAAATTAGAGCAATATTTTGTTCTATATTTCAACACATTTCTAAATTTTGTGCATTATTCTGTATAACACATACAGCTATAAGCTCATTATTAAATGTGGCACACTGATGACTTTTTAGCAGAAACCCTATAGCTCTGACATAAAAATTATAGCTGTTGCAAGTATGTGTTAAAATGCTTGTTTTTAGTTGAAATTTATGTCCTGTCTGCTTAACTCCATATTCTCCTGTTTAGGGAAGGGACATCAAGGGTGCATGGAAGGGAACCTGCCCTGCTCTCCTGGGTGTGAAGGGACCTGCAGGAGTATCCAGGGCTTGCCTTGTCAGGCTCTTGCTCCACTTGTATACACGCTGGCTATTGAAAGCTGTCTCTAAACCCCCTCTGCAAAATATCCTTAGACTGGGAAATATCTCACTTGGAGTTTAGGCAGAAACTTCTGCCATTAGCAGGAAGCCCATCAGTGTAATGGCCACCCCTATATTTCCCCTGACTGTCCCTAAAGCCATACTCTGGGGCATTCTTCCACTGTGGGTTCTGATGCTTTTTCTATTCCTTGTTTCAGGAACCTCCTATCTGTTCATCTATAATTACTTTCTCCACAAAAGGACAGGCTGGTCCAGGAATAGCATGAGGGAATGTTTGAGGTTTTCTCTGAGATAAGACACGTGTGAAAAAAAATAATTATCGATGGGAGTTTGTTCATCTTTTATAGTGTTTCCTGAGTGATGCTCTAAGAAATCTGTATTCCAGAGACATCAAAGTGTATTCTATCTAAACAGGTTGTATGTTCAAATAAGTCTGGTAAGCACAGTGTTAAAACAAAATCACTGCAGTACTTTTCAGAGCTTTTAATACAAATTTTCATAGAAGTTGTAAGTTTTCAGGAGAAATATGGCTCACTGCATTTTTCTTGAATGCATTTCATCAACAATGCTGCTGTTTTCAGAAAGTATCACCCAAGACCAGAATTTATGAACCCAATTTGTGAAAATTTGGGGTAGACTTTTGAAGTATTATTTCTGGGGAAAAAAAAAGGTTTTTTATTGTTGTTGATGTTGTTTATTTTATTTTTTTATCCAAAGCTTACTTAGAGATGGTGGGGGCCGGGGAGAGAAGGACGGGAGGAGGTATGAAGGATCATGATGAGGCAGAAGGGTGGGGAGGAAGCACTGGAAAGGCAACTGGGAGAAAACAGAAGTCAGTCCCCTCAGGTGACTCGCATGGGTGTGAAGGTCATTTGTGCAGTTCAGTATTGAACATGTCATTGTACATAAACTTGGGTGATGGGCATCCCTGCAATTGGGTATGGAGACATGCAGGGCAGTCATCTTGGAAAGTAAGAGTTCAGCTTTTCACTAGGTTTATTCAAATACTGGATACTGTGGATGTTCCAGAAATAGGCCTGTTTTCTGGTTACTTTGATTTCATGATACAATAATGATGGTGCATAAACTAAAAGAAATGTCCAGAGAATAACCATGAAGAAGGAAAGACAAAGGGGGAAAGGATAACATTGGAGAATCGAATTTTAATTGCAACTGGTAGACATGATAAAAACAGAAGGTGATTGACATCTGGTTCTGGGATTAGATGGGTAGATACTATCTCAGGATCTGTTGCACATAGCTGGGTCACTGTCACGTGTCTGAGAACACCAGGAAAGACTAAAACTTGTATTTAGAAACTGCCATTTGCAGCAACATGGTTACCTGAAAGGCAGATAAGTCACTCATTTGATAGAACCCAATGGCCCCCACAGGATAACCTGTGATTACATTCTGCCTGTGAAACTGTGTCTGTCATTGCCTACTAAACATTGCACAGAGCTCAGCAACAGGGCATAGTTCTTGGTATAGAACATGGCAAAGGGAAGCCTGGGCTGTCCTTTTGGAGGGCCTACTCTTCTTAGGAGATTATTGATGTAGGGAGTGCTTGGTGATAAGGAAAGAAGCCAGCGCAGAGATGAGGTTCAATGTGATCCTGACCCGGTGGAGGGCTGAAGAAAACCAGTCAAGTCCAACGGCTCAACCCTGGGGAGAAGAGGGAAACAGGGATTAGAGTTTTAACAACCAGACAGAAGTTTGGACACTCAGAGGGCTTTTGCCTTTTCTCTGAAAGGTGACAGTGACACATTGCATCGTTCATCTAAGCCCCGCTAAATGTGATACCTCTTCTCAAAAACACCTCCCTTGGTGTCCTCATGGAGGTCTTTGGGGAGTGAGTTTTGGCCATGTGCCTGCAGTGCCCAACATTCTGAATGTGGGGTAGTTCCACGGTAGCAAGACTCAGCTTTGTCTCTCTGGCTGTTAGGTCCTTGAGAATAGTGGTGATGAAATCAGAAGCAGCATAGGCAACTGTCGTTCACTAACCTCTAGAATGTGCCAAATGCTTAAAAAAAAATCCAAACAATAGTGTGATCATCCCCATTCTAGAAACAACAAAGCTGGTTCTCAGAGGCCAGTTAGATGTCCTCAAAGCAGGTATGGAGAGGGCCAGTATCAGACATTAATTTCCATTAAATCCATGAGCTTTTGCCTGCACATGGCTCTCGAAAATTAAAAACAAATACTGATGCATGAATTATATCCCCAGATATTTAGATTTAATTTCTTGGGAGTAGCATTTGAACCTCTGTATTTTTTGTTCCATTCTATTTTATTTTTCTTCTCCATTTTTGTTGGTGCATTATAGTTGTGTGTATAATGGGATTTGTTGTTACATATTTGTACATACATAATAAAATGGTATAATTTGACTAACATCAACTCCCTAGCACTTCTCCTCCACATCCCTGCCTCCCATCCTTGCTCCTTTTCTTCTACTGATCTCCCTTTGATTTTAAGGAGATCTATCCCCACTTTTCTTTTCCTTTTTCCTCTCTAACTTCTGCATATGATAGAAAACATATGACCCGTGACCTTTTCAGTTTGGCTTATTTCACTTAACATGATGGTCTCCATTTTCCTGCAAATACCATAATTTCATTTTTCTCTATGGCTAAATAAAACTCCACTGTGCATATACACTACATTTTCTCTATCCATTCATCCATTGATGGACATCTAGGATGATTCCATAGTTTGGCTATTGTATATTGTGCTGCTATAAACATGGGGATACATGTATCACTACAGTAAGATGACTTTAATTCTTCAGGATAAATACCAAGGAGTGGTATATCCTGGTCATATGGTGGTTCTGTGCATAGTCTTTTGGGAGCCTCCATACTGATTTCCATAGTGGTTGTAGTAATTTACAGTCCTATCAACAGTGTAAAAGTGTTCCTTTTTCTCCACAATCTCTCCAGCATTTATTATTATTTGTATTTTTGTTGACTGCCATTCTGACTGCCATGAGATGAAATCTCGGTGTCATTTTGATATATACATTTGAACCTAATATCTGCAGTTAATGCTAATGATGAACATTTTTTCAAGTTTTTTAGCCATTTGTATTTCTTCTTTTGAGAAGTATCTGTTTAATTCTTTTGCCCACTTATTAATTGGGTTATTTGATTTTTGGTGTAAAGGTTTTGAACTTTTTATATGTCCAGAGGTGATTTTAATGTGCTGACTGGGCTGGGAATCCTGGCCTTTCTTCTTGCTGTTTGGTTCATTCTGATATCCCTGATATCTAGGACTACACTCACCAAGATAGGGGATAAAGAAATGTGTATTGATTAGTTCTGAGAATATTCATGACGAGAGGGAAGCACAACACTTGGATACCACTGGAAGTTATTTATTAAGTATCTCCCTGGAGACTGAACTGGTAGATTTGATCAGAAGACATGATCAAAGACTGGAGGGAGGACTGATGTTCATTCTCTGCTGAGAGATGCTTTTCAAACCTTCCTTTGCAGGTGGTGTTGTCCTCAATCCTGCCTACTATGGCATGCCTGGCCATACCAACATCATGATCCATGAAGTGGGGCATGTTCTGGGACTCTACCATGTTTTCAAAGGGGTCAGTGAAAGAGAATCCTGCGATGACCCCTGCAGGGAGACGGTGCCGTCCATGGAAACCGGAGACCTCTGTGCCGACACCGCCCCCACTCCCAAGAGCAAGCTATGCCAGGACCCTGAGCCTGCCAATGACACTTGTGGCTTCAGCCACTTCCCAGGGGCTCCATTCAGCAACTACATGAGCTACACAGGTACCCCAACAGACTTGGTGCCTTTGTTTTTCATTAAGATAACCTGAGGGCTTCTGGGGGGTGGCAGGGTGGAGGAGTAGGGGCCAGAGAGATTACCAAGCAGTTAGAGAGTTGAAATGTTAGAAAACTGAAGTGTACTTAATATGGGATGTTCATTTTTCTTCCATGTCCTTGAAGAATCTTGTTGAAATACTGAGATACTAAGGGGTCTTGTCGAATGGATTCTTTTTCACTGGAGAAAAAAGAAAAGCACACTTCTTTCTTGGACAGTAAAAATGAAACAAAGCCAAAAGCCCTCTTGAGATCTCTTCAACTTCTAGAACTTGGTGATTCTTGTTCTTGTTCATGTTTTGGGGCTTTTACTCCAAAGAAGAGTCCAATAAGGATGGATGAAAGATGTTTCTGGGTCAAGTTGGCTCTTTGTACTATTTTACAGTTGGCCAACAAGGCCATTTAGTTCATTTAAGCTCAGGATTCCTTTTGTTTTGTTCTTTAAAAAAAATCAGATTGTCTTCTCAAACCCTGGCTAAACACTGACTCTCAGCTTGCCCTCCAATACACTGCCCAGAATGTTGCATTTCATTTTTAAGATGGTATCTTCTTCATCCTAGGAAAACTGTATTGTATGGCTTTTTTTTTTTTTTAATTTAGCTCCTTGATTTTCCTTCTTTCCTGTCTCTCACATCTTCCTTGTTTCTGGCAAAAAGTAACACTAATATATGAAATAGACTATAATGGACTGAAAATTTGTCCCCAAAAATTCAGGACTAATTTGATTTGATGACCTATTTTATGGTGAAAGAAGATAATTTTTTTTGAGTTCCAGGTTCTTATTTCTAGAACTATGCATTAAAGGATCATCAGACCCTCATCATGGCTTTGAAGGGAAGAGTGTTGCACCAGTTCTTCCTGTGACCCACCAAGATATTTCTATCCAAGTTGCATTTTGGTGAATAATTCAGGTGTATTGAATTTATAAGCACTGACACCTCTGCCTTCCCTTGTTGCAAGGACATAGTGGCCTTTGCCAAGGCAAGAGACTGGATGATGTGGAGCAGAGATAAGAGCTCCATATAAAGTTCTCCATCTTTGAGATGGGCAGGGGAAACACTGAGGAAGCCAGATGGTGTGTGACTGGTGTTTTAAATGGAAAGGTTCCTGAAACTGAGAGAACTTCCTTTGTAACTCTGTGAGAAATGTACCTAGTAGGAAGAATTTGTTGGTTCCAAAAGTAAGACTGGGCCACCACTCCCATCCCTGTTGCTCCCTTGACACTTTAGTTTCCTTTTCCTCCAGCGTCTCCCCTGAGAATTCATTAACCTTGGCCAATATCACCAAGCAATAAAGCAGGTGTCTATAACTTTACATGCTCCCCAGGCTCAGGCCCTCTGCTGAAACACTGCCATCTTGTGGTTTGCTGAGTAAATAATCTTTGCTCATAGCAAGCCTATGCTTCAGGGTGCCAATCTCACCTGGGCCAGCCCAACATTAGTTGACGGCCTTGCTTGCAGACAAGGAGGTTCTTTCTCTCTTCCTCTTCTAACTTAGTTATTTTCTGGAACAGAATGTATTTATTCTTTCAACGAGTGTTTTTTGAACCTAACAAGTGCAAGGTGTTGGGTTAGGTGCTGGGAACAACTAAGAAGACAGGATTTGTCCCTGCCTTGGTGGTTTGCAGGTTGAAACCTCTATTACTTGTGTTTTTCTTTTTTTCCCCACAGATGATGACTGCACTGACAGCTTCACCCCTAATCAAGTGGCCCGAATGCACTGCTATTTGGACCTTGTTTATCAGCAGTGGAGTGAAAGCAGAAATCCCACCCCCATTCCCATCCCACCCATGGTCATTGGGCAGACCCACAAGTCCCTCACTATCCACTGGCTGCCTCCCATTAGTGGAGTTGTATATGACAGGTGAGAGGGGTGCTCACCAGAGGTGAGCTGCAGCATTTTCTTTGCAGTGGTTTGTAGGAGAGGAAGAATGTAAATCAAGGGGAATCCCCACATGGGACTATGTATGTGGGCTTCTCCACTTGGGGCTGCCTCTTCCAGCCTGCTGCATTCTGGCTGCTTAGTAGAGCACCTGTTCTTCTAGCACTTGCTCCTCAGGATGGGGCCTGAAGAGGCCAGCCAATGTGATCAGGATAAATGGGAGGAATTGAGAGGACATTTGCCCCCTGCCTCCATGGTGGGACAATGCATCAGTAGCTTGCTACTTTCACAGTGGTGTCTGGGGAGAGAGGAATGCATGCTTCCACTGGGCGGGTAGATGGGTGAGTAGGAATGTACAACATGCCACAGGGCATTGCATCAGGGCTCAACTGACATATGTGGCATCTCTTCTACCATCTCTGCCTCCTGCTGCCCTGTGCCTTCCTCCCACCCCCAGAACCACTAGCTTATGGAACTCTTATTAGCTGTGTCTTCCTGTCAGCCTCACTCATCTAGCAATGACTAAGAGTAAGAGAGGAACTTTTTTGTTTGTTTGTTTCTTGACCTGCTGCAATAGACACCTACTACATGCTTATTGAAGAAAAACATGAGACCTAAAACTAGATCATATTTTTTTTCTTTTGTGTACTGGCATAAATGAATGTCAGGGTAATTATTTTTTAAAAAGCCAAAAAACAAAGCATAGAAAATGAATGACATCTGCGTGGGGGATGGGAGAGGCATTGTGTAGCTATTTTCTTGTACTTGTCCTATGTAGTCCTTGTGGTAGGCTCAACTCCTACTTAAAAAATATAGGCTTAGAGAATACACACAACCAGTCTGAGATCCTACAACTACAGAGAGGTCAACTGGGGGAATCCACTGAAAATTCAGAAACGAGGGACACGAAATAGATGATCTCTCTGAATCCTTGTGCCATACTTCCCCGCTGGGTGTCAGGGCCCAGCTACAGAGTTGACTATCCCTGGAGCTTTACTACAAGCCTGGGAAAGAGAACAGGGAGAGATGAAGAAAGGACAGAGCTGCTGAGGACTTTTTCAGTGTTACTCTCAGCCTCCTGGGATCTTGGCCCTTTTCCCTGATACCTTGATCCACACTCAGTGCATGACATCATTGAGATCTCACAACCCTACCAAACCGTCTGCATTGCCATCAGAAGCCAGGCTTCCCCGAGCTGCTTTGGGTGATTCAGCTCACATCTATGCGATGTGTCTAAGAATCATCCTTCTGCAAGTGTGACCTTGTGCAGCCTCGGTTGGACTGGCTGAACAGTAAGTCCTCTGTGGGTACGCGCAAACCGGAGTTTTACATCAGTTTATGTAACACATGTAAACAATTTAATCTTTCAATTCTCTCTCTGGTACAACCGTTACGATAAAGCAGACATCAGAGCTGGCGTGCTGAGAGCCTGTTGGCAGAAAGGACTGCAATTTGCTTCCTTTCCTCAGCTAGGTGGGCTAGCTTTGAGGCCTCCCAACACGCGTGTTGGGGGGACTCACGTCACATGCCCGGTGATTTGTGTCATTCCTGGAGTTATGTTTACTCTACCCCAGTAGGTATTTGGAATCCTTATGTCAGAAAGGAGCCCCAGCTACGCACTAGGAGCAGCTCCGGAAGGGCCAAGTGCATCAGGGACATGTGGTTTGGAGTCGCATCTGCGTTAGGAGTGAGTTCTATTTGGAGTCAGCGGGGGCCTCAGCTACACCTCTTAGTTGCCAAAGCACCAGACACTAGACGGTGTTTGGGAACTTGCTCTTGCTTGAAAGAATTAAGGAACTTGTGACCTTGAGCAATTTACTTAGCCTCCCTGAGCCTGAATTGTCTCCCTTGTAAACAGAGGGTTGTTACAGGGATTAGAAATAATTTATGGGAAGTACATGTGGCACACAGCCAGGTATGGGAGACATTTGATACATGGGAGCTGCTGTCATAACTATGCCCTTTGTTTAACAACACTGTTTCTCTAGCACATTGTAAGATGTTTAATATGACATTAATATATGCTATTAACATGCTACCTATTGAGTGTTCCTGATTCAGCGCCTGCATTTCAGATGTGTTGTTCAAAATTGGGCTTCTAAAAGCAGTCCAAGTACCAAAGACAAGCCTTATCAAGTGATTTCCCTTTGCTGTTTAGTTATTATTATTTCCACTTATTCTGCCTACCTCAAATATGGTGCTTGTATTTAATCATTAACCAATAATTATTTCATAGACATCTATAAGACAAGCACTTCCCCAAACTACTGAGCTGGTCCCTATGCTGACTGCTGGGGATGGAAAGAGAATAAGCCAGGACTTGCTTAGCGGCAAAGGAAAGAAGTTAAATGGAAATTCTCAGCACCACGGAGCAGACTCCTAGGAGAGGAACCAGTGGGTGCCGTGGGTGCAAGAGGGAGAGCTGGCCGCTTAGAGGAAACAGCCTGTGTACCCCTGCAAAGGCTACATTAGAATGGCCCCTGAAGAATAGGAGTTTGCCAGACAGAGATGCTCGGAAAGGCCATGCGGCATTCGGAGTGGGGGACAGCGTGTTTCATGGAGCTATGTCTTTGTGGAATAATGATATGTTCTTTGGGATGGAAATATACCATTCCTTCATTTCTAATGAAGGAACTGCAGGAGGGGAGGCTGGAGCTGACTTGTGCTATACCTTGGATTGTGGGGAGGGGTTCAGATATGTCCTCATAGGCAGTGGAGACATAAGGGACATTATATTTCACAGACTTTTATTTTATGTATGTAATTAAAATAGGGAGTCTGAAACAATGTTTACTCTGAAAATTACTGTCTGTTTTAGTGGGGAAAATTCAAGGGGTCTTTAATAATTTATCAACAGTCAGTATAGAAAGAAATTTTATATCAATTCAGATTGTAATTGTTTTGTGTTTAGTGTTCCCAAGACAGAAGCTACCCACTTACATTCCACAGGCCTCCTTTATGACTTAAATTTTTCTCCTTCATGGCCTTCATATTTTGATGTCACTATGAATTTTGCAATTTTGATGTCTGTATAAGGAGGAAGTTGAGTTGACAAACACTTGTGCTTCCATTGCCCTCTAGGGCCTCCCACAGTAAGAGGCCCTTCCCCTGGGTCTTCTCAGTTTTCTTGTCCCAGCTCAGCAGAATGGATGTCCACCTTCACTGCTTCCTCTCCCCAGGGCCCCAGGCAGCGTGTGTGGTGCCTGCACAGAAGATGGGATGTTCCGTCAGTACGTGCACAGGGCTTCCTCTCGGCGAGTGTGTGATTCCTCTGGCTACTGGACCCCAGAGGAGGCTGTGGGTAAAGTACCATGGCTTTTCAACTTGAGCCTTAGTGGCCATTGACAATGGGGGTGAAAGTAAAGGAAGGGGGGAGCAGTGGCATGGTAAGGAACAGGCAGTCAGTGAGAGAGAGAGAGAGAGAGAGAGGTAGAGGGGTGTGTGTGTGTCTTGCTGGGTGTCTCCAGGGCCTTAGAAAGACTGCCTGGTGCATCTGTGTGCCAAATGTCTCATAAGCACACAACATGAGGCCCAATGGCTGTGATAAAGCAGAGATTAGCATACAGCACACAGGGACAGAGAATTCTGCTGAACTAGGGGTGACTTCAGGTGGGACAGGGCCAATGGTGTTCCGCATGCCTATTGTCTCTGGAGCAGCCTTGTCATATGGCAGTGTAAGCTGATCTCTTCCTCCTCTGTATCAGGAGACTGACAGGGGGCACAGCAAGTTGCTGGGAACTAACACTCTGGCCCTGTGCATCGGGGTGGGGGTGGGGTGGACTAGGTGTTCCACACTGATAGTTCTCATCTATGCTGTTTTACGAGTCCATTAATCACTGGTACTTGTTGTGCTTTGGATATGAGCTAAGCTCTACAAGAGAGATGTTTTTCGTTATCTCTTTTCCTGTCCCTCCTCCAACTTTTCAAAAAGTCACATACGCACTCACATAGGCACATCAGGGCTCCAAAGACATATTTCAGCATGGATCGTTTTCTAGTTCCAGATCAGAAAATGCTGTTGACATGACTTTTAGCACCTCCTGATGGATGGCTTGACGTCTTCTGACATCTGCAGCAGCTTTCCTAATAGTTATCTTTTGTCTTTGCTCCCCCCGCCCACTTATAATTCTTAAGACCCAAAAAAGTCTCCAGTAAGATGTGTTAGACATGGCTTATTTAAATTAATTTGCAGTCTTGACTGTGACAAGAAATAAAGGACAGTGGCCTAAGAGTATCTGCATGAGGTCATCTTGGGCTTCCAGTTACCCAAGTGACAGAGCCTAAAGGAGAAAGCTGGAGGGAAGTGCCCGCAGGATGTATTGTGTGGCTTTTCTCAGATGAGAGATTTCCTTGGAGGATGGAGAGCCACCGTAGGATTGCTGCAATAGACTCGTTTAGAGTCTGGCATTTCATAGAAGTCCCCTTTCTGTGGCAAACTGATCTAGTTTGGGACTTTTATATCTGTTGGACTCATTAACTCAGAATTTTTTTCATTTCAGTTTTTGGAAGCGTTCTAAATTTATCTGGCATAGGTGAAAGAATTTGAAGTTCTGGGTCCTAATTCTTATATCTTCAGGCAAACCAGGTCAATTTTGAGAGCCTTTATTTCACCTTTCATATGAAATTATAATAAAGAGCTTCTGACAGTCAGTGCCACCCCTGGGTTGGCTTTCAAGGCCTTTTCTTTACTGGCATTTGAGATAAGCACTGGAAACTTAGGATGAGAAAGAACTGATCTTCCTTTACTTTGAAAGAGTGAAGGACCTGGTCGTAATTAAAATACAGGAAGTAAAAGTAATTGAACCCTCAACAGAGCAAGCACAGACATTTAATGCAGGCACAAAATGTATTTCATGGCACTTACTTAACTCTTCTTGATCACCATTTAATTTCTAAATGCTATAGGGAATAGAGAATTGAATCAAGTGCATGCCTTCCTTAATTATCATGTTCTTGGTCAAAACTTCTCTGGCTTCATAATCTAAAAAAGCTCCCATACCCACCTCATAATTCTCTATTCCTTTATATTCCTTCATTTTTCTTCAAAAATGCCATTACTACTTGAAGTTACACTTTATGTCCTTCCATTTAATAATTGTTACATCTATCACCTGTTGTAAGATGGGTGAAGCTTAGACTGTTATCACTCTTGTTCACCACTCTTGTCTCCAGCACCTAGATTGGCACCAGGGTGTAATGCAAAACATGGTTTTTAATGAATCAATCAATCAACTCACAATGTTGGCAATAAAAAACAGTAAGGACCATCTTACACACATACATACATGTTTCAACTTATTCTGCTGGGCTTTTGGCCATTCTTTATTTTCCAAATTCTGAAGGACTAAATAATTCTACTTTTGCAAATGTAATTACTTCATTTCTATGAAATATTGTATAGATATTTTACACTCCCCTAATAGGGCAGAAGTTAAATATTAGTGCGTATTTTGTAAACAAGCAAATCAAAGCTTAAAACACTGTGCCTACTATGGCTGCCTAGCTAAGGTAAGGGTACAGTGCCCCCTGGAGCCTAACCTGGCTGATCTCTAATCCAACACATTTTCTTCAATTCCCTTCACATGATATGAAATAAAACCCATTCTTATGGATTATTTCCAGAGCTGACCTTATTGCATTTTATTTTTCACCATTACATTTTTTCTTGGTTACCAAGTTCCACCTTTCCCCACAGTCCTCTCTCTGTGTTTGCATTTCCTCCCTGCAGTTCCCACCTGCTCACATGCACCTGACCTCACAGGAGAATTCAAACATGGTTTTAGAGTCTGGCCAGCAGTCGAGAAGATGAGGTGCCACAGTGGGGTCTTAGGGAATGGGAGAAGTCTTATGAAGTACACTACAGAGAGGATAGTGACAAACTGAAGTTAACCTTGGGCTTCAGAAGCACTAATTTTACCATACATTATTAATGAACTCAGTATGCAATTCTCCTCTGCCCAAGAATTTCTGGAGAACATGACTTGACATCTCTGCATCAGTCTCAGGGTTCCACCTGGGATCTGATTGTCCCATTCCCAGGTCCTGCTGAATCCCTTAAGGACACCAGGTGGAGGTGACAGTGACAAGAGCATCATTCCTTTTACTGTTACGCTTTGCCCTTATTAGTCCTTAAGTCACAATCTGCTATGCTGGCCAACTTCCCTAGGAATTCAAGGCTCTCTCCTCCTTCTTTCCTCATTCTGACAGCTGATACGGGCTACTCATTCATTTTCGGATTAAAATTTTTATTTTATTATTATTATTATTATTATTATTATTATTATTTGGGGGGTTCTGGGTCATTTTCAGATTTTAGTAGCAGTTCCTGATGTGCCTTTCTGCTCCCCTGCCTCAGGGCCTCCTGATGTCGATCAGCCCTGTGAGCCGAGCTTGCAGGCCTGGAGTCCTGAGCTCCACCTGTACCATATGAACATGACGGTGCCCTGCCCTGCAGAAGGCTGTAGCCTGGAGCTGCTCTTCCAACACCCAGTGCAAGCCGACACCCTCACCCTCTGGGTCACTTACCTCTCCATGGACTCTTCCCAGGCACTCTTTGATACAGAGATCTTGCTGGAACACCAGGAGTCTGTGCATCTGGGTCCCTTAGACACTTTCTGTGATACCCCACTCACCATCAAACTGCATGTGGCTGGGAAGGTCTCAGGGGTGAAAGTCTACACCTTTGATGAGCGAATGGAGATTGACGCGGCCCTCCTGACTTCCCAGCCCCACAGCCCCTTATGCTCTGGCTGCAGGCCTGTGAGGTACCAGGTTCTCCGGGAGCCACCCTTTGCCAGCGGCTTGCCCATGGTGGTGACACACCCTCGCAGGAAGTTTACAGACACGTGAGTTGGGTTGCAAGGCCTTCCAAATCATGGGGCTTCCTGAACCTTGGGAGTCAATTTGATTACCACTTTTTAATTTTATTTTTTTTTTTGATTTCCACTTTTTAATCTTCTGATATGCATTTAGCTGGAGAAATGTTGAGAATCTCAGGGAGGATTTTATTCTCAAGTGGCATGTCTGAGATGAAAAATATTTCCCAGAGAGGGACAAGCAGATGTTCTGATTGCTGAGGCCATCATTATGATTAAGGGGAAAGGAGGTTAGTATATGAGGTCTTTGAGTTGGACTGAATGTACTGGCCAAGAGTAAGTTCATCAGAATTAGATTCTTCGGTCCCATGACAATTTGCTTTCTGATTCTTGCTGTAGCTTTCTAACAATCTGACATGGCTTCTGTAAAATTCACAAGTTACAGTCTACTCTGCTATAGCTCAGGCTACAGGCCCTGCAGGCACCAAAGTCTGCCCCATGACTCACTCACAACGTGTGTTTCATTCTTTCCCCCTTTTCTCATCTCTCCCTCTCTCTTCTTATTTTCTTCTCTTCCAAGTCTCCTTTCTCTTATTTCTGTTCTTTCTTCCTATGCTTAGTGAGTTCTGCTGTGTTCCTGGCACAGTCTGCTCAGTGCTGGGGACACAGACTCAGATAAGGGGATTACCTACGAAGAATTCAACATCTGTACTTGGAGACGGGTATCTCCAAAGACAAATTCCCTTCACCTCATAATTCCTTAGAGACTGCCCTGAGGGCAGAACAAGGGTAAAATAAAGTTTTGTCAGAGGTGCTATATCAGTTTTTGCCATGGTAGAAATCATGACAAAACATAGTGACTTAGAACAGCTAGCGTTACTTCTTATGATGCTATGGATGGGCTGGGTGTTCTAGTCTGGATGGACTTGGCTGGAGCCAGATGGCCTGGGATGACCTCGTGCACACATTGGAAGCCTCAGCAGAGACAGCTGGCATGCTGGGAAGATGAGGGCCTCTTTCTGCCTGGTCTCTCAAGTCCCAGACTGGGCTGCTTCTCATGGTGGTGGAAAGGTTCCCAGCAGCAGGGAGGGCAAGCCCCAAGTGGCCTGCATGTCTCAAATCTCTGCTTTATGTTGCTCAAGACAATGTTCCACTAGCCCAAGTGAGCCATACAGACAACTCCAGCTTCAAGAGCTGGCAAAGTAGACTCTCAAGAGGGGCATCCTGCATGGGGTGGCCTTTGGCACACTACCACAGCTATAAAATCTAAAGAAAATGTTCATCTTAAGCTCCAATACATTTTTCTTCCCATATTTGCTCTTTTAATTAGAGCTCAAAGAAGGTAAAATGATGAAAAACCTAATGCAAATGGGAGAACATATAGACATATCACAGGTATATGTACAAAGAAAAATATCACTTTTGAACTTCTCTAACAAGTCAGTTCACATGGTGTTACATGCATATGCACATAGTGTTTAAGGCTAGTGACATCCCATTTTATCGATAGAAAACTGAGGCTGAACTTCAGTTTGGTTTGCAAGCTGGTGAATGGCAGACTCAGGATTTAAATTTGATTTCCCAACTGAATTGCATTTCCACCCTGCTTCCTCAATTAGGACACTGCCTTTTACAAACTCAGAGCACTGAAGGCCTGCTGCTAAGTTTTCCCCCAAGAACAGTAAACACAAGCCTGTGTTTCCATCCATCCTTTTCTCGGCCACATAACAGTGTCCAACTTTTATTCATGGTTGGACAAGAAGTCTCACAGAAAACCCCTATAAAGGGAAACCATCAGCATTGATTAGAATATAAAATAAAATTGATTTTGCTTTAAAAATATCCAGCACTCTTATGAGAAGCTTGCTCCCCCACCCCCTAAAAGGAGAGCTAATTTGAAAATTTAAAAGTCTTTAACATTTGAGTGTCTTTTCTATTAAAATTCCTAAAAACCAGTACAGAGGTTTTTAAAGGTATTTTTTTTTTAATCCCAAGACATTTCCTGTTTGCTGTTGCTACATCAGGTGAGGGTGGGAAATCTTTGTGGTTGAGTTGAAGAGTCTGTTAAAGAAAAGAGGGTCTGAACTGGGGATATAGCTCAGTTAGTAGAGTGCTTGCCTCATGTGCACAAGGGCCTGGGTTCAATCCCGAGCACCACAAAAAAAGCAAAGAGGGTCTTGGCTTTATGGCTGCCATGAATGGCAGCCTTAGCAGTCCCATGAAATCCTGTCTTCCTAGGTAGTCTCCTCCTGCCTTGACTTTGGTGGTAGATTTCCAATCAGGGAAAGCACTGGGCAAAATTAAGATGAAAGCAGAATTTGTCTTTGGAACTAGAAGCTCCCTTCCAGAACTTTCCCCCTTCTAAGTGCCCTGCCTCTCACTTTCTCCACCTGATATGTGTACTTAGGCTTTAGATAGTCTGAGAAACTCCCTCCATCTCTCATGTCAACTGCTGCAGCCACGTTCCTGGTATTGTAGATAGACATTAATTTAATGCATTTCTAACCATGAATTTTTGCCTCCTCAAAATGGTGATGGGAGGTGTTCTTACCTTCTTCTCTGAGATAGTTGCTCTTACCCCTAAGGGTACGTCTCCTTAAGACAAGAATTCCTTTGAGAGCTAAGAGAACTATAATCCACACACCCAAGAATGGCCTCAACTGAGCCCATATTCCCCAGCTTTCCTCTCCAGGCTGATTACTTTGAAGATACAGAACGCTGGTTTTCCAATGGTTGTTTTGTTTTGACTTGGTTAAAACACTCTTCACATACCCTTCTTCTAGATTGTCTGGGACATTTACCTTTTGTGTTAATTCAGCAGACATTTATTGTACATCTACTATATGAATATTAAGGGAATATAGAAATAAATATGGATTCAAACATGCTGCTTTATACAATTTTCCCCTGATCTTTGCTTCAGATAATTGTGGTATGTTTAATACTTATGTTCCCCATAACATTTCACTTACATTCTTGAAAACCATCTGCAAAAGGCCCATTTTTAGGAGGTCATGGTCACCAACCCATTGGTTTCCACAGGGAGGTTATACCTGGGCAGATGTATCAGTACCAAGTTCAAGCTGAGGCTGGATCAGAATTGGGAGAAGCTTCACCTCCTCTGTACCACATCCACGGTGCTCCTTACTGTGGAGATGGGAAGGTGGCAGGGTAAGTATTATGTGTGTGGGAGTATGTGAGCGAGGTCATAAAAGGTTTAGCCTCCAGTTTGAGCTTGGCTTGTTTAGATATGTAGAGACAAGGCCCTGGGTGGTTCTAGTGTTAAGATTACAAAATCTGGGACCTGGGATGAGCTTGAGAAGCCACTGACACCTCTTCACTTTCATCTAGAGCTCATCCCAGAGCATTGGGATATTGGAGTTGATTCTCCAGGGCTCCCCTTAAAGCCTCAGTGAATAACTGTGGCACTTATTCAGGGGAGGAATTTATGCAGAAAGCTCCATGTCAAATGATGATGAAGGGGATATATTTTGGACCAATGGCCCACCCTTACTAATAACCCTATACTAATAAGTTGTATGATTTTGATTTTACCAAATGGCTTTGAGCAAAGTGAGTTGCTCATTGGACCCCTGAAAGAACTAATTAAAATGTAATTTCCAGCCTTTCTGTAAACATCACCAACATAAAGATGGAATACACCTCTTTGGTTTCTTAACATACCATGTTCCTTTCTTGTTGTCCTTCAATATCAACATAGGGAACTAATTCATTCTGTTTTCCAATTTTAGCACTGAAAAATCTTCAGTCCCAGGAAAACCGGGGCAGTTTGTCACTCTACATCAGAGTATCCTTAATGCACATGTAGCCTGATTTGTTAGTTATGTAAATCTTCTGGGAGGAGGAGGCTGGAAGGCCAGTTACTATGATTTGTCTTAGAGTCTTCATTCTATTAAGGTAGCCTATTTTTAATTTCCCAAACCAGGTGAACGGCCCTAATGGGAATCAATTCTGAGATCCCATCCCATCATTTAGAAATCACTGAACATTGTTTATCTTTTCAGTCTTCTAAGATCCTTAAGCTGTATGTAAGTTTACTCCTTTGCATACAAGTATAAACACTAAACGTTCCCAGACCTCTTTCAGACATGGAAGCAAATGAGGTCACTTCATTACACAAACCTTGCTAGTGCACTGCCTCTCCCACCTCAGCCTGCTATCGCATCTCCCCTGCTCAAATCCAGTTTCTCCCTGGGGATGCTTCCTATGCACACAGAATGAGACCAACTGTTGCTATTGGTTTCCATGTTCTGGCTATCTCATTTCAAGCCTACAGCCCATAAGTCAAGGTGTCTGGGTGGCTGTGTTCTGACTGCTGCATTGGCAGAGCCCTCCTTGAACAAAACACTCTGCCTTAAGTAATAGGCTTGTGAAGGCCAATCTCTTATGTAGCCACCTTGAGGCCCCAGGGTGTCACATTTGCTAGGTGTTGTGGGGCAGAATAGTGTGCAGGACCTTATTCCTAACTTTATGTATTCACATTTGCTCCTGTGTCTTGAAGTAGCTTCAACTGAGGCAGCACTTTTTGACTACTTGGTTGTATAAGTTCTTTGTCAAAATACACTTTTCACCCTATGCATGTACCCTCCCTCTGTGCGGAGGAAGGACTGCTGTGACACCCAGCAAGAAGATGATCACTGAATCCTAGCTCTGCCTCAGCTGGAAACACCCATTACATGTAAATCAGACAGGAGCCAGACAAACCATCCCACCCACCTGGTACCACTTGTCAACAAGACTGTCAAAACAGGCACAGCAAGCCCCTTGGAATTTAGAGCAGCCCCTCAGAAGATGATCCCTTGGTGTGTGTTTCCAGCACAGGAGCTGCCAGCCATATGTGGCTCCTGAGGCTGTGAAATGTGGCAAATACAACTAAGAAACTGAATATTCGATTTTATCTAACTTTAAGTAATGTAGTTTAAAAACTGGAACTCAATTCAGTTATTAGAAAACCTTTAATTTAAAGACTTGGGATAACTTGGGTGGGTGAATCTACTCTTTCAACTACATATTTTATGAGTTCTACATAAAGATCAAGTATTTAAATTGGAAAAAGAATGTAACATACCTCAATAATTTTATACTGATTACATATTGAAATGATAACATTTAGATATGTTGAGGTGGCTGTAATATTACTAAAAGTAATTTACCTGCTTCTTTTTACTCTTCATGGCTACTAGACAATTAAAAATTATCTGTGACTTTCATTATATTTCTATTGGGCAGCACTGAACAAGAATACACAATATGCATAGATTATCTTCAAAACAGAAATATAAAAGTACTGCCCTTCAAGATTGTGTTCTAGATGCCATGTAGAGAAACATTGATGTGGGTCAGTCCTCTCTCTATAGATGAGCTGACTAAGGTGCAAAGATTTCGGAGACTTCTCGGGGATCACTCATCCGATAAGGTCCCTAGTGTAGCCTCTTTTCATTGAACTCCATTGCCTTATGTAGAAAAAGAGTGTTTTCTTAAATTTTTTTTTATTTTTATCCTTTCTTCCCTTAAAAGCTTACCATTTAAAACATGGTTATTACACTATTGCATCCATTGTACACTTCAATTTCATTTTAAAGCATTCTCATAGGTTATTATTTAATTGTTAATCCATCCCATGAGATATATTTTAAATAATGGTTGGAGCTATTGATGATGTCCTGTGTCTGAAAGTCTTTACATATTACAAAATTTATTTTGATGGGTTAAAATACGTATTCACTTTTGGACATGATGAAATCAAGGAGAAAAATGGCACCATTTAGAACAGTCAAATTTTAGTTCTTTCATAAGCGCTCAAACCACACATGTCTTGTCATCAGACATGCTTCATGTTTCCTGCACTCTAAACTATTTTACCCATCTCAATCCCGGTGTAGTTATATGAGTTGTATTAGCAGGGAGGTCCAAAATGACGTTGTTCTCTCAGCATTGTTTCTCCCTTGAAATATATGGTAGTTTCCACCAGGTGGTAGTAGGGAGTTAGAACAGAATTTGAATCTTTAACAGATGTCCTGGACTGAGATATAGCTGCAATGGGGCCACCACCTAAGTCTCTGGGTAGTAAACAGACCTGAGATTTGAGTTCTGCAAAACTGCGACTTTTGCAACTACATCTAGATGGAAAAAAACAATGAGATTAAAATATAAAGAAATGTCAGATAAAAATGAATAGAAAAAATCCACATGGGATTTTTTTTAACCCCTCCCCTTTTCTTAATGGTCAAATGATTTTTTAAGTTAAATTTATTTTTAACTGATACATAAAGTATAAAATGTACATACTAACGGGGTACCATGTAATGTTTTGATACATGTACACATTGTGTAGTGTTTAAGTCAGGTTAAGCATACTTTTATCATTTCCTTATGGTGAAAACATTCAAAATCCTTTCTTCTTGCTTTTTGACTATAGAGTGCATGATTATTATTGATAGTTACTCCACTGTCAACAGACACCAGAACTTCTTACTGTAACTAGTGCACACTGATTGACCTCTCCTATCCCTCCCTCATCCCTCCATTGCTTAGCCTCTGCTAACCACCATTCTATTCTCAACTTCCATGAGATCAAATATTTAACTATTTTAGATTCCACATATGAATGAAATCATGCAGCATTAATCCTTCTGTGACTGGCTTATTTTATTTATTGATCTCTAGTTCTATCCATGTTACTGCAAATGACAGGGTCCTGTTCTTCTTTGTGGCTGAATAATATTCCCTTTTGTATATGTACCATATTTCCTTATTCTTTCATCAGTTAGTGGATACTTTGGTTGTTTTCTGGTTTTAGCTGTTCTGAATAGTGCTGTAGTGAGCACAGTGGTACAGATGTCTCTTTGGCATACTGATTTCATTTTATTTGGATACATACCCAGTAGTGGGCTTGCTGGGTCATATGATAGTTTTATTTTTAATATGTTGAGAGACCTTTGTACTTTTTTCCTTAAGAGGTGTGCTAATTTATATTTCGACCAACGTTGTGCAAGTGTTCCCTTTTTCCATATCTTCACCAGAACTTTATCTTTTGTCTTAAAAAAAATAATACTCAATCTTACTGGAGTGAGGACATTGTGGTTTTCATATTTTCCTGGTGATAAGTGATGTTGAACATTTTTCCATACAAGTTGGCCATCGGTATGTCTTCTTTTTAGAAATGTCTATTTAAGTCTATTGCCATTTTAATCAACTTATTTGTTTTGGATATTAACTCCTGGTCAGAAGCATAGTTCACAGATATTCTCTCCCATTCTGGAGGTTATCTCTTCACTCTGTTCCGATTCATTTACTCTATACCAGTTTTCTTTTATGTAATCCCATTTGTCTATTTTTGCTTTTGTTTCCTGTGCTTTTGGGGTCTTGTCCAAAATATCCTCACCCATTCCAATGTCCTGAAGCATTTCCCCTATGTCTTCTTCTTGTAATTTTATGTCTTACACTTGTCTTAATCCATTTGGAGTTGATTTTTATGACTGATGAGGAAGAAGGGTCGAGTTTCCTTCTGCCTGGGGAATCCAGTTTCCTAGCACCATTTATTGAAAAGCCCTTTCTCCAGTATGTGTCAGCACCTTTCTTGAAAATCAGTTGGCTGTGTTATGTGGGTTGACTTCTAGGCTCTCTATGCTCTTCCATTGGTCTGTGGGTCAGTTTTATGCCAGTACCATACTGTTTTGTGTAGTATATTTTGAAGTACTATGCCTCCTGCTTTGTTCTTTTTGCTTAAGATTTCTTTGGCTATTTAGTGTGTGTGTGTGTGTGTGTGTGTGTTTTCAATTTCTTTCACCAATATTCTATAATTTTCATTTTAGAGACCTTCCACCTTTTTGATTAAATTTATTCCTAGGTATTTTATCTTTTGGTAGCTATTGTAAATGTCATTGCTTTCTTGATTTCTATTTCAGATCATTGACTAGTAGTGTCTAGCAATGCTACTGATTTTAGACTGTTGGAACTAATAAGTTTAGCCAAGTTGTAGGTTACAAATGAATAATTTCTAAGACTATTCATCCTGGGGTTAGTAAGCCTTTTCTAAGTTCAAGATCCTCTACCAGAAACACAATAAGAACTCTCCTGGGGATTTTCTAGATGTTTCTGAGACATGGGCTACTTAACTTCTAGGAATTTCCACAACCCACTGAGCATACCAATAAACAATTTTTGCTGAAATTGTATCACTTTGAATGCATTTTTTCCCTGTAAAACAATTCTCTTAACTCCTGCTGTACCCAGCTTGACTTATTGTTATGTAATGGGGAGATTTAAGAAATTAAAATGATGGTAACTGAACAGGAAAGAGCATTTTGAGTGTGTTTATATATATTCCTAGGAGCCTGGGAGAGGAGTGTGACGATGGAGACCTGCTGAATGGAGATGGCTGTTCAAGGACATGTGAACTAGAGAAAGGCTTCAACTGTGTTGGTGAGTTCAGGGGTTCCTGGCAAGAATTATAACTTGTTTTTAGAGGCATCCCTGGGAATTATTTTTGTGAGTCTCTAATATCTTCTAACATATAACTTAATGTTAACAATAATAGCAATGACATTTTATATTTCCATTGTATCCCAGGCACTAAGTATTCCACATATATTATCTCATTCAATATGTAGCATGATTATGAGGGAACTGAGACATAGATGGCTTAAATAACCTGCATGTGCTTATTTGCTAGAAGTGGTCAAGTCAGGATTTGAACCAAGGGAATACAGCTCTAGAATTTCAATTAAACCACATTAGTTTTTTGTTGCTGTGACCAGAGTACCTGATAAGGACAACTTAAAGGAGGAAAAGTTTATTTGGGGCTCACAGTTTCAGTGTTCTCACTCCACAGTAGTCCGACTCCTGCTCTGGGCCTGAGGTGAGGCTGAACATCATGGAAGAAGAGGAAATCTGCTCAGCTTAAGGCAGACATGAAGTGGGGGTGGGCACACTTGCATGAGGAGCTAGTTACATAAGGCATAACCCCCAAAGGCATAGCCTACTTCCTCCAGCCATGCCTGACCTGCCTACCACCCAGTAGGCCATTCAAATTATTAATCAATAAAATGGGTTAATCTACTGAGGAGGTTATAGCTCTCATCATTGCCTAAAAAAAAACCTCAATAATTTTATACTACTTACATATTAAAATGATAGCATTTAGATATGTTGAGGTAGCTATAATATTATTAAAAGTAATTTACCTGCTTCTTTTTACTCTTCATGGCTACTAGAAAATTGAAAATTATATCTGTAACTTTCATTATATTTCTATTGGGCAGCACTGAACAAGATGATACACAATATGCATAGTTTATCTTCAAAATAGAAATATAAAAGTACTGCCCTTCAAGATTGTGTTCTAGATGCCATGTAGAAAAACATTGATGTGAGTCAATCCTCCCTCAGTAGATCTCTTTATTGGGGACCATGTTATCAAAACATGAGCTTTGGGGGGACATTTCTAGATTGAAACTATAGCAAACTATGAGGTTTTAGTGTTTCCTGGCTTAATGTTGCCAAGGATTTTTCTTTGGCCCTCAAATGTAACACTAAAATGTCAGATAAGTAGCACAATGACATGGATTCTACATACAAATAGGGGTAGGGAAACATTCCAAGCCAAAGAGAGTGCAGGCTGACTCCCTGAGTCTGTACTTAATGGATAAGCTCAGAAGGACAACAGAAGGCCATATCATTTCAGTCCAGGAGAATCTCTGGTGATAGATCATGGCGAGATGACTCTGACTCCAGACCCTTGGGCCCGGGAGCCAGTCTACAGCACTTCTCCCAATTCTGATGCAAGCCATTGCTGAAGGTTTCTTCAGTGCGGTATTTTCCATCCCCAGAGGCATGCATTACAGCAAGTCTGTGAAGCACAACCATACAGCAAAGTTATTTTAAACAGCAGTGTGTTTAAAAACACTTCAGTGTCTCCAAATCTCAAGATGAAGTAGGCTATGATTTCAATTATGTAGAATTTATTAAGGTTTCAGGTACATATAGAACGTATAAATATCCTTGCTCTCTTGAGCAAGAACTAAATTGTAGAATGTTAGTAACCATCCATCCATCCATCTATCTATCCAAACATTTGTTCAACAAACAAATGCCCACAATGTACATGTATTCAGTAGTAACACAAATTCAGTGCCCGTCATATGCAAGAGTCTTGAAGAGAACTGATACGTTAATGATACTATCTAGCTTCACGCTCTTATAGAAACCCCTTCTACCAATTCCTGAGGAAGAGACCCCTAGCTTTTACTTACATAATTCAAGAGTGCAGAATGCCTTTAGCTTTACTATTATAAATTTTTCCCTCTTCCAGTCTGTAAACTGAGGCTCAGAACATTTAGGTGACTCATCCTAGGGCATACAACAAGGTCTCTGCAGAGCCAGCCCTGGAGCTCAGCTTTCCTGTGTTCAATCAAGTGCATTTTCCTTGCTATGAGACTACAGAGGATACATTTTTTTCCCTGTTTTATTTGACTACCATTCAGATATTTCAAATGCCTCCTCATTACTCTCCTTGCCAACCCAAACATCCCCTCATGTGATTAGGTTTCCAGACCCTTCCCTCTCTACCCCAAACTGGCATGCTTTGTGTGGTCAATGCCCAGAAAGGAATCCAATACTCCAGATGTGGTTTGGCTGTGCAGAATACCCTGAGCTGATTTCCTCCCCCATGTGCACAAGTATTTGTTAATGCCACCTCTCTTTGCATCGTTTCTTTTTGGTAGTTACATAGTGGTCTCATATTGAAAATAAACATACATTCCCCAAACACTGTGCGGCTCAAGTCTCATTTAACCTAAGAGTAGATTTTACTTTTTCTATCGCATTGGATCCCATAAAGTTTGACTCATATTTCCTCAGCTTTTAACTCCAGTAAGACTATATCTAAATTATTTTAACTATACTTAAATACTATATTTAAGACTATCTTTAAATTATTTACTGGGTAAACTTACAGCAGTGTGTTCCACCATTAAACATCTTTTTCAGGGAATAATAAGCTCATTTTTTGTTAAGCATATAGTTCTATCTCATTAGTTTTTCAAAAGATTAGATTTGAGGGCTGGGGATGTGGCTCAAGCGGTAGCGCGCTCGCCTGTAATGCGCAGGGCGCTGGGTTCAATCCTCAACCCCACATAAAAATAAAAAATAAAGATGTTGTGTCCACCTAAAACTAAAAAATAAATATTAAAAAAAAGATTAGATTTGAAGCAACCATTGGAAATATGTCTTAAAAGTAGTCTATTGTTTTCAGATAGATTTGAAAAAACAACATGACAGCAATTTTAATTCCATGTTTAAAAATAATAGACAACAGGAAAAAAGCAGTCACTGGGTTGTAAATAGAAAAACATTGTGTGTGTGTGTGTGTGTGTGTGTGTGTGTGTGTGTGTGATTACTATAAATAAAGAGAGAAAGATGGGAATTATATGGGAAAGTCCTTCCAAAGGTACTTTGGGGAGAGGCTGGGGTAGGTCATAGGTTGGATGGAATGCAGGAGCAGAGGGCCTCAAACAGCATGGCGTCTTGTGTAGTGTTCTGCCTGGGCACAGACATAGAGTCACCATGGAGCTGAGCTGCTGACAAATCACTGGAGTAGCCCCATGGGCTTGCCATGAGGACATACAGACAGAAAGCCTGGTACAGTAACAGTGAGCTTTAGTAGTGATCTTACTGAACATGCATCTTGGTGTTGATTTTGTATCAATCTTGATCTTATTTTAATGTCTTACTATTTAGGTAGGTATGAGAAATAAGAACCATGCACTTAATATTAATTGTCCAGTATCTTGGTTCAAGAACAACAGAACTTAATCTATGGCTTCGTAACTGCTTCTCAGCTTTCCACCTGTGGAGAAAGCAAGCCTGCATGTCTGTGTGGAGTCAGTACTCTTCACTTAGCGGGAGTTACCCTGAAAGTGCCGCGCCTGCCCAGGGCCTGCAAGCTTGCTCTGCAGCCACCAGCCCCCCACAGTCCCCTCTCACTTGTCTGCTGCCTCAACAGGAGACAGTACAGAGCCACAGGAGGAAGTGAACCTGCCCCCGGGGGCAAGCGTGCCTCAGCAAGTCACGTAGATGTGCTGAGACTCAGGTTTCCCCCTAAAGAAACACGCAGAAACTGCACACCTCACGTGGTTGTCCTACATGAGAGAAAGAAAACACAGGACACCTTATAAGCTTCAAACCCATGTATCTAGTTTCAAAGCAATTACATGAGAGAAGCACTATCCAAAAAATGATTAAAAGAAATAATTCAATGGACAACCCTCTTAAATATTTTAATATTTCAAAGACTATAAAGGGGATTTAAGCATATAATACAATACTCCACTTTTTGAATTCTTTGTTCTTTTTCTTCCTTCTTTTGTACCTCCAACTTCCTCTAAGTATTTAACTTAAAATTTCTTCCCACACTCGACCTACAGCTGCTTTTGTTCTGCCTGTCCTCTCTTCCCAGTCCCTACCCTTTCTATGACTTTATCATGAGGTGGATTCTAATGAAAGGAATGAGAAAGGAGCCTTCTCCCTTGGAGAGGTGGTATGTGTGTTTGGGGTGGACGCTAGGCTACCTGGCAATCACCGGACCTCAGGGGGCCACAGGAGAAATGCTGCAGCACTCTCATGTTGACTTTTTCCCCACGAAATATAAAAACACTGTCATACACATTTCTCGGCAGGGGAACCAAGCCTTTGCTACACGTATGAGGGAGATGGGATTTGTGAGCCTTTTGAGAAGGAAACCGGCATCAGGGACTGCGGCCTCCATACTCCTGAAGGATACTTGGACCAGTGGGCCACCCAGGCTTTCTCTTCTCGTGAGGACAAGAAGAAGTGTCCTGTCTCCCTGGTAACAGGAGAGCCTCATTCCATGGTAAATGAAGCCAGATGAACTGTTTTATGAAGTGAGGCTTCCACATACTTAGTGGGCACTCACGTTGTATTCTGGATTTTTTTTTTTTTTTTGGTACTGGGGATTGAACTCGGGGGCACTCGACCACTGAGCCATATCCCATCCCCAGCCCTGTTTTGTATTTTATTTAGAAACGGGGCCTCACTGAATGGCTTAGCTCCTCGCTTTTGCTGCGGCTGGCTTTGAATGGGGGATCCTTCTGCGTCAGCCTCCCAGTGCCACTACGACTGGATATTCTAGATTTTGACACCAAATTTTGTCCTCACTAATCTCAGAACATGTTAGGTGAAAAGATTCCAGATTAGCCATGAAGTCCCTCCCTTTGCATTCACCCCACTTAACCTCCCTGGCTTCATCTAGGGACTTCTGATTCCAAGGTAGACATGCATCTCACAATTTCACTCATGAGTACACATGTCAGAAATTATAGTTGGGTTCTGTGTTTGAGACAATTTATCTCAAAATAATAGAGAACAACAGTAAGGAGTCAGAGGACCTGGGTTACACTATTGGTGATGAGTAATGGCAAGTTACTTATCTTCTCAGGACTCAATGAATATGTTAGTATCTGTTGCATTTAACTGAAAGATTTAATATAAAGATCCAATAAGATTTAAAGTACATATTAAAGATCAAAGTACACTGTTATTTAAATGATAATCATTATTATTGGAGAAATCCTGAAAGCAAATCCTTGGGTATATAGTTGCTGAATATCCACCTAAATAGATAGGACATCCTCTGTGGACTCTTAAGATGTTATACTGACCTTTATAAATTATAGTCGAATACTAAAAGAAGATTAAAGGTTCTTGACTCTCGGGTATCATTCTAGATGCTTCCACTGCCACATAGACTCCTCTGGTCATCCTAATGATGGGCAATATAGTCTTTTCACAGAAGTGAGAGAGTCCTTCAAGCATTTCAGGCCAGAATGAAATCATTGCATTTTATACACAAGGAGACATCCCCACAGAGACTGTTCAAGGCCCCACTTGCCTCCTAGATTCCAGATCTTTCATCCTTGGCTTGCAGTTTTCTTCCTTCTGCTCTTATCATGCCTGCTGCTCCCCTTCCACATGAAGTCAGCATTTTAAGCAGAAGAAGGCTGCTAGCCAAAGGGAAATCGGCACATGCCAGCAGACCTTTCCATTTGCAGGGGAAATGGCAGCTTTTCTGGAAGTTCAACACTGTAAGCTTTCACCCATGTTATTGGTCAGATCTAGGCCACTTTGTCAAGCTTAGTGGTAAGGAACCCTGAGTATTTATGAACTAAATAAACTTGAACAAAATTGGAGTTGGTTAATAAGAAGGTAAAGGGAAATAGATCTGATCAGGCAACTAGACTTTTCTGCCACCCTCTCTTTGCCTAATTTGCCATCTTTCTCCTTAGATTTCCTGCCTAGTGACAGGAAGCTAGGGAACTTGGAGATTCTAAGTTAATGACAGCTCTCTCAAGTGGCTTTCAGTCTAACCTGCTGTCTTTCCTAAGTGAAGTGGAAGAAGTGTCCTGGAGTTTTGCTTCTTGTCTGCTTTATTCAGCTGAATGCTCAATGACTCCCTCACTCATTTGAGGGCCAATGGGTACTGCATGGTGAAGACCTAACCATTATCCCTGAAAGACTTCTATGGCTAATCTTTGGAACAGTTACCTGAAATCTGCCAGAACTATTATTTGGGCAAGATCCCTAGTGCATTGAGAGTTGTCATTATGTTTTTCTATCTGAGCAAGTTATATCTTGAGGCTAACAGAGAACATTGAGAAATTCTACATTGAGAAAAGTTTTTCTTCCAATAATGGAACTATTTCCTAATAGTTAGGAGGAGAGTAACAACTTGGTTTTGCACTGAAGACTTTTATTGTCTTTCCTTCTCTTTTACATTCCACACTTAAGTTTTGATTGAAATTGCATTTCAGATTTGCACATCACACCATCCAGATTTACCCAAGCAACATTCCCTTCCTGGCTGGTTTCCCTGTGTTACCAATGGAAAAAGACCTCAGGATGAAGGGAGTGAGCAGCCAGAAGGTATCCTGGAGAAGGAAGATGAGGTTTGGCTTAAAGTAAGTGGCCCCGGTGCTTTCTGTGAAAGTTATAGATAGGAGTGCACGTGTATGCACTTACACACCCGAGTGCATGTGTGTGCGTGTAAAATTGCCATTTGAATTGTTTTTCAGGAAATTTCCTTTTGTTATCTCCAAGAGTTTATATCTTGAATTTGTTTTCACCTCTTTTTAAATTTTGGACTTCTGTCCACATGATCACTGTATTTAAGTGGCATGCACACAGAAAAGTGCAAAAATCAGAAACACACAGCTCAGTAAATTTGGAGGAGTGGAACATGCTCTCTAGCCACCCCATGGATCAGCTATTCCCAGCTCTCTTGTGGCCTTGTCTATTGTTAGGCTATAGGAGTGTCAACTACTTTTATTTCTATCACCATAGATTAGTTTTGCCTATTTAAACTTTATTAGAAAAACTTTACCTCAATATCCCTTGTGTATGAGTCTTTCTCATGCAACTTAATTCTGACTGCTTGCCCTGGTGGTAGTGTTCATTTTCAGTGCAATGCAGTCTTCCAATATATGAACTTGTGATACATTTTATTGTTCTAATGTCCATATTATTGGTTATCTTCATATATTAAATACTTGGATAATGCCTAGTTTTTCAGTTTTTACTATTAAAAACTGTTCTGCTATAAAACTTTGCTGTGCATTTCTTTTAGTGAACATATGTAAACTGATGAATATATTTAGAAATGATAGATCACTGATAGGCCAGCTTTGGTAGATAATCCCAAATAATTTCCCACAGTGGTTGTACTAATTTGTACTCCTACCAGAAGTTTATGTTTTAATTACTTCACCTTTTCATCAGTACTTAGCATTTTAAGTATTAATTTTAGCCTTTTGTTGAGCATGTCAAGGTATTCCTCCATGGTTTTCATTTGTATTGCATGGTTAATGAGATTGGGAACTTTTATATTTATATTGGTCATCTGTATATCTTTTTCCTTTTTTTTCTGAAAGGCAAGGTCAGGTCTTGTGCTCAATTTTTTATTGGGTTGTGTGTCATTTTCTTCTTAGTTGATATGATATTTTGCCATTTTCTACGTATGAACTCCTATGCAACTCTTTGCTCTTTAGTATCTTCCAGCACCTCCTGAGAACTGTACCTCGCTCTTAATGACGTCTTTAGACAGTCTTTTCTTTTGTGGTAGGGTTGAAGTATTTTGCCTGTCACAAATTACAAAAGTTCTGCTTTCCCATATTGTCTTCTGGAAATGTAATTGCTTTACCTTTCATGTTCAGGTTTACAATTCATCTGGGATTTCTGTGTGTGTGTGAGGTAGGGATAAGCTTATCAATTTGCACATGTGAAAAAATATAAATGCAATTTTGTCTGGGATTTCATTAGAGCTATAAATCCATTTGGAAAGAATTTTCATCCTAAAACATTGAGTCTTCTAATATAGTCCTTCAGTTGTTTAAGACTTTAATTTCTCTTATTAACATTTATGGTCTTCTGAGGAAGAGTCAAATTTTATCAAATGCTTTTTCTGCATTTATTGAGATAATCATCTTATTTCTCCTTCTTTCTATTAATATCCTGGCTTATACTGATAAATTTTAAAACATTAAACCAACCTTAGATGCCTTAGGAAAAAAACAAACAAAAATCAATTTAGGGGTGATGTATTCCCCTTTTGAAATTGTGCTGAAGTCTGTTTGAAGGCATTTTGTTGTTCTTTCCCCTGAGAGCTTGGCTCCTAATTTTCTCCATTCTACTGTTTTATCAGGTTTTATGCTCAAGACTGAGTGTGACTCCTAACATAAGTGTCTTTCTTTCCCACTCCTCTGGAATATTTTGTGTAAGGTTTTTGTTGATTTTTAAGGTACTTACTCATTGAAGCTATCTGAGCTTGGAATTTTCTTTGAGGAAAAAAAAATAAATAATAAATTAAACCAACCCAGAATAAAATTCTGCATCTTAAGAAGATTCCCAGGTGATCCACATGCACCTTCAATTTGGAAAACACTGTTCTGTGATATATTTATCCTACATTTAAATACAACTAGTCATCTGAAAATATTTTTTTATCACTTCTTGGCCTTCGGCTAAAATCAAGTGAAAATATTCTCTCAAAAATATTTACTAGACAAACTTTAGATAGGGCAAAGAGAAGGGAGGAGAAGGGAGGGAGCATGGGGGTAGAAAAGATGGTGGAATGAGATGGACATCATTACCCTAAGTACATGTATGAAGACACAAATGGTGTGACTCTACTGTGTATACAACCAGAAAAATGAAAAATTGTACTCTGCTTATGTAATATGAATTAATTGAACTGCATTCTGCTGTTATATGTAACAAATTAGAATAAAATTTTAAAAATTAAAAAATAAAATAAAATTATCTCTGATATCCTAAAAAAAAGTTTTAAACAAACATAGGAAATTTTAGGTTTTCTATATCTTCTTAGACCAATTTTTCAAGTTGAATTTTTCAAATCATTGGCCTATTTTTCCCCCTAAAATATCAAACTTACTAAGTTTGTTATGATATTTTGCTATTTTTTGTACTATTTCTATGTCTCTGGGATATATTTTTTCAAGCATGCTATTATTAATTTGTATGTATTTTTGTTCAGTCTTGCTAAGCATTTATCATTTTAATAAGTTTTTCATCAATGTGTCTTTGCAATCAAACAAAGGTATGTATGCTCTTATTTTTCATTATTGTCTTCCCCTTTGTTGTTGCTGTTGTTTATTTTTTTCAGTGTCTGGTGCAGGATACGCAAGTGCTGTACCTCTTAGCTCCATCCCCAGCTCTATTGGTTTTCCTTTTATGTTTACTTTTAACTTGCTTTCTTTTTCTACTACCTTGAGATTATGTTTAAAATGCTGATTTTTACCCCTCCCCTTTATATGTCATTCCTTTAAGACCTACATTTCTTTGGAAGCACAACTTAGCTTCATTCCACAAGTTTCCACATACCTTATTTCTATTACCATTCAGTTCAAGCATGTTTTAAAATTTTGATTGTGATTTCTTTTATGACCCTTGAATTATTTTTAAGTGGGTTGTTTAACTTGAAAACATTTTTTGGATTTTTGGTTACCATTTTTTTGATTTGTCTTGGTACTGGAGATTGAAGCCAGGGTGCTTTGTCACTGAGCTACATCCCCAGCCTTTCTCATTTTTCATTTTGAGACAGGGTCTCACAAAGTTGCTGAAGCTGGCCTTGAACTTGTGATCCTCTCTGTCTCTGCCTCACTAGCAGCTGGGATTACAGTCCTACACCACCATGCCTGGTTACCTTTTTGTTTCAATTACAGATATTCTATAAATCAGTCTTTTTAATATGTTTCAATCCTTTGAAATTTGTTGAGACTTGAGTTATGGCCAATACTGACAAATGCTGTTTATAAAGAAATATGTAGTTAGCAATTGTCAGACGCTATGGCATTCTGTGTATTTGGGAGGTCAAGTTGGTCCATCATGTTCTTAAAATTTCCTATATCATCTTCATTTTATATATATTTCCCCAATATTTTCTGCATTGTTTCCCTCAGTCCCTAAAAGATGTATGTTAAAATCTTCCACCAAAATCTTGGATTTGTCTATTTCTTCTTTAGTTTTGTCCTTTTTTTAACTCATACACTTTGAGATTATCTTAGTGACTATGCAGGCAGTCCTAAATTTACCTGATGGTGTGGGAGGACCTCCAAATGACTATGAGGCTGAAACTGTGCAAATCAAATGGTAGTCCATGGGAGAAGCACAACCATTTCATGACCTATAAGTTTTTTCCACAACATGAAATGCTCTCTTACTTTTCAGTTATACATATGTCAGGCAATGAGAAAACAGTGAAACTACTATTTCTTTAGTTTACCATCAGTCAAAACGTTAGAAACATGGAGAATTTAAGCGTTGCATTTCCTTGTTTAAAAAAGAAAAGTTCTATAAGTAGCTGGAACACGTCCTGCCTTTTTTCTTACCATGCAACATACATTGCAAAGCCAGCAGTGTCCCTGTGCCTTGGTGAATCATCATATCCCTTGCTACGCAGTTTTTGGCCCGCTGTTCTTCACACTTTCACTGTTATGCATCATCTGTGAGAGTTCCTTTAACATGAACTTTTCAAATTGACATTGTTTCCTCTGGGATGTGTTCATTCTTTTTGTCAAAACTGCTTTTCTGGTTCGTGATGACAATTCCACTCACTGAGTCTCTCAGGCTGTGTGTTGAGAGTCTCTTGAATGGCACCAGTGTCAACATTCTCAGTCAGTGATTCCTTCTACGATCTGTTTGCCATGGATCACATTTCACTTGTAGCATTATCAAACTTTGCTACAATTTCATCCTTATTGGTCAGTTCTCTCTTTTGATTATCCATGTTCACAGTATCTAGCGGTGTATCGCTGGGAGCAAGAAATCAGCACAATGATATATTTAGTGTCTGTGTGACCCAAATAACAAATACCTAATGACCAGTCAGTGACAGACTCTGAAAGAAGTGATGAGATTGGTCAGGGGTCCTGATGCCCATTTGTTATTTGCATGGAGATATTTGGATTAAGAGGCTAGAAGTGATGTTCGTACTTCATTCAGTTGCAGTTCATATAATGTGCTAACTGAAGTTTGAATCATGCTGTTGAGAGACTGGTTTTAGTTAAGAAAATTGTTATTAATGTTATTATGGATATGGGAACTGTGTAAATTGGAAACAGCCTGTATATAATTTTAGAATTTCTTTATTTTCCTGGTGAATTTTCTCTTTAAAATAAGAAATAGATATTTTTAATATCTAGTAATACCTACATATTTTTCTTATATATTTTTATTGTTTTTGAAGTTCTTCATTCCATAGTCTATTAAAAATAAATCATAATCATTTTAAAATCTGTGTCTGAAAGCACCAATATCTTAGTGACCCGAGCTCCACTTATGTTGACTCTTTCTCTCTTAATTTTCATTCATCTGGTCTTTCTACTGGGGTACTGAATAATGTTTTAACTGGCCCTTGGGCACAAAATACACTGTAGAGATTCTGGTTAATAATACCTTTGAGATGATTTTTTTTTTTGACATGTCTTAAGATTCAGAAAAGATCACCTTAGTCCAATAAGTAATTAAGAATATTGAACTTGTGCTTTTTATTTATGAGACCTAATAGGTTACAGCTTTCTCTTCTGCTGTGGCCTAGCCCTTTGGGCCTCCACTGGAAGCTGGCATTGGGCCCTCCACCTGGACAGTCCCCGAGTTGCAGTCTCTTTCTCCAGCAGTGCATATCTGCCAGAAGCTCCTCTTGGCACTTGGGCCTCTCTCCAGCCAACTTTTGCTTGGCTTCTAACAACCTATTCTGCTAGCCTGGGATATGAAAAGTGCCTCTGAGGCTGAAGTAGCACAGGACATTAAGCTCCTCAGTGTGATTTCTTTTCTTTGGCGGTATTAGGCTCTTAGGTCTTGGTTGCTCTCAAATGCTTTCAAACATTTTTTAACTTAATTCATATTTTATGATTATTCTTGTCAGGAGTGTTTGTTCTATTATAAGCTACTCTATCATAGCTGGAAGCAGAAATCTCCAACTGGAATTCTACTAGTGCACATCAATTTGCTACCTCATCTATTTTAGGTTTGTACCCTATTCTTACAATTGATCCAGGAAAAGTCTTTATATTAGGGGAAAAAAATCTTGAATATCATTGAAAGTCATGCTAATACATAAAATCTATTAAGAAAATATAAATTTCACAAATCCATTTGATACCAAATAAAAATTAGAATGTGGTTTAAAAAAATAAGCTGTTAGGATTTTTTTTTCTTTTTAGAAAAGTTTTCTGAGGACTACAAGAATTTCTGATCCTTTCTTCTTCCTTTTAGTATAATTTAATCTTGATTTGATTCACAAATATGATTTGTATGCAGTGGACCAGAGACAAACTTATTGCACAAGTGAGAAACAGCAGTGATGGAAAACATTAGTTTTGAAAATATCTTTCCAAAATCTTTCATTTGCTAAAATGCTACTTGCCCAATAAGAATTATATCATTGTAGCCCATATTTACTGAAGTAACATTTTCTGTTTTCATTATTTTCCTCTAATCTTGAGCCAGTAGGCCAAGAATATGAGTTTTCTTATATAGCATGAAGCCTGGATTCCTTTTTATTATTTATAATGATACACACATTTTGAAGTCATTTATGGTTTGCAAAGTCTCATAGACTAATTTATTTGGTCCCTACAATAGCCCTATGTGCTTGACAAGGCAAATGTTTTCCAATTTTACAGATGAGGAAAGTAAGAATCAAAGATTCAAAAGTGTTTTTTCTACATGACTGAAGTACAAAATGGTAAACCTAAAGCTCAAATTCAGTCCTCTGACTGGTCCTGTGTTCATTCCTCTATACTCTCTTGCCTCATACCATCAGCATTCATTAAACACCTGCATTATACCAAGCACCTCAGAACCAAGCACTGAGGATAGACAGGGAATGTGACTCAAACAAGGAGACAAATGTAGACTCTAAAGGTAAGGCTTCCTCCCTTTGTGAATTCCTTCTAAATCCTTGTAGGACCATGTTTCTATGAACTTAGTTTGTAGCATTTATTAAGTGCTTATTGTAAACTCTAGATACAGCAAAGGACGGGGGGGGGGGGGGGGGGAAGCATTATTTCTTCCAGAAAGTGTTTTGAATGCAAGTAACATGGACAACAAATGAAACAATTTGAGAAGCAGACATGCAAGAGCTACTTGTTTGGTTCACAGGGAGCCCATCAACATATACAAGATCTTATGTTCATGTTTATTTTCATGGTTGTTCTAAAATGTCTTCAATTTAGAAAGGTCTCACTCAAGCTGGACTGGTTAGCAATCCTAACAGAAACCACCACATGCTCACAGGGCTTTAAACACCAGGGTCTTCCATATCAGTTACCCATTATGGACGTCTGCCTGGAAACCCTTGCTACATGAAGTCTGAAGCCTGTTAACTGTAATTTCTTTCTTTTTTTGTTTGGGTTCAACTAGATAAACACTGAGTATGATCTTAAGCAGAAAATGCAATTCATGTGTCATTTATTGAACTTAAAAGATGAGTATCCCTGACACTATGCAGGAAGGAAGAAATACCTATATTGAAATTTACTGTATTCCAGATATTTTATTATTAATTCTCATAAAAATTATCTTTTAGAAATATAATTTTCTTCATTACTAAATGGCTATCTTAAAAATTAGAGATGATTAACACTTTAGATAACTTAAAATTCAAATTCAGTTTATTCCAAAACCGGTGATTCTTCCTCTCTATAACAGGGGTTGGGAAATATTTTCTGTGGAGAGCCAACTTAAGAAAATTTTTGGGTTCATGGGCCATACAATCTGTGTCACATCTACTTGACACTGCTGTCAGTATGAAGGTAGTCCTGGATAATAATGAACTAATATGGCTGTGTTCTAATAAAATTGTATTTATGGACACTGAAGTTTGAATTTTATATAACTTTCACATTAATCATCATTTTTTTCAAACATTTGAAAATGTAACAATGACAAAAATATTATCTCATAGGCTATACAGGCAATGGGGTCAGAATGGGTTAGATCTAGCCCACAGGCAGTAGTGTGCTAAGCCTGGGTCTATATCATGTTTCCAATAAATGCTATAAGGTATTTATGAGTACTTATTTCCACACTGTGACAATGTCTACTTTTAATTCAATGTAATGAACACTGCCATATATAAACAATATACTGTAATATGAGGGATTCAAAGATAAATGAATTACCATCTTCATCTGTAAGGTGCATATATGGCAGTAGACATATGTACACAAATATTGTAGAAGACAGAATGTCATAGGTTGTGCTACAGGTACAGTAAAGTACAGAACAGACTCAAAAGACATGGCAACTAATCAGAAATAGGGAGGTAAGATAAAGCTCATGTTAGGCTGAGTTTTTCTATTTATCACATCTTAACACACACACACACACACACACACACTGCTGTTGTCATAAAATAGCTTTCAGTTTTTGGGGTTTTTTTTTAGTCAGTTTTTTCACTGCTGTGACCAAAAGACCTGACAAGAACAATTTCAAGCAAGAAAAGTTTTTTGAGGGGCTTGTGGTTTCAGAGGTCTCCGTAGACAAATAGCTAGCTCCATTCTTCAGGGCTGTAGGAGAGGCAGAATGTCATGGTGGAAAGTGTAGTGGAGGAAAGTGGCTCAGGATATGATGATCAGGAAGCAGAGGGAGAGAGCCCTACTTTTCAGGGATAACACGCATACCCCAAAGGCTTGCCCCCAAGGACCCACCTCCTCCCCAGCCCCACCCTACCTGCCTACAGTTACCACCCTTGGTAGGGATTAATGCATTGATTAAGTTAAAGGTTCTCATAACCTCTGAGCTTTCTTGAATTATCTAACATGAGTATTTTGAGGGACACCATAACATTCTATCCTGGCCCCCAAAAGCTCATGCCCATCTCATATTACAAAATAGAGTCCTCAGTCTCAAAAGTTACAAGATTGCCCAAATTTCAAATCCAGAGTCTTCTCTGAAACTCAAGGCAGACTTTTATCATGAGCTCCCATAAAAATCAAAAGTTACATGTATGCAATATATAAAAGTACAGAGTAAATATTTCCATTCCAAAAAAAGAGAAATAGAGGCATAGAAAGAAGGGACTGGACCAAAACAAGATGGAAATCCAGCTGGGCAGGCAAGTCCGGCACCCTCGTCGGCAGCCCAGGGGTTTATTCAGCTCCACCCTATGGCTTTGCTTGTTGCAGTCCACACCACTCTCCATTGGCCTTCTCTGATTCCGGCAGGTTTTCTCAACAGGTATTCCACAGTACTGGCCTTTCTTAATCTTGGGGGAGGTCTCCACTGCAGCTTTGGCTTCTTCCTCACATCTCCTCACATTGCGCTCTCAGGGGCAGCTTGCAGGGATCTGACCCTGTTGTACTTTGCCTGGTCTCCCAGGCTTTCCTTTGAAATCTTGGTGGAGGCCTCCGTGACCCCCTAACTCCAGCACCCTGCATTCCAGCAGAACCAGCGTCTTGGGCAGCCAAGGTCTACCACCATGTTGAGCAGTAGCCCAGCTTCTAGGGACCTTGGCTACAGCAGGCTCTGAGTGCTTGGGTGGCTGAGCATGTTGAGAAAAACTTCCTGGGCACCCCTGTGTAAGCAGGGTGCCCTATGGTCTTTTCTGAAAGGAATTTTTACTTTACAACCTTGAATCAATCTGAGATGGGATGATCTTGCCATTCCCAAGATGCCCTCAAGCCATATCTTCAGTGGCAATAATCTCTTTAACTACCACCACTTCCTTAGCCCCAGTTTTACTCACAGTTTCTGGCTAAACTGCACGTTTTTCAAATCTGTGAGATCTATTTTCCGCTCTTGGTGATCTCAATAAACTTGGCTAAAAGCTGCCAGCAATATCCATGCCACCACTTGAATACTATGCTGCTTAGAAATTTCTTCCACCAGATTAAGAAATCCATTGTCTTTAAATTCAGCCTCAGAGAAAGTCTCTGGACACAGGTAAAAGGCAGACAACTTCTCAGTCAGAATTTAACATAAATGGCCTCTAGTCAAATTACCAATACAGTTCTTCTCTGAAACCTTCTGACCCTACTCTTTACTGTGCACAGTCCTATCAGCATTCTGGTCTTCTGAGCTCCCACCAGAGTCACCCTTTAAGCTCCATTTACAACAATCTAAACTTTTCTAGCTTGAGTCACTGAACTTTCCAAAATTCCTCCCACAAACTCCAAAAAGTTCTTAAAGCATCTGAACCACATGATCAGGTTAGACACAGTAACAACCCCACTTCTTGGTACCAATTTCTGTTTCAGTCAGCTTTTTCACTGCTGTGATCAAAAGACCTAACAAGAACAATTTTAAGGAGGAAAAGTTTGTTTAGGGGCTCATGGTTTCAGAGGTCTCAGTCCATAGACAGCTCCATTCTTCAGGGCTTGAACAGTGGCAGAACAGTGTAGGAATATGCCAGAATTTTCACATCTCCATAACTTCCTGGGTAGAAAATTCCTGTTTTAATTTTTCTGTAAATGTTTCTCCCACTTGGTTTCCCCAATAAATGCACACTTACCTCTGAAGATTTAGCTGAAGGATAGTTTCCTTTATAAAGCCTAGTCTTTCCTGAACTTCCCTCCTGAACCCCAGCTGGCATAGTCAATCACTCCCCACTCAATGCACACGTATCATCATTTCTGCATACTTCACTGCTCTTGTCTGTCTGTCCCTCCTGTGAACTATATGAATCTTGTAGGAAGAGATCATGTGCAGTCCTGGAGCTGTGCCCAGCACTGAGCAGAAAACCTACTTGCAATGTTCAAAATGTTGGGTAAATTAAGGAATAGGTAATGAGATATTAGGTCTTAGCCTTGGCAATTGGGAGCATATTGATATTACTCAAGATGTAGAATAGAGGTGAAGATGTAGGACTGTGCCTGAGCTGGATTGAAAAGGGGAGGTGGCTGAGGCCCAGAATGGGGGAAAGCACCTTTATCCTTTGGATCTGGAATATCCCCTCAAAGGCTCACATGTAAAAGCAAGGGCCCTGTTATAGTTTGGATATGAGGTGTCCTCCCAAAGGCTCCTGTGTCAATGCAGGCGTGTTCAGAGGTGAAATGATTGGATTGTGAGAGTTGAAACCTAATCAGTCCATCCTAGGTTGATTGCACTGACTGGGTGGTAACTGTAGGCAGGTGGGGTGTGGCTGGAGGAGGTTGGTCACTTGGGGTGTGCCCTGTGAAGGTGCATCTTCCCTGTGACTGTGTGCATCCTCTCTCCCTCTCTGCTTCCTGACCCCATTGTGAGCTGAGCAGCTTTCTCCTCTTGGGCCCTTCCCCTGTGATATTCTGCCTCACCCTTGGGCCAAAGTAATGGAGTCAGAGATTTATGAACTAAGACCTCTGATACCGTGAGACCCAAATAAAATTTTCTTGCTCTAAGTTGTTCTTGTCAGGTGTTTTGGTCACAGAAACAAAAAGCTTACTAAAACTGTCCCCAGTGCTACAAAATTCTGAATTGGGGGTTTAGGCAATGATTGGATTGTAGGGCTATAACCTCATTGGTGGATTAATTCATTTGATGGATTAATAATTTGAATGAACTATTTTGTTGGGAACTCTAGGAAGTTGGGGCATGGCTGGAGGAAGTAGCTCACTGGAGGTGTGTTCTTGGGGGCTGTATCTGTCTCTGCCCCTCTCCCTCTCCCCCTCTCTCTCCCTCCCTCCCTCCCTCTCTTTTCTTTTTTCTTCCTGGCTACTGTGAGTTGAACAGCTTTCCTCTGCCATACCCTTATGCCATGATGTTTCTGCAGTGGAGCTGTCCATCGATGAACTGAGACTCAAAATAAATCATTCCTCTTTTAAGATGTTCTTGTCAAATAATTTGGTCACAGCAGCAAAAAACTGACACAGAACTTTTTTTTTTGCAAATTTCTAAAAAATATGGAATATAGGTTGAATAAAAAAGCACAGTCAAAGGGAAACTTTCAAGGATAGGGAGAATGAATGGTTCTCTTCGATTGTGTCAGGTTGGTTTCTTCAGAGTGAGCTCTGAGGCAGAGTTGAGCATGCAGGGTAATTGTAAAGGAGGGACCTAGGAATCAACATCTAGGGGAAGGAAGGAAAAGAACCGTGAGCTGTGAATGGGTGAAAAAAGAAGGTGAGCAAGCTCAGCTACCCCTCCTAGAACGAATATAGAGGACCACAAAGGACTAGGCAGGAGTAAGTGGGAAAATGCTGCTTGCCATAAGATCCTTACATTATTCATAGGATAGTAATGTCATTTGAATGTATATTAGAATAAGTTGGAGATATATTATAATCTCTAGAATAATCACAAAAAGTACACATAAAAACAAATAGCTGTAGGCAAGAAATCCAAAGAGGGGATTAAATGGAATAATAAAATAACTCGATTCAACCAAAATAAGGCAGGAAAAGAGCCAAAAATCAACAGCAGATGGATCCGAGAGAACACGAGTACTTAGATGGCAGACTTAAGCCCAACCATATCATTAATTCTATTAAATGTAAATTGTCTGAGGATGCCACAGAACAGGCAGAGATTGTCAGATTATATAAAATAAAAAAAACAATTAATGCTGTCTACAAAAAGTGCACTTTAAATATTAAAGTCATGCTGATTGAAAGTAAAAGGGTAGAAAATGATGTACCATGTAAACTCTAAGCCCAAGAAAGTTCACGTGGTTTAGTAATATCTGACAAAATAGAGTTCAAAACTGAGCAGCCAGAGAGATAAAGAGGGAAATTTAATAACGATACATAGTCAATTTATCAGGACATAATAATCTTGTTATTAAAGGAAGCACTTAAAAACAGAACTTCAAAATAGATGAATTTAAAATTGAGAGAACTGATGGAAAAACAGCCAAATTCATAATCATAGCTGGAATTTATCATCCATTTTCTAGTAAATGATAAGACAAGAACACAAAAGAAAATCATGAGAGATGTGTCAGGTTTCAATATCACCATACAATGTTTTGGCTTCATTGACATTACAGAAATACTCTAATGAACAACTGTGGCAGGTGAATATTACATTTCCCAACACCGGACATATGCTGGATCATAAAACAAGTCTCAATAAATTCATAGTGATTGAAATCATATAGATCTTGGTGTTTGATAATGTTTTCTTCTAAATTATACAATAATTGTGCCCATAATTTTGACATATAGAGCTTTCAGTATCATTTGGTTACAAGTATGTTGTAAAAACTCATCATTTCTTTTTAATACAGTGGAGGGGGTAGAGAGAGAGGAGGGGAGGGGAGGGGAGAGGTGGGGAGGGGGGATGGTGGAGGATGGGAAAGGCAGCGGAGCACAACAGACACTAGTATGGCAATATGTAAATCAATGGATGTGTAACTGATGTGATTCTGCAATCTGTGTATGGGGTGAAGGTGGGAGTTCATAACCCACTTGAATCAAAGTGAGGAATATGATATGTCAAGAAATTTGTAATGTTTTGAACAACCAACAATAAAAAATTAAAAAAAAAAATTGCATGTGTTTAGCTGGGTGCGATGGCACATGCCTGTAATTCCAGTGGCTCTGGGATTGACTGAAGGATCACAAGTTCAAAGCCAGCCTCAGCAACGGCTAGGCACTAAGCAACTCAGTAAGACCCTGTCTCTAAATAAAATACAAACTAGGGCCAGGGATGTGGCTCAGTGGTTGAGTGCCCCAAGTTCAATCTCTGGTACCCCCCGCCAAAAAAAAATTGCATGTATTTACAGTATGTACTTGATACGTATATATGAGTATACACTGTGAAATGATTACCACAATCAAACTTTTATAAGTGAGTTCTAACACTGGATTAAAGATGAGGATATCTAGTTATACTTCAATTTCAAATAAACAGTGCATGATATTTTAGTATAAATATCTATCAATACTATATTATTTACTATGTAAGTAGAATATCTTCATGTAATATTTGTGCAAAGTAATATTAAAAATCCATTGTTTATCAGATATTCGAATTGAAGTGAACATTCTGTTTTTTGATTTGTTTTTACTAAGCCTAGAACTCTTCTAATTTTTCTTTAGTCAGTCAGATGCTAATCACTTATTCAGCAATGACCACAAATGTCTCAGGAATTATCCAGATTTTATTGTTTAGCAAAAGAGAAACAGTCACATGTGGAAGGCAGTTAGTAGTCCAATCATTACTTTGGATTTTTTTTTAAGATAGGTGAAAATACCCTCTTTTAGAGAAACTTATCTAACAATATTAGTTATTTGAACTTTCAGTCTCCTATAGAAAGGGAACAACAAACTAAAAAGTGGTTTCAAAACTGGAAGAAAATGTGCATTTTAAAAACAATACTGCAAACTCTGCTTTTTACCATGAACTGGTCAAGTAACCTTATATAATTTAGGTAATTTCTCTGGGTTTGAGTTTTCTTTAAGTTTCTTTCAAATGTGTGTTTAGACTGGATGATTCCTTCCAGGTCTGCATTTAAACTTACCCTTGATAGTGAATTTTTAAGAGAAACTAATAAATGAATATGATAAATAACAGTCATCGACTACTAACTGCTAAGGGAAAGGGTGATGCTATTAAGCGATTTAAAGCCTGTTACTTCACAATGTCATTCCCAAAAAGCTTGTTGGAAGTATAGGGTCTCAGCTCTACTCACGCAGGATCTGCATGCTAACAAGATCCTCAGTGAGGTGTGTGTATGTTCACTGTGCAATGCACTACTTCTAGGGATGGTTTTCTTAGCATTCAGTGAAATAATTGATTTTCAAATGCTCCCAAACTCCCTCTAATTCATCAAGAGAAAATTCAGTTGAGTACAGAATTCTCTGTTTAAAAGGGCAGAAAATTTTCTTAGGTATATTAGAATTTTTTCTATATGCATGATTGAAATTTCTAAAAAAGTTCTCGTGCTTTGAAGATTTTTCAAAGAAAAATATTCTGTTGTTCTGAACATTGACATTTTTGGATACCTGCCTTCCCTGGGAATCTTGCAAAAGCAAAGAGATGACTACATGTATGTGATTTTCACATACATCAAAACCTAGCCTAGTACACTCCAAAAGTCAATGTCACCATGGCTGAATAGTTTATTCCCCAAGGGTAAAGCTCTGGTTTCCCCTTTCCTATTTGATTGCTACTAATCTCATTCTTCATTGATTTTACATGGAAGCTTTTGCCAATCCCAAACATGGCAGTTTCACAGCTATTCACTAGTCCTGTTCTGTGAATCCTCGGGATAGAATATTCTTCATGCAGGAAGGACACTTGCTTCACCCAGCAATGCTCTCATTCCTCCCTCACTTATGCATTCTTGTCCCAAGAAGACCTTCTCCAGTTGTTTTCCATAGCATTATTTTTTCTCAATTTCAGGCTTGTTCTTAAATGGGGTTTCCCCAGAATTCAGTATCTGAATGAAGATTTGCATGCAGAATTCCCCTGAGATCAACATCTGTGGGTGCTGAGGTAGCCTTTCAGAGTTGTCTTACCCTGTCGACCGCCGCCACTACTACCAAAAGACATCTTCTTTCATTAGACTTGACTGCCCCCCCCACACACCCACTCCAGGAAAATGCAATGACCTTGAATATGGAGGTCATTTTCCAGAAAAAGACTTTGCTGTGACCTGAGTGGCACGAAAGAAGGGGTGGGGTGTATCACATCAGACCATCCACTTGGTCCTCTCCCCTTCTGACCCTCTTTTGAGTCCCAGAAACTTCTAACAGAGTCTCTGTAGATTTAGTATTGGTGTCTAAAATCATGGTTTGCTCTTAGAAGGAATTGAGGCAATCATCAGATTTGATCCAAGCCTCTTAACTGGCAAATAACACATTTTTTAATGTGTACCCCTGGACAGTGAGTGCAGGCCTTAACAATGGGAACCTCTTCGTTCCACAAAATAAGGTTGGTGTCATTTTGCTGCTCATGATATTTATAGCCTTATCTGAACCATGAAAGAAAAATGCAGGAAATCATCTGGGCTTTGATCAATTCAGAGAGGCAGGGCTTAGACATGGGGAGGAAGTAGTCAAAACTCCCCATGCCATTTGACACATCCCCCATATAAATACAGCCAAGATGACATGAAGACAAGAAGTTGGTTGCCTCTCAGCCTTTTTCCCTCAATTAGATTTGGACTTTAGGGAAGAGCCTTTGAAACTCTGGGAGTCAGTCTTCACATTGTCAAAATTTCTGAATTCCACACAGTTGACAATATTATTAGGTCATGCTGGGCACAGTAATTCTAGTGGCTCAAGAGGCTGAGACAGGAGAATCATGAGTTCAAAGCCCAGCCTCAGCAATAGAAAGGTGCTAAGCAACTCAGTGAGACCCTGTCTCTAAATAAAATACAAAATAGGGTTGGGGATGTGGCTCAGTGGTTGAGTGCCCCCTGAGTTCAATTCCCAGTATCCCCAAATATATATTATTAGATTGAGACATGAATTTGGCAATATTTTATATCCTTCCACCTATCAAAAAAGCATTTAATGTTTTAACCAAGAGTACAGGTATTCTTAATCTGATTTCTGGAGACCCTAATTGAACCACAAATGCCTTTTAAAGTTATCTCTCAGCTCCCTAAAACTGTATAAAGCTGTTAGCTAAGTGTCTACATGATTTCATTTTGGGGGAAAGAGAGAGGTCTCAAAGGTCAACACATTTTCTAAGGAATCTATGCTGTCCTGCTCACCTCAAATTAAGAACAGTGGTGCAGTCAGAAGAATGCGAACCTTAAAATGGGAAAACCAAGTTTCTTCCTTCCCCTCTAGCATTTGCCCTGGAAAAAAAAAAAAAAAACTTCTTTTTGAGAATCTTTGTTTTCACTTCTATAATACAACCTTTTTATCCTGAGGATAAAAATGCTCAACTCAGAATAAACCCTCATGAGCCTCAGGAGCCGGTGGGGGCTCCGGCAAAGCACGGTCTGTAAAGGGAAGTCAGGCCGCCTGTTCTCTGCTGGCCCAGGGCCTTGCTTTCCCTCTGGAATCAGGAAGTGCCACAGAAGAGTAAAAATGGAAAAGCACAGGAAAACAGCAACCCAGTCACTAACCAAAAGCATTTTAAAACCTCAGTGAGGATTCTTTTCAAGTTTGTGGTGTGCTTTTAGGGTCTGCTATCCAGTGACCACCACAAAGGGTGACCTGGAAGTTGACATGCTTGACTTGGGAGCATATCAAGTGTATCGGTGCCCAGCAGGCAGCCTGGCGAAGGATTTCTTAAGCCCAAACCGTTCAGCATTAGAGAGATACTCTTTCAACCTTACCCTTCTCCAGTGGCCAGTGGTCAGATGGCGTGGTTAATTTGCAGTCTTTGAATGAAAAAGCAACTTAGTGTGTGGGGCTGGCTTTCCCCACTATCAGTGTCTTTCTCTCTCTCTGTGGTAGATCTGTCTGTCCATCACCAAGTTCATCATATCTAATATCTTTTTCTTTCTCTATAATATGTATCTATCCATCCACCCATCTCTTATCTTTCTATAATTTATCTCTATTTCTACATAAACTATCTAGATCTACCTAATTTTCTCTTTATCTAGTCTATTTCTCTATCTCCTTAGAAACTATCTTTTCCTATATATATCATCTATATCTACCTATCTATATCTGTCATCCATCACTGTCATCTTTCTGCTCTGTGTTTTCTCTTTGTTTCAAAATACATTGTGACAGGTTTACTGAGTTGATTTCACTGACAATCTCTCTATCTTGGAACAATTTCTTATACTTTAGAACTGTTCGCTTTTCTGAGAGACCTTATCTCCTTCCTGATATGTATTTATGCATTTTCTTCCCTGTAAGAGACATGATCAAATCAATTTTATATTGCCTATGTAACCTATGGTGTAGTCTCCTTGTTAGAACAAATATTGAAATGTGAAAGATAAAACTAGCAATGCTTTTGACTTTCTAGCATTCTGGATCTTTCACATACCTGGTCTGAACACTCCCTGTTGTACTTCATGTGAACTTGGTCCTGGAGGGGATAGCTATGCAGAATCACACATTAAATGTGATCAGAGGATGTCACCCTTGCAGTGGCAGAGGTGATATGGAGGTAGAATAGTAGTGCTTTCTGTTGCCAATTGTTCTACTCCTGCTACTACTTGTCTTTCATGTCTAAGAATGTAAAATTCACTATTTCACACAAAGTGAAAATACTCCAGGCTACTAACATATTCAAATAGTTGTGACTTGACTCTTTAAATATCTTTAAATAAAGAATATACTTCTAATTTTCTAATTCCACTGTCAATTCTGGAAGTTTTTATGTCTCTAAGCACAGCAAACTAGAAATTTTCTAAATTTCTCTAATTAACAGAATCATATATAAAATGTATTTTATATATTCCATTTATAAAATAGAGATACATAATATACTAAGAACTTCAAATATTGACAGTTTCTATGAAACCAGAACCTGAAGTTCACATTTCACATTTCCACAGTCCACATTTCTACAAGTGGTAACTGAACAAAGCAGAAATAAAACTTTTTAACTTATACATTCAGAAAAGTATAATTCTCTATATTTCAAAACATGAAAATGTTTAATTTTAAAATATTGTCCTTTCACCTTTTCTTTTTACAACGCAAACTAGGTGAAAAACATTGTATAAAAATCATCTAACACTAGACCTTACTATGCCATAGGCATGCCTCCCTTGCTCTCACACAGTTTCATCTAGTCTTTGTAGTAACCTGTCAAATAGGTAGTCTCTTTCTCAGTTGTGGGGAAACAAAGGAACCTCAGGCTCATACAGGAGAGATGGATCACTCAGATTTATCCAGGTAGTAGAGATTAATCCAAGAGCCACATACAGGTCTTCTGCCTGGCCAGCTCCCTCTGGTCGGTAGCTTTGCTTCATTCCTCTTTCCTCTGCTTGGACCGGTGATTCACGTATGTGCAGATTCAGGCTAGTCTGTGCTTGGAGATGCCAATTGTTGTGTGAAAGAATTTACAGTTTCTTGTGCTTCTAGTTGCTGCTGCAGGGCATACTTGGGGTAAGAACGAACTGCAGTTTTCTTTCCTATGTCACTGAGGGAGGAAATATCCAAGACTCAGCATCCCATAACTTGATCAAACTCTTGTCCTTCCGCTTTGTGTAGCCTGACATGCCTCGGCTTGCATGTGCTTTGGAGGTCCCACCTGTGGTTTTCCTACTTAAGCCTCTTCTCACAAACCATGGCACAGAGACATTGCAGCCTCTGAGTTTCAAGGGTGTGGTATTCAAAAAGCCTTAGAACACAGGGGCGCATTGCTAGGAGATGCAACAGGGGTTGGAAGCTTTGGGCACAGGCTCTCAGGACAGAGATGCTCACAACATGAGACCTGCCTCTGCTAACTAGTTTCAGTGGGTGGCATTTATTTGGGGCCCAACAGAGGCTGGGAAGACTGAGCTCTCCTGTTCCTGTTGAGGCCGCCCCCTCTTTAGGTCTGAGGCCTATTGAGGGAGACCCACCAGGTACTTGTTTGGATTCGGTCTGTTCCTGGCTCAGGAAATGACCCAGAACTTTCTTCTAGTGCTCAGGTCTCTTTTGTGGTATATGAGAAGGAAGAGGTTATGGGAGTTCCCAGGAGGCTTTGATGTCATTTGCTGTTGGAGTGGAGAGCATTGCCCTGGGCTCCTGGTTTCCTTCGGGTGCTTTCATGTCTAGCCCTCACTCAGACAGGGACAGAGGACTTCCTATTGGACCCTATAACCTATGGGTCTGGATGCTTCTGAAGTTATGAAGGAATATTTATTACTTCAAAGAAGGGAAATAAAAAGAGTATAAAAAGAGTGTGTGGCTGGTCTTTCCCTCGAGGAGGAGAGGAAGAAGGGAGAACTGTGCTGTCTTGACCACTGCAAATCATAAAACCACTCTGATTAAGCCAGCAGTGCAAATGGACACTAAAAACACATTGCCAAGACTCAGGGGACACCAGTCTGTGGACGAGAGGGAATTCTCATTAAAGTGGAAAATGTGTTTTACTCTTCTGCTCCCCACTTTGGAGGAGGTCCCTGCCATTAGAAGCAGTGTCCTGTTTTCACACTGAAAACAAATTTCCTGAGTACCTGATAAAAAGCCAAAGAGATGCATACAGAATTTCATTAAAATCCTTGTTCTATTAATATAACATCCATGTGACACCAGGGAAAAATGGCACTATTCTCTACAGAAATCAGGGGAAACACGCAGATATAGAAAACAAAACAAAAGTAGAATTGTTGCATCAAGAAAGTCCCTTGGGGAAAGTAAGCACTGAACTCCTAGGAGAGGCCTGTGGAAAGGCTCTATTCCATCCTCGAACCTCTAAGATGTTTACCTTTCTATTAAAAGATTCTCAGAGACAAAATTTTCATAGTTTACTTTGAAAGTCTGTTATAGTATTAATCGACCTAACCATCTAGGAATAGTCCTTATAAATTATAACAAAGTAGTTCTATGTCTCAGCGTGGGTTTATTTTCCAGGCAGGGACAGGGTGGATGAGCATGGGACACCAGGACAATTGCATAAAAATAAGGAGTTTGTCAGGCTTTAATCTCAGAACCAATCGCCTGCAGAAACCTCCTTCTGTGTCATAGTTCACATGGTGACTTACAGGTTCTGAGAAACATTGGTGGTGGGAGGGAGGGATAGAGAGGGAGATGGGGAAGGATAGCAAGGTGTGGCCGTGCAGCACACACGGTAGTTCAGAGCCAGTTGGCTTGCTAACTTGGATATTGGCTCAGTGATCTCCTGGTCTACTTCTCTCACTTTCCTGAAAAGGAGAAATTTAGGGCTCCGTGGAGTTTATTATCTCCAGCAAGCTTGTCTTTGAGTGATCTTTTTGGGAAATTTAAAGAATGATGGGTCTAAGTAAAAAAGAAACAGTTATGGTAAACAGTTCCAGAAAAAGGTAGATAGGATGCTTGGTAGCTGAAAATTATCTTCTTTCCATTCTCTTCTTGACTTTGGGTGTGACCTTGGATGCTCTTCTGTGCCTACTCTATATTTTTCCCATTTGTAAAGGAGAAGAAATCTCTTACTTTATAAATGGTGAACCATCTGAGAAGAAAAGAGATGACACAGCACATGCCTTGATTGCCACAGAAATAATGACTCGTCCATATATGTGCTTATGCCCAGGTCTGTTTCAATAGACCAGGAGTTGCCGCGGCAATTTTCATTTTCTTGACGTCTGATGGCCTGGCCCCTGGGGAGCATCAGCGGCCAACAGTGACCCTCTACCTGACTGATGTCAGTGGAAGCAACCACTTTCTTGGTGAGTCTGAGAATAGTCCATTTAGAGCCACTAGAGAATGATCCATTGACCCAGGAGTTGGCTTGATGTCTATCTCCAAGGTTGTTCAGGAGCGCGCCTGCCTCACACAGCTATGGAGAGGATGGAACAGACATAGGTGTGGAAAGACAGTGCTGGCTGAATGGCTGGAGGGATTATTTCTCATCTCCTTATTTCTCTTCAGGAACCTATGAACTGTCGTGCCAGCATAACCCACTGGTTGTCAATGTGAGCCATCACACAAATGTACTCTCCCACCATACCACGTCCATGCTGCTGAACTTCTCATCCCCACTGGTGGGCATCTCCGCAGTGGCTCTAAGGACATCCTCCCACATCAGTCCTTCAGTTCCTGATAACTGCATGGCAGAGCATGAGGGGCAGAATCAGGGACAGAGGTACCAAGTCCCCTTTCTTCCTTTGTCCTCTTTTTCCTGTGGCTATGAAGTACTGCTACCATTTAGGTGCACAGTGTTGTGTACACAGTGGCTGCTTGATATTAATATCCTAAAATTTAGGATTTAGAAACTACTAAAAAGTCCCCAGGAACTTTTTAGAATAATTTGTAGAAGGTACATATGGGTTTTAAATTTTTCTGTTCTTTTCTTAGCTGAGCTTAATTTTTGTATAAATATTTAACATCTTTACAAGGTCTTAACATCTTTTTTTACATATAAAACCACTAACTTCAAATCAACATTGTTATAAACTGCCAAAAATTCTTTGCCAAAAACTCAATGTTCCCTAAGCAATGTATATTGTTCCACTTGCTCCCACCTGGACAGTGTAGACAGCAAGTTTAACAACTACTAGCTGAAGCATGTCACACAATTATTTAGTATTACCTATGGGGGGAAAAAAGAATATATTCATGTGTCTGTCTGTGGACATCTGTGATCGTCACCCTCTACACATACAAGGGTCACTGAATTCTAGTAGTAGCTTGTAGGAGACTACTTCACAGCACTGGCCTGCCCAAGATCAGGGGTAGGGAGTATACATACAACAGTCTACACTGCGATTGGGGTTGACTCATCCCATCAGTCATCGGAAGGGAACTGAAGGTAGCAGGGTTCATCCCCTCAGAAGAACCCGGTTGTGAGAAGAATGGGGAATAGGCAGCACAAGAGTATCTTGATTATGTATTGCTCGGAGGCAAGTTCTATCAAAATTTAGTGGTCTAGCATACACATGTTATCTCCCAGTTTCTGGGGGTGAGGAATCTAGATGCAGCTCATCTGGGTGCCCCTCGCTTGGGGTCTCTGATGACGCTGCAGTCAAGCTGCTAGCCAAGTCTTGCTGCTCCCTGGAGGGGCACTGGAGAATTCACTCCCAAGCTCTCGTGTGGAGCTCTTGGTAGGCCTCAGAAGATCCCCACCCATGGTCCCTCACATAGGTGTTGGCAGTTGGCATTATCACTCAGCTGTGGCTCAGTTCCTTGTCATGTGGGCCTCTCCATAAGCTGTCCAGTGTCTGAGGCTTGAAAGCAAATGATCCAAGGGAAAAAGTAAGCCCCAGAGGGTGAATGCATGATAGACTGCCCAGAAGGGAAGCCACAGTCTTTTTATAACATGAGATTGGAATTGACAGCTCATTACTTCTGGCATATTCTATTCATTACAAATGAGTCAATGAGTCTATCCCATACTCAAGGGAAAGGGTTTTCACAATGCACAAATCACTGAGGACCACCTTAGAGGCTATCTATCATGTGCAGTATTAGTAGTTTGTGTTAGTTGAACACTTACTATGTGCCAAGTATTGTTCTAAGTACTGGGAGAGAAACAGTACGGGACAGAGCCTGGATACTGGGCATTGTAACATCATCTGGTTCATCTGCAACTTGTAAGTTTTCTTAGTGAGAAAACACCTTTAAACATTCACACAAAAATGTCGACTATTAAAATAGCATTGCTTATTAGAGTTATTGCCTCTTTCTCATGTGATTTCAAATTACTTTCTCTACTGGCTTTACCTCTGGCCTTGAGCCATGCAGAATGTCTTTCGGGTCCCTGAAGTATGTGTTCTTGATGAGCTTCGCACACAATGTTCCCACTTTCTGGAATGCCTTCCAGTCCTCCTTCACTGCAGCTCCTCAGGTTCACCTTCTGGGAAGTTTTGGCAACTCCCTGTTTCCATAGGACATAATATATAACCCCAACTCTACAAAAGTGGCTGTCACATTGGGTGGTCGCTATTATTTACTTCTTGTTCTTTCCCGTTAGCCTATGAGCTCCCTATCGTGGGAGTTCTGTTTAGTATCTCTCGGTGATTAGAAGAGGGCCTGGCACATAGTAGGTACCAGAAACTGTGTGTTCCATGATAGTTGCTGATTTTAAATGCTCTGTGGAACAGAATGGAGCAAGCAAAGTAGAAGACACAGCTGTAGACATGAAGGACAAGAATCCCCCTCAGCATCACAGCTGTGAAATGTCAACAAAGACATTGATTAATTGTGATCATTGCTGTTAGTTCTTCACTTATTTTCATGTGGCACTGTGGGAAAATAAGTTTTATATGCATGCATGCAAACCAGTGGAAATAGAATATGATTCTCCAGTTTACACTGAGAGTATCTGGAATGCGTAAGTATTTCCAAACCACATATGACAGACAGGAGCCATGCAAATTGGCTTTTCCCTCTCAGCCAGCAGATGAGTGCAATATAGTGAATTTTTATACACAAGAAACCTAATAAATCTCATATATTTTGTCATTTAAAGTTTGACTCCTTATGTACTTTTGAAAAACAGAAGTCTTTTTGTAGCTTTGTATCAATTAGTTTTAAATGTAGGTATGCCATAATATGAAACTCTCAAAATTTGCACACGGCTACCTCTTTTTTACCCCATGACCTGAATTTCATTAGTAATTCCATGGGTAGGGAAGATGCCTGGGTATAGAAGATGTGTTGTTTACTTTGTATTTAATTATTAGTGACTGTTGCTCTGTCCCTACTTTAACATTGCATCTTTAACCAACCTGACTGACCCACAGAATCTCAATGGCGTGCCAATAAACATAGGTCTGGCTCTTCAGTGACGGTCATATCTTTGCCTTGGACAAAGTAATTTCTCCCTTCCCATTTAGATACTAACACTACAGAAAAATTCTTAGCTAAACCAAAATCCAACCTGGCCATGAGAATATCTGTGAGGGTTTCCTCCTAATTGCAAAAATGTATTAAATTAAGAAACATTGTTGGAACCAAAGCATATACTTGTGTTCTGAAAAAAAGAAAAGTCAAGAAAGGAATAGAGAGATACGGAAAGAAGAGAGGGAAATAAGTCATTCCTTCTTCATTTCCTTGCCCCTTTGGCTGTTTTGATTTTTAGGTGAACAGTGGGATCATTTATTTAGATGGGCAGTCTGAGTTGCAGCCAAGTCCAAGGAGAAGCAGACCAAGACATTAGGGTATGATCATTTTGAATCTGTCGTCTCTACCAGGCATCCATGTCAGAAAATCCACCAACAACTGCTCTCTGTGATTCTGGGTGAGACAGAATCTGGGATGGATACGATTAAGAATTAAGGCCTTAGAAGTAGATTAGATCATGTGGAGATTTGGAAGGAATGAAGGGGAAAGGACGAAAGGAGAAAGGGAAGGAGGGAAGGAAGGGAGAACCCCTTTGGTTCTGATGTGTCTTGGTCTTGTTACCCACTTTGTTGGGATAGTTGTCCAGTTTATGGTCTACTCCACTGACCATGAATCCCATGAATTTCGAAAATCAAACTTGGTGTTTCTGATTTTGGCTCTTATGCTCAAGAAGAACTCAAATCATTCTTACTCACCTGCCATTTCCAGCCGTACCCACTTTGGGGAAAGATCCTGCACAATCTGCATACTGTTAGCACCAGACAGACTTTTAAATATCTCGGATGAGTTCTTTGAGAAGTGGAAACCATCTTTTTTGTTAGTGTATTGGGATTTGGAGCGCTTCTGATAAAGAATCCAGGCCACTAGTGTGTTAATTTACTTACAGGAGTGGATTGGTTTGCAGATAATCAGGACTCTTCATTTTCTACTTTAGAAATTTACAAGGTCAAATCTAGAAGAACTGACCAATAGGAAATTGCTGATGGATATGAGGCGTCTCCTACAATGGGATTTTGTTCTTCCAGTCACATGAATACTTTGGAAAAACTGATGGTTACTCCTCTGACCTGTCTTATGGCATGTTCACAGGGTCCCCAGTGCTGGGTTGCTGGAGGTAAAGCCCTTTCCAGGTCCTGGCTGACGACAGTGGCTGAAATGTCTGTGATTACTCTTCTCCTTACAACATTTACACTTTCCCTTCTGTTTACCCAGATTTCTCTAAGTGCAAACATCATGCTTCTTTCAAATTTTCCTTGCATTTCAAACAGCTTTTGTTTTTTCTAATTTGATGTAACACAGTTAGGTGTAAAACTTTTTGCGATGGTTGGTCTTTATTAGGATCCTACTTCTTGCCAAACCTTTTGCCTCCTTAAATGCTTTTGGCTTTGAATTCTACTGTGTCTGGAATGAAAATGTCCATCTCTGCTTTCCCTCTGTTTGTATTTGTTTGATGAATATTTGCCTTTCTTTTATTTTCAACCTTTCTTTATCTTCACTGCCAATGAGCCCGGGGCACATTGCTTCACTGCACTGTTTAGAGAGATAGTAGCAGTGTGTAAAACTAATCCACAACTTTATTCTGAAAATTTATCTCATGAGCCCTAAGCGTCCTTTAGGGCTCTATAACACTGTTGCCTTTGGGATGTTTATCTCCCAGGATGCAATGGCTTTTGTCAGTGGCTGCACACCCCCACTCTCCCTCTCCCTGCCTCACCAAGACCGTTATCCTTTGTGACCTGAAGTTTTGAAACGAGTAAAGGGAGGGTGATGAGAATAATGGATAGAGAACAGATCTCAGACAATAAAAAGCAGTTCTCGGTGTTCTGTTCTTTACAGCCGCCAGGGAATGAAGAAAGAATGACTTGTTTACCTCTCTTAGTAAGGAGGAGAGTGTAGGAGAAAGAAGCAAAGGTACGCCTTCTTTCCTTTAGAGGAATCCATTCTTGGTTTCTCCCCTTCAGAAAACAAATGTATGCTTTAGTGTCCAATGATGTTTCTGAGTTTTACTCTAATAAATTTTGCAATGAAGAAGACATTCTTATAGATTCTAGCTCTCAAGTTTGGTTTTGGGTATTGATAAGAGTTTCATATTTTTCAATTTTGCTGATCTTTGAGTAGGAAACAGAAGTTATTGTATTATTCTGAGGTTAACTGAAAACAACACACCTGGAGTTGTAGAACATTCTAGCATCAAGAGGGAGCAGCACCAATGGCAGTTTCCATGCTTTCCCCCTCTTTATTTATTTTTTAGTCATCCTCCTTTTAGAAGGGGTGCCAGTTATTCATCAATCTATTGACTCTCAGCTCCAAATCTACCCCTATCACCCGCCTTGCAATGCCAGAGCTGAGTTTTGCTAGTGTTTATCCTTTGCCAACCAGGGCCATATTTCTTAAGCATGCTTTGAGTATGAGAGGAAGTGGCTCTCTTCCTGGCTTCTTCTTTTTGTGTGTGTGTGCTGCTTCTCTTTTGCTGTGGTGACGTGTTCAGCCAGTGGTGCACATGACACCTACAGCTGAGCTCCACGGCCACTTAGGCTTCCAAGGCATTTGTTTTGGTTGACTTTTCTTCAAAATCAACCAAAGATCATGGCTGGATCTATTGTGATGTCACTGTGTGCCATAGATTATTAGCATCCCATGACCCATCAACAAGGAACTCAGTACTGTACTTAAGCCTAAAGCCACAGCCAAACTGATCCCCAAATCCCATCTCTGTGAATGTCTCCTGCCACCATTTCAGGACACAATAATTAGAATAGGAAAGGTTTAATATAGTTAATAACTAGCAACAGGGGATTAACTCCTAAGGGGTAAAGAAAACTTTAAAGAATAGAGGAATAGTTGGAAAAGGAAACAATCTTAACTTTAGAAGATTAGAAGAGTATCAAAGGAAAGAACAAACATGGAAGAGGCTCTCCATTCCAAGATGGAATTTAGTTCTTGTTGGAGAGGGTATGTGGCACAGTGGATGTAGAGAAGTCTGCTGGGTTTCTGCAGGATGGAGCTGGCAGTCAGGAAACCACCCAGTGGGCTGCAGCTGAAAGCTCATTACAAAGCTGCATTGTGGGAAACTATTGGAACTTGCTAAGCAAGAAAACTGCCATTAGGATGTAGCTAAAACTTTCTGGGAGGCACATGGAGCACTGATAAAACTTGAGGAGAAGGTACCCACAGGGGTCCACTGAGACTTGTTAGGGAGACAGTGGCTGCTGGTGGAACTTGTAGAATGTGCAGGGTATACTGTGCCTTATTAGGTGGTAAACACCACTGGCTACTCCCCTACAGGACTGCAGGTTGGGTGCTGTGGAAGGGAGGGGTGGAAAGCCTCATAGGTATGAAGAGAGGAACTTTTGCATCAACAATGTCTCTCCAGTGCTGGCTCCCAAGTAAACTCCATGCTGGCTGTCAATAGAAACGTTAGCATGGTTTGTCTCTAGTGTTACAGAGTAGGGCAGTGAGGTGTGGATTTGGAACTGAGCAGCAAGAAGTTGATAACTGGCAGACAGTCTTGTCAAATAGCCAAGAAGGAAATCCTCTTTCATCTGCCTTTTGTTCAAGATAGGATTTCCTTTAAGTTCCTGGGCTTAATATTAAGATTATTTAAAAATATAACTTCTAAATAGATTGAGCTAATTAGAAATGCATATTTTCTTCTTTTAATGTTTTGAACTTATTGTAAGTCCAAGACAAAGTATAAATATATTGGCTTACTTAGTATAAGTACACATTTTGATTGAGATGGAAAACAAGTAATGGATACTCATAAAAGTATAGCAAGTACTGAGGTTTGCCTTCAACTATAGCTTATTAAGGCCCAAAATTGAATAGGATATTAATCTTTTAAAATGAATATCCATGTGGAAACATGAGTTCTTTCTTCTATCTCTTGCCTACCCCCACCTATATACTCATGTTTTGATTCTTTTTATCATGGTAGATAATTGAGAATTGATATTCGTAACAATTTAGGTCTAATACGGATAGATAGATGGGTTCTCATGTTTCATAAACATTGCTATATTTTACTTCAAGTCAAAGAAAGCCTTCTTTAATTTCAAGTAACTTTCTGAGAAGTTTAATGTAAATTAAACCATGAAACTAATTATTCTCCAGGTGTGGTGGTGCACACCTGCAATCCCAGTGGCTCAGGAGACTGAGGCAGGAGGATGGCAAGTTCAAAGCCAGCCTCAGCAACAGCAAGGCACTAAGCAACTCCGTGAAACCCTGTCTCTAAATAAAATACTAAATAGGGCTAGATATGTATGTAGCTCAGTGGTTGAGTGTCCCTGAGTCCATTCCCCAGTGCTCACCACCAAAAAAACCTAATTATTCTATATGGTGTGTGTGTTTGCCACTGTGTATAGAAAGAGATAGACTCATCATCTAAAAAACTTTTAATTGCCACAATATGACAGGAATCATTTCCCTTTGAGGAAACTGAAACTTACAGTGCACAAATTTGCCTTAGTTGAGATTAGCAAAACCAAAGCTAGAATCCTCTTCATTTGTTCCTAGAAGGAAAAGCTTCCTCTCAAACAATGGCAAACTCTTAGAAATATATTCATATCTACTACCATCCAAGAAATCCTACTGCTGCCTCAACTATATCAGGATTGGTGTAACAAGAGTTTAACTGGCCCTAGAATAATTAAGAGCACCTGTATTTTGGATACATTGAAGTAACAGATGTTATTTTGAGGAAATGGTGAAAGGCAGATAAAGGCAGTGTGTGAAGCTGGTAAGGTGGAAGGATTCAGTGGAGGGGGTTACAAGGGATGGAATTGTAAAGATACTTTGGACTTTGAGGCAAGTTTAGGAAATGTATAACCCATACCAGGATAATTTCATAGGCAGAATCCAAGGGCTTGGGGTCATTAGGAAAAGAGGTTTTACCCAGCTCCTATGTGGTCTTAACCCAGACAAAAAGAATCTTTTTTTTTTTTTAAGGAAGAGAAAAAAAAATAGTCTGCTTTGAGATAATAAGTGCAAGCAACCCAGAAAGAGGAAACCCCAAGTTTGAATACCTGGTTTATGGGTGTGTCAGCTTTCTATTGCTGAGTAGCACTGTTACCACAGTTACCAGCTTAAACCAACACATTTATAATCTCACTGTTTCTGAGTCCAGAGGTCTTGGCAAGGCTTGACTGGGTCCTCTGTGAGGTCACAATAAGGTGTCAGCCAGAATTAAATTCTTATCTGCAGGCTTGACTGGGGAGGTCTACTTCCAAGTTCACAGAGTTGTTGTTATTGCTTCTGAAAGAACTCCCCCATTGCCAACATCTCCCATCCAAACTTGTTACAACTGATGGACCTGCATGGACACCTAAGTCACCCTAAGTCAATGGTTTACGTTAGAGTTGACACTTGGTATTGTACATTATATGGGCATGGACACAGGTATAGTGGTATATGTATGCTATCGTAAAATCATACAGAGCATTTCACTGCCCTGAAAATCCTCTGTGCTCTGCCTATTCACCTTGACCACTATCCTCACTGCCACCCCAATTCCTTGGCAACTGCCCATCTTTTTATTGTTTCCATATTTTGCCTTTTCCAGAATGTTGTGATGTTGGATTCACAGAGCATGTGGCCTTTGCAGATTGGCTTCTTAGAAATATGCACTTAAGGTTCCTGCACGTCTTCCTGTAGTTTGATAGCTCATTTCATTCTATTGCTGAATAATATTTCATTGTCTGAGTGCACACAATATTTTATTTTTCCATTTATCTACTGGAGGACTTCTTGGTTTCTTATAAGTTTTGACAATTAGGAATAAAGCTGCTATAAGCATCCATGTGCAGGTTTTTGCATGGATATAAGTTTTTAACTCCTTTGGATAAATACCAAGAAGTGAAATTTATGGATCATATGGCTGAAAGTATGTTTAGTTTTGTAATAAAGTGTGTAATTTTTTAAGCAAAAAAATTTTTGTAAATAGGAATATCATCCCCAAATATCTTCTTTTTTTATTCTCTCCTTTTCTTTATTTTCAGCATAAATCTGTATTTTTCTATAGAAATTATTTATGAACACATAACATTTGAATAAAGGAAAAACAATGAACAGCTTGTTGTACTCTTATATGGTTCTATACTCAAGCAACAATCCTTAAATTGAGAATTTACCTTTTACATTAATAACATTTATTCTTAGGTTGATATTTTGGTCAGCAAATGGAGTTATATATGTAACTCCAATTGCAATTATATGTCTTGTATATTTATTGTAAAAATGCTCATACAGCTACATAATTAATATACCTGCCACAGTTGCATAAAGAAGAGAATCAAGTAATTTTTTAAATAAAGGAATAATAAATAAAAATATTATGTTTGGTTTGAATGCCTCAGGACCACAGGTAGAGAGAGATCTGTTAATTTATGTATGTGTATACTACTTTAGTCACCTTTGTAGTCTTTTTGTAGCCTCAGATCTGGAAAAATAAATAATCCAGGGAGAAAAATCAACAGTCAGCTCCCATGAAATAACTCAATTTTATATTCACAATTTGTGAAGTTAGGTATCTGGCAGGTGCTTCTTCAGTGGACTTACCTCAGTCACCTGGCTTCTTCAGATAGCCTTTCAATGGCACCTCCATGCTTGTGACTCAAAAGATGAGTTTCACCTTCGAAAGCTGTTGGGTCTGCTGGTTTAGGCTATATAGGTCATATACAGATGATTCATGTGTTACACTCCACTGTTCATGGAAAATTCCCTACAGACGTGGGATTTGGGCTGGGAGTAGAGGGATGAGGTAGAAAGAAAAACAGTTTTCCCATTGTCCTCTACTTCCATGACTTTAATAATGCACAGAAAATTTCTGGGAGGAAGTAGTGTGCTTTCTTTTTAGTAGCTGTAAGGGCTCAGGTGTGAAAATATTTCTTTCTGATTATGCTTGAAGTTCTCAGTAGAGCTGGGGCCTGGATATAGTCCCTGGGAACCCCACCCAGGGGTGGGGAGCTGGAGTGTGCTCAGTGCCTTGGTGCTTCATCCTGCTGGAATCAGGTCTCAAGCCCCATCCTGGTAATAGGATCATTCCATCTCTATTATCTGCCCCTCCACCTTCATGCTTCAGGATTCACTGGAGCCCTCATTGCTGATGCTTTACCAATTCCTATAGTGTTTTGATTATTTGGGATCAGATTTGAAATGACAATTCTTTCCCTTCCTCCTCTGGACCAGATCCCAGTACCTTCCCAGACCTCTCCTTCATCTGTTCAGCCTTATGTCTTCAGATTTCCTCCCTTTGACAGCCTCATGAAGTGAAGGGCTCCATCCTTTCTTTTGCTTTGGGCCTGCAAGTTAAGTTGTGGCTTATTCTTTGGCTCCCCATCTTTTATTTTTTAGCAGTGGGGGGGGGGTTCCCTTTTAATGCTCCAGGGTAGTGGGAAATGTTCTTGCTGCTGGGAAAGTCACTGTAGCAATGAAATGTGTATTACATTTCTACTCATTTGATTATCTTCTTCCCCAAAGCAGTTTAGCAAATTAGCATTGAATCTGTTTTTGTTTCTGCCCAGTTTTTTTTTTTTTTTTTTTTTTTGAGCAAGGAAAGAATTATAGCTGCTCAGTTGTTCTAACTTTCTTGCCTAACTTTCTTTTCCCAGAATGATTTGCCTTTAAAATAATAGGGAAAGGGGAGACCCCGCTAGAGAGAATTCTTATTCCCCTGGCCAATAACAAATGGCCCGGTGGCCAACAGGTCTGCAGTGGATGCACAGTGAGCCATTTGAGTCTTTCCTCATGGGGCTGTAGAGGGACATTTAAATGGCCATGGCATGGTCTCATTTGGGGGCTTAATGGAATGTGGCTAAGACAATTCTAGAATAGACTTTACTAAATCATGACCATATCTGAGATTATTCTGTGTGGGATACACTCTGAGAACACATTGGATGATAGCTTTCAATCAAAAGCTAGGAACAGGTAAAACTCTTAGGGAGACCTATGGCCAGGATCCAACTCAAAAGGGTAGATGGATTTCAAAGCAAGGTCTTTGAGTCAGTGACTCCTCATCTCTAAAATTCCACCATAAGAAATTATTTTCGTGAGGTCTTGAAAGTCTCCAGAGGTCTCTTTAGAATAGTAAATACTCAAAAGTAAATGTGTTTTCTGTCTTTATCAACTATTTGTACCAGATGTGTTTTCTTATGGAGACATTGATAACTCAAAAGGTAGGCCAGGGACCTGCTGGAATGTGACCTAGTTCAGGCCCCTGGAAGTTCTGGGAGAAGAGGAGCAATAGAAAACGTGGTGCTAATACAACAAACACTAGTATGGCAACATGTAAATCAATGGATGTGTAACTGATATGATTCTGCAATCTGTATACGGGGTAAAAATGGGAGTTCATAACCCACTTGAATCAAAGTGTGAAATATGATATGTCAAGAACTATGTAATGTTTTGAACAACCAACAATAAAAAAATTAAAAAAAAAAAAAAAGAAAACGTGGTGCTAAAATGAGGGATTAATTAAATATGTCACCTACTTCTCAATTTTGCCCTGGGTTGGCCCTGTCAGTATAGTCTGTATTCATGGCAGCTGGTGGAAATAGTACAGAAAATAAAAACAAAACAAATTTCCAGGGTCCTGTCATTTTGCCAGCCTGCCAGGCAGACAGACACCATCAATAGATTTGACCATAAACTTTGGCTGGACCCACTCTGAGGCCATGTCTGGTTTGTGTACAGCCAGAGCCAGGGCAGCAGAGGAGGTCTGGCAATTGGGGAGGCAAAAAAACAAAAACAAAAAAACAGCCCACTCTCCAGACCCCTGCCTCTCACTTTCACTGCATTTTCTAGGCTCAAACATGGCTTTAGTTTCTTCCTTTCTTTGAGCCTTTATTTTTTCATAAGCAAGTGAGTTACTAATATCACAAGGCTTGAGAGTACAAGAAACAGAGGCAATAATATTACAAATCTGAAGTCAACCAAGGACTGGCAAATTTGGGGATTAAGGGATTATGGGAGCAGCATGAAGTTTCTGCTGGGGAGTCCAGAAACTTTAAGGAAAGGAAGGTAAGGGTGGAAGTAGAGAATGAGAGCTCCAAAGGGGCCTGGCACGTGTTTTATGTCCTATTTCTCTGTGTGAATTTGGGACTCAATCAAACCTTCAAGCCCTCTACTGATCCACAGTGTATAGAGAAGCCAAGCTGCCTGATCTCCTTCCCAGCAGGTCCTGTTCTAGGACTGATACTGTGGGAAGCTCATGCCCACTAAACTTTTTCAGTGTTGTTCTTCACAATTTTTACAATTCCCTAGTCACAGGTCAGGCTGGGAAGTGTCACTCCCAAATAAATAGTTTAACTGGTATCTGGGTATGAATGGTAGGTAGGAAGGGAATCATTTGGAGGACTTTAGTGACCATTCATTCCCCTTTAGGAGATGCTGCTTCTGAGATAGCTCCTGTCTTTGTAGATCCTGGTGTATATGATATGGATATATCTCTTTTTGCTGTTTCAAATGGGTAATTCTGCTTCCCTGGCCAAGTTCTAGGAAGCACAATTTCTACATGTTAGTCAGCAATTGAATTATTTTGACTTTTTCTTTGGTATCCCACATATTTTATAATCTACATGAAAAACATGGGTTCTAAAGCTTGGTGAAGCAGGGCATTTGACAGGGAGTGCTTTTGGCTGTTTGATGTAAATCTGTTTCTCCTTAGGACAGGGGCATTTGGATGGAACTTCTAGTGTTACAGCCAGACATGGTAAAAACCATGCCCAGAATTAGAAATGAGCAAAGTGAATTACCCGTACTGGGGCCACTAGAGTCCAGTCCTGACCTTACACAGAGGTCATTGGAGAGGACTATCCTGAAGAGTGAAATCTGTGCTGAGACTTAATGGAAGGGGCATGGTCATCCTCCACTTTCTCAGCATAGAGGAATTGAAGGCAAAGCCTGCTGGGTGCAGTAATTTGTCATTTCTCTGTTATATGAGGGAAGAATCAGAATTACTTCTGAGATTCCTCTGTTTCCCTCAGATGCAAATCCTTAGGGGAGAAGAGCTTGAATCAATTTTTGCTTCCCAGCTGGCATGTTCCTTCTGTAAAATTCCTCAAGGTACCAGCTTTGGTTTTACCCAAGAAAGCTGTTAGGAATGTACCTAGCAGTTAACTTACCCCTCACAGCAAAGATGAAGCCAGAGGAGAGAAGTGGAAGGGAGAGCCAGAATGGATCCTTTATTTTGCTCTCCAAGGATGGATGCTATTGTTGTTACTCTTGGTTTTGCAGTTGGTAGTGGGAGGTTCATGAGGACTCTGTGACTTGCTGTCCACTGTGTATTCTGTATATCCCACTCCCAGCTGCTGCCAAATCCAGAGCATGCTTTCTTTCTTAGCCCACACCCTCTTATTTCAATAAGAATCAATAAAACAGAATTGGAGAATAGAGGAAAAATATGATCCTCTTTTACTGTTTAACCTTAAAAAGCTGGTTTAGAGAAACCACTGGGATTGTGAGTTAGTCAATGGTGGCACTTCTTGGATAGAGGCATTCAATATTTTGTTTAACTAAACAACTGAAAAATTGGGACATTAAGCAAATGATTTATACTGAGTAAGAAGGCTTATGAGAAACTGTTTCTTGGGTTCTCCACCACATCCTGTCTATTCATGGATTTTCTGTACTCCCACCCCCAATCCACCATCACCTCATCTATGAAATTAAACACCATGTTAAAATTGGAAGGGATCTTTGTTAGAACATGGTTCGACCCCGTCATTTTTTTTAAATTTGTAAAGAGAGAGTCAGAATGGTGGAGACTTGTCCAAGGTCATAAGGTCAGGAGGGGCAAGCTGAGATCAGAACTTGGGTCACATGGCCTCCGTCTATTGCTTTCTCCACCACACCAGGCTATTTCTTGAAACTGTGGCATGAATGCCAGACAGTTTCTCCTAAACTGATCTAGATTCTAGGAAAAGAAAAAACGTTTATGGGCAGACTTTTCTGGATGCCTCAGGGAGGATGAGATATTGACTTTAGAAAAATTCATGAACTGATGTCATCTTATTTTGAGTTTGGGTCAAAGATGAATTAAATGCTTGTTTGTTATTATATTACAGCCTTAGCGCTGTAGAAAATTCTGGAATATTCCCACATTTCTTCTGGACCCACTTCTCTCATGTCCAAAATGAGGAATTCAGGTTGAATTATCTTTAAGATCTGTTTCAGTTTTAGCAAGTTTGCTATAAGATGGCTGTTAAATGTCTTGCCACCCGCAACGGTCACAATAGGAAGTGGAGTCTTTATTCCATAAACTTCCCCAACTCTTAGCTCCGAGAAACAAAGGTTTTAGTGCTGATTCTGATCATCAGTGGAATATTGTCACAGACTCTTGAAGTCCTTCCATGGTGGCCCAGACCCTCAGAGGGACCATGGACCAAAACTGCAGGGCAGCTACAGGCAGAACAGCCAGGACTTCCTTCATTTGTTGGGAGCTACTGGGATTCCCCAAGGTGGACCTGGGCTAGAAGCTATGCCAACATCCCTGAAGTGGCCTCAAGAACTGCAAAATTTAAAAGAGACATCTGGATTGGTGTACTCTGGGGAAGTGCACATGTCAAGTTTGTTAGTGGTTCTGACCACTTCATCAGCAAAGAATGATGTCTGTTTTCTGGTGTCCCCTTACCCATCTCCTGGTAACCAATGAAAGATATGGGAAGGCTTTTAGGACCTGCCTTTAAGTCTGTCTTCAGATATAGATTGATTTCTTTCAATATAGAATGCTCTGTTCTGTTAGTAAGATTTTAAGAGATCCACACATGCTATTCTGTTCAGTTCCCCATAGTAGGGGGCGGTTTCCAAGCATGCTTTGAGGTTGCTGCCTTTCCCTGTGTCCTGTCGGTAAAGCCTTGAAAGTAACTTTCCAGGGCATTTCTTGCCTTTCTAAATTCTGCTCGTTCACTGAGATCCAGTCAAAAGCAATGATAAAACTTTCTCTGAAGGAGTCATGAGTTCATAATCAGTAGCACATGATTTAATTATTTTCTCTCTTTAGTTGTATTTAAAGTCTCTTCAGGTCAGGGCAAATGTTTTATGCTTTTGATCTACCCTGTGGCTTCTATGTGATAATTCATGTTTACTGCATTAAAACACAAGGATGAAGCGGGGGCCCTTTCTCCTTCTGGAGTCAGCTATGCTATTTTTTAGTCTTGGCCTACAGAATTTATTGACATATCTTTCAGGTTACATATATCCGGATCTTCATGGGGCTGGGTTTCACTTTTGGTAAACATCAAAAACTTTGAAGCTTAAAAATATCACAGAGACTAGATCACACCATGGGACTACAGAGTCAGTATTCCCACAGGATAAGGCCTGGACATATACATTTTTTAAAAGCTGTTTCAGTGAGTCTGCTGTACAGCTCTGGTTAAGAAAGCCTGCTTCACAGAACATGAGGGCCACTCTTTGACAGAGCCATGCCCACTGGGGATCCCAGACTCCAGTGTCCTGTATGTATCCAACTACCGACGGAAAACCGCATACCATTGTTGCTAGGATTGACCTAGGGGCCCTGGATGAGTTCCAGAAATGAGGTTAATCTGGGGTTAAATTATATTTTGAGCAGGGATTCCTCCCTCAAAAACAAAACAAAAAAACCAAACCAAACAAAAAGCCTTCAATGCAACGGCTTTGGGAGTAAGGAAGGACAAGAAGAAAGAGCACAGAGGCTTCTGAGAGAAATGGTGGGACAGGACCAAAGCTAGAATTATAGGCAGGTGGCCATCTATGTAATGTCATTTTTAAGGGCCTCCTGACTTAAAATTCCATCATGAAAAATTTAATCCTTTTGCTTAAAACTTTGCCCTTGCTAAAATGGAAGTGCCCGTGAATCACATCTGATTGGGTTCATCATATCCCTACCTGAGAACTCATTGCAATGAGGCCTGTGGAAAGATCTTGAAAAAATGAGTGTCACTAAGGGTGGAAATGCTCTTAACAGGGGTTCTTGCAGCTGGACAAAGATTGCTACTTTTATTTGTATAAGGAAACTGCAACAAACAAAGATGGACAGATAAACAGTCTATATTTTTGCCCTGCCTGTCCTGCTGAGGAGCTCCTGGGAGGCAGAGCTGCCTGCTCCTGCCCTAGAACTGATGCATCTCAGCCCCAGGGAGATGGCCTCAAGGCCTAGGCTGGTCCTGAGAGAGGGGCTCTGAGATCCTGGCTGAGGATTTTCCCTTGACTCTGTGTGGCCTCCAGCCAGTCTCCAAACTGCTTCCAGTTTCCTAGTCTGTCAAACCAAGAGAAATGCCTCTCTGGGGCATCGTGAGAGCCGCTCCTGCCACTTTCATTAAGTTTGACCAAAAACCATAGAAAGAAAGCTTTGAGAAGTTTTAAGATGAATTACTTTTACTATTCACATTGTCTTTATGACATCAGGACTTACGTGGCATTAGGAGAAAGGAGAACTAACAGAATAATGGAGAACACAACCACCTCTCTCAGAAAGGCAATGTTTGTAGTGGAAAAAGAAACACTAAAGGGGCTTTGGGGTTGGGGTGCAAGGGAGAGAAGTCTAGAATTAGTACCAGATGCCACCAGAAGCTAACGACCCGACAAACACCGTCCTCATAAAATAAATTCCTTAAAAAGGAAGCAAATGGAAATATAAGCTAGTGAAAGAATTTGCAGCAGCTGCCCTAAAACCATTTCTCACTTCATAAACAGGTCTGGGTTGGTCCCTTTTCTTCTTTTTCCTTTTTCTGGCCTTGGTCTCATTGCATGCCACTTCTCCATCCCATGTGCTCTCCTGCTGACTCCTCCTCCCACTGTCAGTGCTAGATGCGCTTCTTGCCCTGGTGATCACAGCAGCAGTGCTCCATGCAGTCACCCCTCTGAATGGAAGGAGACTCACTCAAAGTATTTGTTCACTGTCTTGGCTCAGCATGTTTGTCCTCAGTGCTGATGTGGATCAGTCAGGTACAGTCACTGAAACCAACTTGGTGCCCTCTTCCATGATAATTTCTTGGCAGCTGGCCAACATGAACCAAAGTGCTAATGACTCTGTTTTCCAGTACCTTCTGCTCAATATGCTGAAGAAGATATGTATTTTGGACAGCAGTGGCATGTAGCATCTATGGAGCTTGGAGTTCTTTAGCACCACTAATGAGGCACTCTCATCCTGTAAAAGATGGTCAGGTTTTACCTGCCTTTTTCAGACATAGAATGAAGACTCAGAAACAAAGACTTATTTCCTGTACTGCATACCCAATACTCAGCATTGGACCTGGGAAGTCATGCTGATTCTTAACTCTTGTCTCCTCCCTTGACTCATCAGGTCCTGTAAGGGATGCCATGTCATCACAGGGAGTAACTAAGGCATAAAGGAGTAAAACAGCTTCCTTCACATCACCCACCTCCACTTCCTCCAGCTCATACTAACACACATGAATTTAAAAAATGAGAAGGTCACAGGCATGTGATTTAAATCCCAAAAGTATAAGATCAAAAACAGCAAATTTTTCAAAGTTAGATCAAATCCACCCTTTTGGGGCTAGTGCTTTTTTTTTAAATCAGCTCTCAATTATCCAAGATATTGTGTGCATATTCAATGACATTTTATTTCCTGCTTTCTTATTGCATTACCCAGCTCTTTGATAAACTCATTGACCTCTAACACAATCCAAGGGCAAACAGAGCCCATTAATGGTGAAGAGATTCACAGCAGTCATTTTGGCTAATAATTAGCACCACTGGTAACACATGCAAAAAAAAATGTGCTCCCTGCTGGGCCATGAGTTCCTTAAGGGCAAGGTTCTTATTAATCTAGCAGCACAGAGACCTGTGTCTTGCAAAGAGCAAGTGCTAGTAGATGTTTAATAATGAGTGATTAAATGGGACAAGATGGTTGACACATTGTTGGGTAATATTTTGTATTTCAGATCCCGTCTCTTACTATGTAATTTAATACTTCTTGACAGGCATTGACTTACTTTGCTGTCTGTAATACTAACATATTTAACTTAGCAAACTTACTGGGTCTACTGCAGCCAAGCCTAGGTGAACATAAAAGTGGATAAGAGGGAGTGTTTCTCTCTAGGAAGCAAGCTCTACTTGGGAGACTTAGTATTTAGGAGACACTCAGATACTAATTGTCTTGTAGATAAGAGATTGAATTAATTAATTAATTAACAAATTTATAAACAAGAAAATATATACATAATACAAAATAGATTAAAAGAAATGTTACAAAGTAGTTATTGCCATAATTTCACTAAGAGGTTTAAATGAAGATATCTGGAGGGTTTTTTTTCTTTCTTTCTTTCTTTTTCTTTTTTGAAAAAGAAGGCCTTCTAGAAAGCTCAACAAATAGAAGTGGGAGGACTAAAAGGTAGAATGGCCAACAGCAAAACAGAACACTGAGGGTATGGCCCCGGCCACTGGCAGTAGAACAGTAGAGGGAAGTAACCTGGAAACAATAAGAATCTGTGAGAAGTTGGGTGTGGTGGTGCACACTTATAATCCTAGTGACTGGTGAGGCTGAGGCACGAGGATCTAAAGTTTGAGGCCAGCTTCAGCAACTTAGTGAGGCCCTAAGCCTCTTACTGAAACCCTTTCTCAAAAAACAAATAAACAAACAAACAAAAATGAAAACAGAAGGGCAGGGGATGTGGCTCAGTAATTAAGTGCACATGGGTTCAATCTCTGGTACCAAAACAAACAAAAGACCTTATGAGATATGGATCATTATTGTCCCATATAGAAGGAGTGAAACACTAGGGAATGAATAACTCACTTCAATCACACAGATAGTAAATGATGGAGCCAGGATCTGAGCCCTTTGGTCTAGTGCTAACACTCGTATTGTTTCTCCATGGCAGGCAGGCGACACTCTTCTTGCCCCATTGTGTCCTTGCAGCTGTCTGGGTCTAGGCCCAGGCTGGGTCTTCTTGAGCCCTGGGTAATTTATATAACCTCCTATTCCTGATTGGTTGGCCCTAGCAATTCAGGAAGCAGATCTCTGCTGAGAGGATGTCTCTGAAAGTACCTAACACAATGTCAGATATATGATAGGTATCCAGTGAGTGTGTTTCCTCTTCCTGTTAACGGGCCACTGTACGATCAGCCTATGCTGATATTCTGTGGTGTGTACTTCTGTAACTGAGCCTGTATCAAAATATTTTCATACCAATCATTAAACAGACATTGTGTTTTCTGTCATCTCAAATACCCAGGCCCTTCATACAGGGCCCCCTTGGACCTCCTTGTGATCAGGCATCTGGAAGGTCCATGCCTGACCTCCAGGGGTCTCCAGGATTCACTTGTAAGCTTTCCCCTGGGTCTGTTGAGACAGTTTGGGAATCAGAAGTACTGTTTGGTCAGTAATTTGAGTACCACCCTCTTCTATTCATTTACCACATTTCCAAAGCTCTTGAGATCCATTGTCCTCTTTATCCCATACCATTTGATTCTTCTGGAAGGGCCATAGAAAGTTGTTTAACTGTTACTCGTTGACTATCCTTGTTTGTTTCTAATGCCCCTTAATTCTAAGTAATTCAGAAGAAAATGGTGTGTGAAATGTAAGTTTTGAGAAACAATTCTTCTCTCTGGTCTAGGAGGCTTTCCCAGAGTGGGCTGTGGAGTCATTGCTGCTGCCTATGGCTTCTGAACTAGTGCTAAGATGCTTCTGTTTCTGTCATCCCCAGCTGCGTCCGTCGGCCCTGTGGGGAGCAGGGCAGCTGTGCACCATTACTGCTTGATCACGTGGATATGGTGAACTGTACCTCTAGCGGCCCAGGTCACATGAAGTGTGCTATCACCTGTCAAAGGGAGTTTGCCCTTCAGACCAGCAGCGGGCAGTACCTCAGGCCCATTCAGGTGAGTTGAGAGCCACAGGTAGTAAGTGATGGAGCCAGGGCTCCTGGAGCAGGAAGCTATTCATATTTTTCTCCCTGGCTGGATGAGGGAAGGGTAGGTGTTTGTGAATCATTTGAAAGGAGAATGTGGGGCTCTAAAAAGTGAAGAGAAGCGTGTCTTAATGGAAAGGGGGTATAGAAGAGCATGCACAGCTTTCATGAACTGGGATGCACACGTATTCTGTAGGTGGGCAGTGGGTATTAATTCTTTTTCTGTTCTTCTCTCTGGTTTCTGACCTTCTCTCTGGTTTCTGTCTTCCTGACAGAAATTATTTTCCCTGCTTTTGCCTTAGAGATGAGAATGCCATAGGGGAGAGTTGTCCCATTAGGTGATCTTGGTTGTAAGTGGCTTGTCTGTGGTACATTGTCCCCTACCTGCCCCAGCCCTCCTTACCAGAGGATGGACCCTTACAGCCTGCTCCTCCCCAAAGCATCAAATCTGTTACTGAGGCAGAGATTCCACCATGGTGCTGGATTTGGCTGAATTTCCTACGTTTCTACAAGCCCCGTTCCAAGTCTCTGCAGCACCAGTTCCAGGACTGCAAGGTAGTTTGGAGGTAGTGGAATACACTGGTTAAGAGCAGGCTCCAGGGACAGATCTGAATGAAATTTTAGCTCCACTCTGTATTAGGTATGTAACTTTGGATAAAAGCAAACAAAATAAAACTAATCTCTTTAAGCTTGTTTCCACATTTGTAAAATCATTGGAACAAAAAGTACTCATCTCTTTGAGTCATTATAATGACTGGCTGAAAATCATTTAAAAGCTTCTAGTAAAATGATCAGCATATAGCACTCTAGTGTTCAGCTGCCATTATTTCAAGCATGGTAATGAATTCCCAACTAAGAGCTTAGTTAGCACTCCATCCTTCCTTCAGAGGGTTTATAAAACTATAGAAATGACCTGTAGAAAACATGGCCATGTTTTGGTCATGATAGAGATCATTATCATCCTTTGGAACCTTCCAGGTTCATGCTCAAACAGAACCAAAGGATGATGGTGCTTGAGGAAAGATGTTATTATCACAAGAAAAGAGTAGAAATGTGATTGTTAGATATCAATGGTTTAGAAGATTGGAGTGGTTTTCATTTTGTGCCATTTGATTGCTTAGCTGGTAGTGAGCATGTAGTAGCATTTCACTTGCTTAAAGAGCATCCGAATTTAAAGACACAATCTTGAGTTACAGAGGGTTCAGGTTCTGCCTAGAGAGAAACAATTTTAATGAACCTTGAGGTACCAACTTCATGGTCCCGGATTCTTTGGTTAAAAGGCAGAGCACTTGTCACCTGTTCTTAATTCATCTCCACTCAGGCAAAGCTATAAAATTAAGATATAATTTAAAAGAATGGGAAAAGGTAGGTAGTGAATACACTTGTGTGGTAGATAAAGAAGGAGAGAGAAGAAAAGCCACTATTTGGGGTACATACAAATTAGGAGCCCATCCAAGGCAAAATGTACAAAGCCAGGGAAAACCCAGGCAATAGATGCAACGTTCGAGAGCATTCTTTAAATGATTAGTGGCTTCTTGTGGTTTGAGCCAGGTTTCTTGGCTAAGTGTGTAGGGGCAGAACCTGACTGGGAGGGGAAGCTGGGATCTCAGCCTTTGCCAGCCACTGGGTGGAGTGAGCAACAGAGCGCCTGTCACCTGAGGCTGCCCCAAAGAAGGGAATTACACAATCCCAGCTCCTGATCACAAGACAGTGGGGATGTTTGGTCTTTGTTGACACAAGAACTGAAGCTAAACAGAAAAATGTGTCTGGCTTTGAGTTGGGTTCTTCAGGCAGGCAACAGGAAAACATTGGGGTACAGGGAGGAGCAGCTAGCCAGGAGTTGATGTTGGGGTGCCTTTGGTTTTTGGTGCCACTGTGGTCTCTTGGCTGGCTGAGACATAGAAACTCCCCTCTCTGTCTCTGACCTCTAACTCAGTGTCCAGAGTGACTGTTGGCTGTGATTTTTCCAAATAAGCCAGGTTCATGTTCACTCCATCCCCCTGCTGTGGAAACCTTCTTCTCCCCCAACACCCCCAACACCCACTTCTCCACCAACACCCCCCATCCCAGCTGCTTCAAAGTTCTATCATCTGTCAAGGCCAGTCTCTGTGCTGCTTCCTCTGTGGAACTTCCCAGCCTGTCCCTCCCTGCCAAGGCTGGCAGCCCCACCTCCATCCCCTGTGTGCCGCCCACTCCACCCCACACAGTACCATAGGATTTGGCTTCACTTTCACATGTTTATGTTTTCTTCCTTCTGAACTCCAGCTTTCTAATTCTTTTATTTTATTATTTGCATTCTTTATATCATATTTTCTCCAATCAATATAGAAGTAGGTAGTGGTGTATTTTATAACAATAACAACAAAATCCTTAGCATTTCCCTTCTTTACTTCCTTTCTGACTTCTTCGTTCCTTTTCTCCTCCTTTCCATTCTTCCTCCTTTAGACACTTTCTTAGCCACTGTTTTAACATACAATCTGCTCCCCCAGTGGATTTTAGCTCCTCGATATCATCTAGTTTAGTACAGGACTGGGCCCTTGTGGGCACTCACTCATACTTATTCATGAAGCAGCAGCCCCCAGGAAATGACTGGACTCTCCCAGTTAACCACAAGGTACCTTGTGTGCATTGACTGTCAGCTCTTTTTAGATACTATGCACCATTCTCAGGGGAGGTAGTTATTTTCAGTAATAATTTCAGTTGGTTTATTAATAAGTATGGCAAAAAGAATCAGTTGATTTGCTCGAAAGTAGGATATTCGAGAGAATTTAATGCGGGATACAGGGAGACCATAGGAAATGGTGCAGTTTCCCAGGGTAAAGGGGATAAGCTGTCACTCTTAGGCCTAAAAGGTTATGCAGGGAGCAACAGGACCCATAGGGAAAAGGAGCAGAAGCTGTATGAAGGGGGAAGCTGAGTGATGGGCAACCCCCTCTGTCAGAGGGAGCAGAAGGATTAAACATGAGGCTTCCCCTCCTCTCTCCCTCTCCAACCTTCAGCCACTGCATACTAGGGCAGAACCAAGCACAAGTCAGAGGCAGGAAGTCCACAGGGGCCAGTGTTCCTGGTTATTATCCCTGAGGCAGAGAACAGATCTGGCAAATCAAGGGGAGATAGCCAACCACGATGGCCTGGAGGAGCAGGTCCTCTGATATGCAACAGGCTCCTGTCAGCATCACATTAAAAACAGTGAGGCAGAAACAGGGAGCAAGGCAGAAGAGTTTTACCTGTTTTAAATGTTTAGACAAATGACCACTGAAACTTTGCTGAAACCTGTGACCTTGACAGAGACAAAATCTCTGTTTCTAGAAGGAGATTCTGCTCACATGTTCCTCTGGGCACTGGAGCCAGGATGTGAGCTGTGCACCCCTCGACTGTGGCACTCCTGACTCATCTTTGGTGAACTATGCCACCTTCTCCTGCCCGGAGGGCACCTATTTCCTGAGACGCTGCTCCATCTCTTGTGTCCCACCAGCCAAGCTCCAAGGTACTGCCTGGTCAACCAGCAGCTGTGTGCAAGTTCTCCTTGGTCCCTCACTCTTTGGGGTAGCTTGAGGCTCTCTGCATTATCCCTACACCCTTCCCATTTGCTCCATGGTGACACCCCCTCCTGATAACAGAAAAAGTCCCAAAGGGCACCTCCTTTCTTAGTCCTTTGTTCAAAGTTAAAATTTGCAGCTATTCTATGGATTCGGGTTTTGTTCTATTTTCTAGAAGAGACAAACACAGTTATGTCACTTTTCCCTGATTATACCACTAATTAGAGATGAAGGTGGGATGGAACCTGCTCTCACTGACCCCATGCCTTGCTCTTTACCTCACCAGGCTTCTTTGGCATGTCTAGCCATTATTTGTGATGAATGCAGACTTCAGGCCCTCCTCTGTGAGATGCAGATGTTGTCGGTCTCGGGTGGGCTGGGGATGTTACTTAGCCATGGATTGCACTGGAAAAGCAGAATGACACAGAGGCCTGAGCAGTGTTTCAGTACAGAACTCTGCATCCAAACTGCTTGCATTCAAACCCTAACTCTGCCCCTTTAAGCTTGGGCAAGTTATTGAACCCCACTTTCCTCATCTGCACAAGAAGTAATAACAACAGACTCTATTTCATAGGGTCATTTGAGGTTTGAAGTTTACACAAGCTGACAAATGTAAAAGGCTTAAATCAGTGCCTGGCATTGATAGCCACTGTAAAAATGTCATCGAGCCTGATTTTCATGTTGTCATTGCTGTTTTTTTATAGTCTCTAAGTAGGGAGGGAAGTCAGGAGTTGGTTGATAGCTTTTCTTTCGTTCAAATGTTTATGTGACCTCTGTTCTATACAAGAGACCACACTGGGTTCTTTGTCCTATGGTAACAAGAGATGCCGCTCCCCAGGGAATACTGTGTCTGTTGAATAATGTAACACGTTGGTGGGTTTTCATTCTCTCTGCTATTACCATCTTCTTGGCCTCTCCGTTCTAAGCACCCTATGCTTCTCTTTCCTGGAACCAGGACCCATCCCATGGCTGACCTGCCTTGAAGATGGACTCTGGTCTCTCCCCGAAGTCCACTGCAAGCTGGAATGTGAGGCTCCCCCTGTTATTCCCAATGCCAACCTGCTGCTGCCTCACTGCCTCCAGGGCAGCCACGACGTGGGCAGCATCTGCAGATACGAGTGCAAACCCGGCTACTACGTGGAAGGGGGTGTGGAGAGGAAAACAAGGAAGTAAGTGGCAGTGCTGGGGCCTTCAGTCTTACCTGCCCTCCCTCCTTGTTCCTCTTCCCCATGGGCCAATCCCAGAACTTTCCTTTGGAAATCACAGAGAGCCCTCTGGCTGCCCACTGTTGGCCCTGTTTGCTCTCTGTACAGTCCCTCCTCCCCTGAACAGGAATGTTCTCCAGTCACAAAGGCAGGTGACCTTCTGGGTTTTCTTCACAGATATTCTCTCCATAGGAGACTCCAGTCTCATCCAGGTGCTTTTTGAAGAATGTCTGCCCTAGTTGCCATTTTCCTTGCAATCACGTGTTGGGGGCCCCCCTGTCATGCATATCACCTGTTGCACTGCCTCTATCAGTCAACTTACAACTGAGGGGCAGGTGGACTGCCTGGCCTGGTCCCCATCCAGACTCTTACCAGATGCGTAATGGTCAGAAGGTTCTTCCTCTAACTTAGTTTTCTCATCTATAAAATGAAGATGATGATGAAGGCTACCTGATAAAGCTGATATAGGGATGAATTGAATTAGTGCATGTAAAAGAAAACAGGGAGCTTATTTTTAAAACAGACAAGCAACACATTTTAGCTGTTATTATTGCTGTTATGCTATTTCCACTTTCTCCTCCCTGAACCTTATGGGTGCTCACTCCTGGAGCCATAGCCAGGGGGCCCTCCTCTACAGGCCTGGGGGATAAGAAAGAACAAGCTTTAAGGCATAATTTTAAAAGAAGAGCTTTAAGAGTCATGCTGAGGTTCAGATCCCCATCTCTTCTTTACCAGCTGAGGAACTTCAGGTGAGTTACCTAACTCTTTGGGTCTCGATCACCTTTGTAAATTTTGTATAGCACCCACGTCAGAGTGATGCGTTGAGGATTGAGCCAGCTTGAGCCACCTACTCAATGGTTTCAGAAAAAGAGGCTTTTTCTGAACAAATAAAAAATAAGCAACAACAAAAAGCTTTCAGAGAAAAGAAACTCCTTGTATTTAGGAAGTAATAGGTATTCTTTCTCTATCATTCATAATATAAGCACAGGAAGAAAATAAATCCATTTCTTACCCAGGATTTAATTCAAAGCCTGACCACAGTTTTTTTTTTTTCTTTCAAGTTGTAGATGGACACAATACCTTTATTTTATTGTGTACTGAGGATTGAACCCAGTGCCTCACACATGCAAGACACAATGCTCTACCACTGAGCCACAACCCCAGACCTCACAGCTTTTTTTTTTTTTCAAGAACTAACAAATCCAGCCACACCATACCAACAATGCCAGGAGATGCAAACTTGACTTGTGAACTTGACTTCTCTAAGGGGACAGAAGAAAATCAGGATTCTTACCATCCTACTGCCTGGTTCCCATGGGACTACCATTTTAGTCTGGGGCCTGTGGCGCCCTGACCTTTCCCAGGGCTTCCACGCCAGGAAAAAGCTCAGGCTCAAATTGGAGAGAGCAGGCATCCTCCCCACCTGTCCAGCAGGTGAAGAGCCAGGCTGACTGGAACACAAGCCACACTGATGAAAAATTCATAGGAAGTGGCACCCTCTGCAGCAGGGGACTCCAGCAGGTGCAGTGAATAGTTTTTGACAACCAAGAGCACATCTGCAGGTGATTTTCCTAGGATCTAGGTGCCATTTGCATAGACACACCTTGCCAGGCAGGAAGCACACAGGAGTCTCCGGTGAGAATGGTCTTACAGAGAGCCCGAGGCTGCTGTTCCCTGGCTTCTCCCCGCTCTCTTCTTGCCTGCCTGTTTACATAGTGGCAGCCCCTGGGATCTCTGCAGAACAGTGCTGTGAAGAATGATCTAGGGGGACAATAATGTCTCAGGACAGGAGGAATTGAGGGTCAAGAGGTGATTTCCAGCTTTCTGGGCCAATGGCTGAGCTCTATGTTGGGGAAAATGAGGTTTCACCCAGAGCTCTGGTTGTTCTGCCTGTCCCCAGTCAGGGGCACTTGAAGGCCATATGTGGACTCAGCTTTTCTGGCTGTGAAACTGGACACTTTCATCGCAACATCAGCATCAGTGTTGGCTTAAACATTTACATTCGCCAGCACTGTGCTAAGGAGAGATTAAATTATTTACTGTGCTGTGTAAACTGATTAAATCTTAGTTTACACCTGTTTACATAGCAGGCAACGAATTGGTAATCAGAAGTTTGCAAGTCGGGTGTAAATCACTGTCCCTTGCCACTTGTGTTTACCCAACACACTGTGCTGACCTTGTTTCTCCCATGTGGGAAAAGCCCAACATTGTACAAATGGGGCCCTAAGATTCTTCCTGGGACTTGCATGCATGAAGAGAAGAAATGGAGAAAAGCAGGCAGGGCATCAATCCAGAGAGAGCAGGGACATGCTAATTTTATGCATTTGTACAATGTAGTGTGGAGAAAAGCCCTATTACTTGATGGTTAGATTTGCAACTTATTGGCATGACTCCGAGAAGCAGAGTCAACATCTTTGTTGGGTCTTAGTTTTCACATCCATCATATGAAGGAAACAGCACTGTTTTGAGACTGAAAGTTGGGTAATGTATTGAAAGCATTTTGTACAACCCTGAAGTTCACTGCATATACTATGCCAGGTCTTACTTCTTGTTTCTTTTTTTTTTTTTTAATACTTTTTTAGTTGTAGATGGACACAATATCTTTATTTATTTGTTTATTTTCATGTGGTGCTGAGGATCGAACCCAGGGCCCCACACCTGCAAGGCAAGCATTCTACCACTGAGCCACAGCCCAAGCCCCCTTGTTCATTTCATTTTAAAAGAAAAATACACAGAGGCAGGCTCTTGTGAGACCATCGTGAGCCGCAGTCCGGCTGCAGCACAATAACCAGGAGGTGACGAGCAACTTGTGTACATTGATACAGCAGGAGTGGAAGCCGTTTATTGTAGGACAGGAGGGGTATATATACATTACACACAGCTTATCTTACTTAACATAAACTAGATACAGCAGTCAATCAATAAGGAATCTCCACACTTAATGGCTCTCTGGCATTACTTCTCAAACCACTCCCTCTAGCAAAATGCCAGGCGCCATCCTGACTTGTTTACAGACCCTAACAATCGTGGGCCACACCCTCCTTCAACCATTCCATCTCACACCCAATTTCCCTTCTTCCTCGCTGTCTCTTGTCAATTTCTTTTCCTGGCTTCCCCCCTATGCCCATATCTTCCATTTTGATGCTTCTCTGAGTTCTCTTTTCTCTCTTGACATAAGTAATTTTGAGGGATGGATTGTGGTTCACATACTGATGACTTCTAAATGCTTGCCTGCCACCATAGATTTTTGCCTTTGAAGCTATGAGGGCTGTAAGGCCAAATACCTGCAGATGTGGCCACTGGGACATCCCAGCTGCCTCTCAAATTCTTAACTACATAAAACAGACCACTTAATAATTTCTTTTTTTTTCATTTTCTTTATTTTTTATTGATTTTATTTTTTAAAATACATGACAGCTGAATGTATTAAAATTTTTATTACCCATATAGAGCACAGTTTTTCATATCTTTGTATAAAGTATAATCACACCAATTCATGTCATTATATGTGTACTTTTTTTTTGCATTACAATTCTTATTACACATATATACCACAATTTTTCATGTCTCTGTTTGTATATAAAGTAGGTTGACACCCAATTCATGTCTTCATACATGTACTTTGGATAATGATGCCCGTCTAATAATTTCTTGCAAATCTGCACATCTGTGTTCCACGAGGCTGACAGGAGCCCTGGGGCCTGTCACCTGATTCTTCGGTGTCTCTCACCCTCATCAGTCATGAACTCTGACCGAGTGTCATTATCTTACTGACTCACATATATCCCTAGCTCCTTATCCCTGCTGCCACTTCTCTATAATGGGCCACTATCATTTTTCACTTCTGATGTGATATTTGAAGGAAAATAATAATGTCTTCCAAAAAACTCAAATTCAATTATGGTAGTGCCCACATAAAACTGAATAAGTGTCCTCTCTGCCATTCCATTTAGACAGGGAAAACAGCTTAAAAGGAAATGGCTTCCTGTCATGTGTGATCTGTGTGGGCCTTGCTTACCTCCCCAGCTTAGCTCTCACTGCTTCCCTGGGGCCAATTCTTTCCAGTCCCACACACTCCTTCTGGACCTTGGGCTTCACAGCTACTGAACTTCTTTTGCTCCTTTTGAGAAGCTTTGTGGAGCATGCCTCGGGGCCAACCCACAAGCTCTTCCTTCTGCCCAGAGCTCTTCCCAGTAGTGACCTTTTGCCTGACCAATTCTACTGTCCTATGTTTCGCATGGGTATGATTTTTGTCCAGGAGCCTACCAGATGCCCCAGACTGTAGGAACAGCTCCTCTGTGGACTTGCACAGCAAACAGATCTTCCTCAGTGACATCGACCACCCCCTGACTGCCAGTGTTCCCGTTGCTCCTTCACATTCTTCAATAGACCATGAATATTTTGCTTCACATTATGTGCCCACTACTCAGTGTGCTCACAGGTTGGAACTCAGGAAATACTGTGTGGATGGAGGAAAGCACTGCATTCGTAAGAAAACCCAGGGTAGGATTTTGATGTGAAAGTTAATTTCAAAATGATGGTAAAAGAAAGAGACAGATTCTCATCTGAGTTGGTAGAGATCTTTATTTCAGGTGCTTTAATGGGAAAGAAAACTTTAAAATTTTATGTGTACACTTTTCTTCTAGTAATTTTTGCAGTATCAGAGAAGGAATGGTCATTTCTCCAAAGACAATTTTAATTTCATTTACCCACAGACATTTACACTTGATGAGCACAAACTAATAATAACAGAGGAAGGCCAGGCTCTCAGTTCACTACATCAGCTGTCCTCACACTTGGCTGCACATGAGGATCACCCAGAGACATCTTAAAATCCTGCTGTCCAGCTCATGCCCCAGCCAACAGAGGGCCCTGGCTTATAGTGGTTCCACTGTATGATTTCTTGACTTTTCCGTGGTGCATTAGAAACTGTACTTCAAGTTTTGAATTTTGACTTAGCAGTCTGTGGTAGGCACCGTGGCTTCCTGTCAGCCCCATGACCAGAGCCCAGGAGGGTGACCTTCTGGATATGTATATGTGTGTATATATATATATATACACATATTAGTTTATAAAGGGCTTATTAACCCATCCCAAGTTCAGGGATATCAGTACATCAGTGTCTCCAGGGGTGGAACCAGGAGTCAGTGTTTTGAAAAGCCCCCCCATGTCACTCCAGTGCACAGCCAGGGTAGAGAAGCCCGGGTCTAGTGGAAACTCCGTACCTGCTCAGACATTATTGTGGTGAGATTTTGGACTTCCTAACCAATAAATGAATAAAGTAAAAAAGTTATCTTTCCAAAATTTGTGCAAGAGCTCTTTTGCTTGGCAGATTTTTCCATGTCACTTTGGGAATGATTTATTTTTGAAGATAACAAAGATAAGGACAGAATTGCAAAGAGCCTGTGAAGGGTCTATAGTCGCAGGTACACTTTCCTCTTGGCAGCACACAACACACTCAAACCTCCTTTTCCTCTTGGACAATTAACTTCCACATACAGGTTTTCATTAATCACTCCTTTGTTCTTTCATTATCCTGACTTCCTAGAAGGCTAACATAAATGTGTTTGACTTATATGTTATCAAAAGCACCATCTCCTATTCTCCCTTATCTTTCCTGGCCACAGTGGCCTCTTTCTTATGACATGTTATCTGTATGAGTACAGTTTAAGTTAACCTCATTAAGGCTGACAATTTAACTTCTAAACTATTACAGCCATCCAGTTTTGCTCAGGCAACCTCTCCTTCGACATGCCATTTGAAATGCCATCTGCAAGGTGCTGGAGTAGACAGAGATGCTTGAACATAATTGGACGTAGCCATCTTTTCTGAGATTACCCACGGTATGACCTTCCCAAAGCACATACCTCAACTTACCTTCTATAACACATCTGCAGATCAAGACTGTGATAGGGAGGCCTCACGCTGTGGGTGTTTTCTGTTGATCTCATGCTTGGTTGGTGAATGCCTTCAGTGGAGCCAGGCCTGCTCTGACTGGGGGCAGAACCAGGGCTGGTCTGGAGTTGGGTGTGCACACTAGACCCCTCGCTAACCCACAACAAGCTCGTTGGCATGGAGTCAGAAAGCCCAAGCCTGGCCCTGCATTAGTGGATGCCTCACCACCACTCACCATATGCCAAGTATTTTGCATATATAACCCCATTCAGTTCTCATGACAATAATACATTTTAGCACTAATATAATCTATTGTGACACAATAATATGTAATTTGGCATATTATAATCCATTTTACTATATGATTATCCCCTATTACAGATGAGGAAACTGAGACTCAGATGTGATTATGACCCTCTGTTTATTGCTCAGCCAATTAATGGTGAGGCTGTGGCTAAAACCACTCTAACTCCAGAGCCTGTGCTCTTGGCTAACATGGCTTTTGATCTTGAAATCATTTCACTTCTGTCAGCCTCCTTTTCCACATTCGTAAGATAAAGTCTGAATGTTCTTTAGCTCAAAAAGTCTGTATTTTATTTTCTGTAACAAAACAGCTAATTAGAAGAACTAACACTTTGCTCCCACACGGTGGAGAGAAGTGATATATAGCCAACTTATTATCACCAGAAAAAAAAAGGGGGGGGGGTGGCATCATTATAACACAAATACCACCCAGGCATGAAGTTAGTAGGAAATGCTGAAGGTGATCTTAGAGTGACTTTCGGAGAGCTCCTAGTCTGAATGGGCAGCCAAAGTTCTATTCTCCTTTCTAGATGGGTTTTGGTCCATCATTCTCTCAAGAGGACTTAGATCTATGTCTCCTCTGAAAATAGAAAGTTAGGAAAAATATTTGAGAGTTGTAGAATTGAGCTTAAAAATCAAGTACTTCCCTACAATTTCTGAAGAAGGCAGTTCAGTCAAACTACTGACTCAGTCTAAGATTTATCTCCTGGCTTAGTAATCATATAGGCTCTGGGCTTGGTGATATCTCAATCTGAATTCCAATTCTTCTATTTCTTAGCTCTTTGACTTGAACAAGTTACTGATCTGTAGTGAACATTATTATTCTTATTTACAAAGAAGAGCTAATAGGAGCACTTACAGGTTTTTTGTGAAGATTAAATGAGATAATAGATACAAAGAACTGAGCACAATTTCTGGCCATATTCAGTTTTAGTCCAGCAGTAACTTCTGCTGTTTTCCACTGCCACCACCACCCCCACCACCATCAGCACCAACATGTCTTCAAGGAGCTTAACACCCCTTGCTGGCCTGGCACTCTTCTGGTATGTTTAACAGGACAGCTCAGCCACATTTCTTACCAGTGGCTGATGGCTCCTATCTGTGGCTACCTCCTGTACTTCAGAAAAAGAGCAGAGAGACCAGGAAGACTGGAACTGGCACATACAGTGGGAAGTACAGGTGTTCAATTACCAGATGGCGGAGAATCTATTCCTCTGCCAATAAAAGAAGCACACACATCAAAACAGAAATTTCATGAAATAGTAAAACACACACACACACACACATCCCTCCCCCAGTCAAAGCCCTGTCTGTGTGTTTCAAATCATGTCACTGCCACCCAATGAGTAATCCAAGTGCTACAGTGGCTTCAAGTAGACCATAAAAAGAAAAAAGAGGGACATGGGAGAAAAGAAATGGAAATAAAAAAGCAAGATAGAGCTGGACATACTTCAAAAGTTAGGCTGGGCAAATCAAGCTGGTCTGGAAGGAGAAGCACCAGGGCATGTACTGCAGATGTTACAAATACTTTGGTTCTTAATTTTTTTGAACAATAGCTCAAGAACTTCTGAGATACAATTGATGTTATCCTTCTATAGGAAGAAAAAAATAAGACTCAACTAATGAACTGCAAATGTGTTACTACATTTGACAATGGACTTACAACTTTTAAAAATCACTAAAATAATCAAGGTAATGTTTAAGCTCTGAGTCATAACATTGTACACATATGTAAATGAGTAGGAGCTAAGCCTATGCTTCACCTGTGCTATCTACAATTTGCCAAGAAGGGTAAACACTTTAATATCTGTGTACACTCTTGCGTCTGAGAGAAATGGGAATTTGTTTTCTTTCCATTAAGGCTTTTTCTGGCTTTATAATTAGTGTTTGTAGTAAATATATTCAAAGTTTATCCTGAGAATCTTCAATTCTCTTGCCATCGAAGGATAATGTGAGCTTTAAGCTAATTTATTACAGCTTCTTTTGGCTCCAAAATGACTGAACCTCCACTCTGAGCCTTGTCCATGCAAACACACCTGGGTCCAGGCCAACTTGTGGCTGCAGACTTTGCAGGGCTGGCAATCGACACAAAGACCCTCACTTCAGATACTACTGCTGGACTCACAGGTTTCCTTGTGACCTTTGATCCTGAGCAAGGCAGCACCTTATCATGAAACTCCCTGTAAGACTCACGCTGTCTTTTCTTCCTTCCCCCACCCCACGTGGAAGGCTCTGCTCACCTTGTCTTCAGCCTAGTGGGGAGCATGTTCATGGTGACCTTGCCTTGCTCTGAAGGGATGGGGCGGGGCCAGGCCCAACTGTCACATGGGGGACTCTGGGGCAGCAGAAAACTGAAGAATAAGTAGGGTGGCAATACTGATAGTACCCCACACTCTGCACACAGAGAAAACTGGAGTGGGCTTGGTGAGGGAGCAGATCTTTTGTGGGACATTCCTTTCATGACATACTTTAAATACAACCATTTATATAATCTGATGATGCTGTGAGGGATGTGTGGTTATCTCCATTCGTCAGATGGGGAAACTGAGGACAAGAGGTCAAGTAATGGATTCCAAGTCAGGGACTTCTTGGCAGTCAGGGCTGTAGCCTGGTTCAGTCCCCTGGTTCTGCTGCATCTGCTCTCAGCCACTCTGCCACACTCGCCCCTGAAGAGGGTCCTGGTACAGGCACTCCTGCCAAGGGCCCTGTGACTTCTCACTCTTCCTCTTTGGGCAGGGACACTTGGCAAGGAAAATGTTGACCAGCACTCTTCCCTTCATCTCACATCAAGGGCTGTGATGTCAGGAGTGTGGCAAGCACAAGACACACCTGTGTGCAGTCCTTGTCCTTAGGGAGGGATGCTGGCTTTCCAGGTGCACTGACAACACACTAGTGGGCTCAGGACTCATTGCTGTGCTTCTGGAGTGGGGACCATGCCAATATCTGTGCTTTCCCACAGAGAAACACCGGCAGTGGCTGGTTGGTCAACTCTGGGCATGAGTGTGGGTGTGTGCCTGCACCTGTGAGTCGGACCGAGCTAGACTAGGGACACAGCAATACCTGGAAGAATCCTTGTACTGAGAAATTGGTACTGAAACTTTTGAAGATAGCAAGGGATTTCTCACAAATGAGAGAAATTGCTCTCTAAAAATGAGTGTACACAGTGTATTACCCTTTTCTGTAAGAATTTTGTCCTACTGGACCCCCACCAGGCTGTCCCCTGCACTGACACCCCCCCCCCACCCCGCACTACACAAGGGAGGGAAGAAGAGCCAGGAAGGCGGACACACCTTTCTCCATTCACACTTGGCAAAGGCTGGAACCTGTGCTTCCTTTACACCACTGGGCTCCAGTGGACACCGTTCCTTCTGCCTGGCACACCCTTCTCCTTCTGTACCCAAGAACCACCTCAGACTACCCCCTTCCTGACACCCTGCAATCTGCAGGCAGTGTTGCTACCTCACTTTTTTGGGCTCCCATGGGTTCTGGCCCTATTGTAGTATTTACATTTGTTTCTCCAACTGCAGGGCCCAATGCAATGAACAGGCATACACCAGCAACTCATGAATAATTGCTGAATGGACGTATGAATGGACAAACAATTTAATGGTGAAAATGGTGAAGGCCAAGAAATCTCCAGTTTCTCAAACACACACAGATAAGAGTTGATAGTAGGATCTGAGGAGTAAATTGTATGTAGTATGTGTTTCAGTTTAAATCACATGCCTTGGAGAAGCTTCAGATTGATTTCAATCCAGGGAGTAACTTGAACATGTTGGTAGGAAAAACTATTGTCCGTCATATGTGGAAAGGACCAGAAAGTCATGGAGAGATAGAACAAGGGCAGCTGATGTTGAAGTGAGAAAGGCTGGGAGGACAATGGCAGTGGAAGACGGAGAAGGGACCCTAAACTTGGGCTTAGGTGGTTCAGCCTGGGGCACAGGGTGTTACTGCACCCGCCAACCTGGAGACGAAGATTTAGCAGCAGAAAGTCCAAAGATAAAAGCAAGGAGTGGGATGAAGAACCGATAGTCCCCACTTACAGGAGGTAACTTGCTCTTCACTCTGATGGACAGCTGTATATTACATACAGAAGAGTTTGGAATGGGACCTTTTGGGTTTTTTTTTTCCCTTGAGTAAAAGTGAAAAGGAAGGCTAGAACCAGTGTGTTGGACTGGGTGGCCTGGCTGATGCTACTTCTTGCCTAGTGGAAAGGGCTGGGGCAGAAAGTGTAGACCACTCTGAGCAGCCTGGGCTAGTCAGGTCTGGGGTCTGCCTGCTGCTCTTTTAGGATACTGGTGGCTGGAGAAACCAGGCCTGCGATTTGCTAAGAGGAACACTGGCGAGGGGCTTGGAAGTGCTGGTGGTTCTCTTTGGGGTGGGTTAGAGGACTATGCCTTCTAAAATGGTCTAGATCAGTTTGTCTCAAACTGCGACCTGCCTAGGAATCACTTAGGGCCTTAAAATACAGATTCTGATTGAGACACCCTGGGACGAGTCCTGAAATTTCTTTCTATCCGGCTCCCAGATGACTGTAGCACTGCCACACTGCACAGCCGCTCTGAGTGCTAACTGTCCAGTCCATCTGCTGAGCAAAGAGGTTCTTTACTTTCAGTTCAGAAACTGGCCATGTGTCAAGCCAAACACTTAACCAGTTAACACTTCCATTGCTTTTTTTTAAAAAAAATAAATGGTGAAAGGTTAATGTTTTGATATTATTTTCTGGTACAATTTATATGCAGAAACATTTTTTGGATAATACTTCCATTTCTTAATCTGTGTAATAGGAATAATGCCATTGGCTTCTCTCCCTTTCATCTCCCTTTGAGGGTAGGGCAACTGCACAAATGCACTAAGGGGAGGTAAGGTATGTGCAGCTCCATTTCTAGGGACACCACAGCTTTCATCCTGGGATATCAGACTCATTGTGGGGTTTCATCCTGGGATATCAGACTCATTGTGTGGCTATGATATCAGACTCATTGTGGCACACTGACTATTTCCATAACCCCAGGCAAGTTATTTTAATTATCTGCACCTTGCTTACTTCACCTATGAAATAAAGTATATTGAACCAAAACTTATCAGTACCTATTATATCCCAAGCATTGTTCTGGACACTGAAGATCTTTAAATAAGGTCACCAAGCTTATATTTTGGTAACAGGAGACTGGCAAGAGATGAGAAAAGCCAAAAGCAAAACAATTATAGATTATACATTCTATGGAAGGAACAACGATGCTTTGACTTAAAAAGCAGTTATAAGTATAAAATAAGGATGCTCTGGGGTGGTGAAAATTATTCTTGATAGAAAGAAAGAGAAGGAGCTAGTCAGGAGAATAACAAAAAGAAAAGGATCACAAGCAGAGAGAGTAGCACTCAAGTCCCATGGAAGGAAAAATCTTGGGTTGTATTTGGAATTCTAAATCCTGAGTGTGTGAAGTGCATTAAAGAAAGTGAATATGGCATGGAATGGGGACAGAGTGAGGTCATACCATGCAGGGCTCACAGACTAACATGAAAAGTTCAGATTTTTATTTTTCTTGCAAGCAGAAGCCACTGAAATGTTCTACACAAGGAAATGACACAATCTAATACATTTCTTTATTTTGATGAAAATTCCCTCCAGTTGGTACTTGCTGACTAGATGGAAAGAGAGCCAGAGGACAAGTGTGCTGTCCAGGTGGAAAGTGAGAGATGGTAGCTCATGGTGACATATGTGACTGTGGAAATGTGGAGGTATTGGGACAAATTCCAGAGATATTTGGGAGGTAACAGTGACTGGACAAATTGATGGATTACATTAGATCAGACGGGACTCAGGAAAAGTAAGATTGAGAGAAAGGATGAAATCGGGATGTCACCTAAGTTTCAATTTTGAGTGACAAGATAAGTAGTGGTGTCATTGACTAAGCTGGGATGAAGGAAGAGGAGCATATGTAGAGAGAAGGGAATCGAGCACTCAGATGATAGTAGTCCCTATAACACAGGGTGGGCTTGAGATAAAATTATTTGATATACATTCTTCTATACAATGACTCTCTGAAGTGCTCAATATTTTTTTCTGTTGTTGTTATTATCCATGAAGGACTGCCCATTGGAGACACCAGATGCCCTTGATTGGCAAAGACATAATTCTCTTGGACTCAACCAATCATCTGTTTCTCTAATGGAAAATAAATATTTCTTTTGAAAACTCTTTAGTGGTGATAAAAGAATGGGGTAGACACATGTGTGCTTCTAAGCAACATCAATCAAACTTGCAGCCAAGTTTTGATTACAAGATCTTTTTTTCTGGCAATGAGGTAAAAAGTAGAAAAAGCACAGCTGGATTTTCAGCACTAGGTGGATACCACAAGTTCTGGAAATTGGAAAAAGTACCTTCTAACTTGGAAATAGTGGTGATTTGTCTGGAGAAGTTAGAGGGAAAATAAATACAAGCCTTACCCTAACCCGAACTCCTCATGCTACCAGTGGCAGAATGAGTAAGAAGTCAGAGAGTGAGGCTGCCCAGCTAGCAACCCTGCCCAAAGGCTGGACTTAGCAAAAACCAAACAGGGTAGTGACTGACTTGCTGGGTGACTGATTTGAATCTCTGTTTTTCTCACTTGGGGCATATTTTCACTAGCATGGGAAGGAGTAGATGGTTTACCAACCTGACTGCATATAAAAAAAACTGAGGCAGGGGATTTGGTTCAATAGGCTTGGCAATCTACGTTTTTAAATAGCACCTATGGGATTCTGATGGGGCTGGTTAAGAAATTTCACTTGGAAACCATTGGTCTAAAGGTTGAGGTATTTTTGCTACAACTTGAAACTTTGAAATCTATTTTTGATTTTGCTGGTGACTTGCTGGCTAGGTGATATTGGGGGGGCTCACCTACTTGGTTACCAATGTGCAGTTTCCTGCCCTTAAAATGAAATATTTTAGCTTCCCTTGTTTCACTGGGATTAAGAATGGGTTACCCAAAAGATACTTGGAGTGAGCTTTCAGAAAAGTCTTGGGATCTCTGTCCTGGTAAGGGCCTGTCTTGCATTGGCCTTGTACACAAACCAAAATCTTCAAGATGCAAAGTCATTCACTATATAGCTTTAAAGAAACTCTTGGCTCCTGACTTATACATATGATCTAAGGGATTGGGCCACTGTGAATGAACATGGTTTCTTCACTAACGATCTTAAAACTGGTCAGAGACCAGTTTTCAACATCACCAAATTGGAAGAAACACGAAGGCAGCTGTAGCATTGCTGGAGATCTAAATAGGGCCATGGTTGCATCCTGGTCAGTTGGGGCTGCTATGGCAGAATACCATGGAGTAGGTTGTTTAAACAATGAGCATTGATTTCTTACAGGTCTAGAGACTGAAAAGGCCAGGATCAAGGTGCTGGCGGACCCCTTATTTGAGAGCACTTTTTCTAATTCGCAATGTCCATCTTCTTCTGTGCCCTCTCAGGACAGAGTGCAGAAGGCAAACTCTTGTGTCTCTTCTAGGAGAACTAGTCCCATCTTCGTCCCCCCCCCCCCCCAAGGACTCTCTTCCTAGTACCATCATCTTTGGGTTTGAATTTTACCACATGAGTTGGGGAGTTTAGGGAGGGGCACAAACACTTGATCCGAAGCTCTGAGTAGCTAAACAATATCAATAGTGCGATTTGGACTTCAGTCTCCTTCAGCAGCCGCAGAAGGAAATCAAACCTCCTGAAACCGGGAACCATCTAAGACACTCTGATTTCCTGATATGGTCAAAATGTCCAGAATAAGCCCTGGCACTCATGCACCAAGCTCCATATCATGAGTCTCAAGACTGAGACCGTAAGAATCAGCAGGTGGGCATCAAGCAGAATGAAACAGCCCTTGCTATTGGACCTTGAGGAACCAATTAGATGCCTTGGAAGAAGACTGAGGATAGGACCTACGGAGCACCCTTCAAGTGGAGAGAGGTAGAGGCTGTTGGAGAGACGTTGGTACAAGACCATCCTCTTCACAAGGGGGTTAGAAACTATGAGGAAGGAGACTCCATGAAATTGAGGGGGCATAGGAACAACTGTGGAAAGGAAACTGGATCCGTAAGGAAACTGGATCTTCTAAGGAATCAGAACACTCCTCTCAGCCTCTTTTCATTCCCTCCCAGAATTCTGCCCCCTCTCTGGCCCAGAGACCCCGGGGTGAATTGTGGTGCTTCTCTTTCTACCATGTAAGAGTCTCCCTCCCAGTCTTGCCAGTGGTTTCAGCACAGGGCCTGTCACATGGTCTGGGTATCACCCAAAACACCCAAACTCACTCTTCCCCATCCAAACTTGATCTGTCTGCCCTCACCCCTGAGGTTATTAAACTGGCAAGGAAATATATAAAATTGGCATTCTTGAATGGTTCCTCACTCTGGGCAAGGAAAAGAAGGACTATTTCCATGGTTGAAGTGTTCCAACCAATTCAGAGAAAAATATCACATGAAGTAAAAATATTATCATCCTGGCCAAGCAAGGGTTTTCCTTTATAACCATGCTGACATGCAGGGATCTTACAGCCTCGCCTCTCCCCTGGTGATAGTGGGATTGCCTGCTCTCTCCAGCTGGGGGATGTCAATTCAGCAGAGGTAGGGGAAGGATGTCATCTGGGGGAGGTGGTAGAAAGGAGAGAGTCCCTGGGAGGGTTTAAACTATAGTGTGAAGGAAGAGTTAATATCCAGTTTAGGAGAGGGACAGAGGGAACCTTATTTCAGTGAAAAGAATTGCAAACCCCTCACTGAAAATAGATTTGAGAAGACATTTTAAAATGACACCTTCCTTGAGATAAAGAAGCCATTTTTAAAGAATACATAGTGTTCTGTTTCATTTGTATAGCACTCAGGAGCAAGCAAACCTAATCCATGCTGCGGAAGCATATTGCAGAATACTGTGTGCTGTGGGTGTTGGGGGGATGCTACAAGGGAGAATTCTGAGGGGCTGAAAATGTTCTGTATCTTGACCTGAGCCATGGTTACCCACCTGTATTCACATGTAAAAATTCCTCAATCTGTATACTAAGATGGGGGTGTTTTTCTATATGTCATTTATCATTCAAATTTTTTAAATGAATCTTCTTTTGCCACATGTATGGATATAGCCTTGGGACAAAGAATATCTGGAAGGTTCAACAGGATGGGGATGCTATTAATAACCACAGCAAACCATAGAGCAAGGTGGGAATGGCCCCATCCTGACACAGCAAGGGACCTTGGGCTTCATCAGCCGACAGACCTAGGTCCACATCCTGCCTTAAGGTTTTACACTGGGTCTTTGAGTAACCTTTGTTTCTCTCAGTCTCAGCTGTCTTCTCTAAAATATGGATAATAACATGTACCTTTAAGTATTCTTTGGGGGATTCAAATAAGTAATGTTCATAGATCTTTTCCCAAACATGTGAAATACAGATGAAAATGCTATTTGTTATTAACAGTAGATACATGTTGACATGGACTACAGTGCTTAAGAACCCCAGTCATAAATCATATATATAAACTAAAATATTCCTGAAAACAAGGGGAAGGCTTTAAATAACTAGTGATAAATAAAATACTCCACTTATTTCTAAGTAAATACTATTAAAATATCCAACTTTTAAAATATTTCATTATTAAAATTATTTGAAATCAAATGCATTCTGTGATATGTGATCTTGAAAAAGGAACTTAACATCCCTCTATGTGTTTCTGTCTATAAAATGGGTATTAGAAACACCATTTTATCTGAAGTGTTTTGATGATTCAGTTTATGTGATGCGTCTTACAATGGGTCTGATGCTGTTAATTTCGGTTCAATGATCAATTTCACTAATATTTATTTAAAGTCAAATACAAGCCAGATATTATTTTAGTTCCCAAGAATAAAAACAAGAATAAGACACAGCTTCTGCCCTCTGGAAGCCTCTAATTTAATGGGAAAGACTGGCAAGTGGACATTCATAAGCCCATATTGGTGTGAGAGACGGGCACACAGGGGACAGCTGACAGGTATAAGTTACAAGCATGCATGGAGGGTGCGCATATTTAAATTTAAAATGATACTAAAAACTAGCACTTTAAGGCTACCATGTGGTTGAGAAAGACAATGGCCACAGGGTTATTTATATTTTAGGATCACAAGCTTATCTATAACCAGTAGTGTTCTGAATCGGGTGGATATGTTAAAACAGGAAAACTAGAAAGCACCTCCAAACTGCAGTGAGTCAGAAGCAAAGTGGAACAGAATTTGTGGTGATGAGAACCCTAATTCTTTGGATTCCCATCTACCTTCGACACTGTCTGGTTGGAGGCCATGTCTGTGCGTGGGAAGGAGAGGAAGGAGGGAGAAGGAGGGGTGCTTCCTCCAGGACTGCATTGAGTTGTATCTGTTTGGGGGAATCTGATGAAAGGTTCAGCCCCTTTCCAAGGAAAACTGGACTTGAAAGCAATCAGAGTAGCTGCAGTAATGTTGGGAGGTTAGTCCTTCCAAAGGCAAGGCGGGGTCTCTTCTAAAACCATATTCATCTTGCTGCACCTTCTCTCCTCTCTGAAGAGATAAATATTTTAGCAACTTCAGCAATTAGGTCACCATTCCAGCACTGATGATCCCCACTTCATGTCTGATTCGTCCCCTGAAAGTGTGTGTGATAACCTCTTCTGTATCCCACATTTCCTGGCATTCCCCATGGTACTTAGATGTGAGACTTCTCCATATGAACATCTCAAAGAAACCCCAGCTATAGGCAATCTAGATGCTGCACTAGTTACCCAACTTCCATGAGAGTAATACATCTAGTGTCACTCTGCAGCACCTACTCCCACTGCTACTCCATGAATGTCACTATTTTTAGCCTTGTGACTTTGAGACTGGACTGGCGTGGTGGGACATTTGGCTGGCCAGGACCATGTGATCCTGCCTGTTTGCTAAAGCTTGGCTCATATTGCTGAGGATCCAGTTTTCCCACGACTCCTTGAGGGATTCTTATAGGCTGTTTTTTTTCATGTCTCTTCAGCAAGTTCCTGAAGATACAGTGCCTGGAAAGTGGACTGTGGGAGCAAGCCAGCTGTACCCCGGTAGTGTGTGAGCCTCCTGCTCCTGTTTTTGAAGGCATGTACGAATGCAGTGATGGCTTCAACCTGGACAGCCAGTGTGTGCTCAACTGTAACCAGGAAAGTGCGAAGGTAATGAAGGCTCCTTGAACTTGGTTTTGAATGAGGCTATAATCTGATCTTGATGACCATGACAAAAATGTTGAGCAGAAATTATCCCAACAAAGATTCTTCTATCCCAGAAAGGACCAACAGACAGGGCCTTACTAATTGAGATTACAAACAAGGGTGTTGATATTATTCACAAGGGGATAGAAGGTACCATGTTTTGGGAACATTCTTTTCCAAGTTCAGAACTTCCTCTGGAATAAGAAGAAAAACCTGATGAGTAAGGCACCAGGGGACATTCCAAACAGTTCTGGGATCCTCATTTGGTAATGCAGGCTCATCTCATGCATGGCCACTGACATAACTTGGCTAGGAATGCTAGCTTATATGTTTTTTAGCAGAACAGAGTCCTGAACAGAAACACAAATTCCTCGGCAAAGCTCAAAGTGTTGTTTGACTATTATCCTCCCTAGGATTTTGGCACAAGAGGTCTCAAATGAAAACCACAGTCTTATCGTGGTTGTGTGACTAAAATCAATTTTGTCTTAGAATCTTTTCAAGCACCACACACATCCATGAGACAGGAAGTCGAGCAGACTTCCTAGGCAAAGATCAATGGCTTGGCTCCTTTGGCACATGTCTTTAAGTTGGTGTCCAGCACTCCAAGGTAAGCACTGCAGAACAGATGTGCAATGAATAGGCCACAAACGAAGACTCCGAGAAATCCAACACATCTGTGTACATGGACTGGGTATGGAGCCAAGGAGGCAGCCAGAGAAAGGAGAGTTATCTACATTTCTAAAATCTTATTTTCTTGGGTTTGTTAGTTAGTGCTCCTCTCTCTGTTCTAGGTAGGGCATTCTTTGTGACTATTGGGGGTGTGAAGCTGAGGGCTCCACAGCCAGTACATGCACAGAGGAAAGGAAGACAGCAAAGGCAACTGTGATGTTTTCATTCTAGTAGATAGGCCAAAGCATACCTCCAGGGAAATCGTGAATTACATTCACTGGATGATGCTCGTCTTGAAGGAAATGTGACATTTGCCACAACCAGCATTTATGTGATAGTAGGGATAATCAGTGTCAAAAACCCTACTTGGGAAAATTCTACAATCAAGAGCTCATCGTATCCTGATATCCAAAGGGGAAAACATTGTTGGTAAATTTCATTAGTGGCAAAATTGTCTATGACTCCTTCACATGATTTGTATTCACTGCTTTCAACATACTTCTTTGTCTCAATAGCATCTCTTAGTCCAGGTTCTAGAAGTTGAAGGACATCATCATTTAATCAGACCCCTTTCCCCGATTCTGAATGAAGTAAACGGTAATAAAGATGCTCTTTGCCTTTGGTGTCCTAGCTCCCCATCCTCTGTACCAAAGAGGGACTGTGGACCCAGGAGTTCAAGTTGTGTGAGAACCTGCAAGGGGAATGCCCACCACCCCCCTCAGAGCTGAATTTCGTGGAGTACAAGTGTGAAAAGGGATACGGGATTGGTAAGGATGGGAAGGGAGCTGGAGGGTGTTCCCAAGTCATCATCTTATTGGGCCTGGCAGGAGCAGATGCCCTGTTCCCCTGAGTAGTGGATGGAAATGCAAACTGACTGTTAACTGCTTCTTGGGTTTGTTAGTTAGTGCTCCTAACTAACAAAATTCACGGCAAATTTGTTCCTTTTACTCTTCCACTTGTGTATAACATTGGTATAGCCACCAAGATGGTCATGTTACCCACTCTGCTGCAGGGCTGAAAGTGGATGGATTCATGGCAGGATTTGTAATTCCAAGAGGAAAGAAGGGTGGCCACATCCACACATGTGCTGGACTCCTATATATGGAGAGTTCGTGAAGGAGATTATTTGTGATTGTAGTTGCCTGGCTTGCTCATCATTCTACCTCAATGGGGATTAGGCTCCAGAGCCTGTGGGCAACTTCTTATTCAAGTACTTGCAATTAAGGGTCTTAGAGGCCAGAGCTCACTTATAGTAATGTTGACCCAACTTTGTCCTGAATGGCCCTAAACATCATAAAAGAGAGTCATGTTTGATATGTAACCTTGTAAGATCACTCCTAAATTCTAAATTGCAAAAAGTAATTCTGTAGGGCAAATGAAAGGGCATTTTAACCTGTGTAATGCCAATAAAGATCATTTGAGTTCATCAGAAACCTCATTAGTTTCTGAAAGGGCTCTTTACCATTTCAAGGCGCTGTTGGCACTGTGGCATCTGTGGTCAGGCCTGAAGTACAGGAAGCTTGACATGCCTCTTGAGTAGAGTCTTCATGAGCAGACTCATCTTCAAAGCTTCTGATTTCTGCATTAAGATATCACATACTCACTCCAAAGTCCTAAGAAGTGATGTGATTTGTTATTACCATAACATTAACTTAAAAACAGAAACATGGAGCTGGAAAGAAACTTAGAGATCATCAGATCTATCTATGAGGAATCAGAAACCCTGAATGTGTTTCCTTGAATAGAATTTTAGGAGCTACTCGGACCCCACATGCAAGGGAATACAGAAAGATTTTCCTTTGAGAGACCAGCACATGACCAAAATCTCTGCTTCTGATTTTTCCTTGCTTCCTCCTTTAATTACACAGGGTTCCTGGCTGCCAATTTCATGATCTTCAGTGTAGCAACTGACAGGATATTCCCTGGAGTAATTTCATAATTTCTGGGTCATGTTTTTTCCCAGCTAATCAAGTTCTCCAATGGTAGATTCTGCAGTTGTTAATTTACCAGGAGACCATACAGCAGGAACGACAGCAAACATACTTCAAGGCATCGGATAATCAAGATTGAGTTTGGCCAGCTAAAATCCTGGAGTGCAAACTTGGATATCTGCTGGGCCAGGAATCAAGCCTTAATTTCTGGGCCATGGAGAAATTCAGAATCCTAGAAGAGAGGGCACATTGGTCCAAGCAGAGAAGGGTCACTTGGTGCAAGGAGAGTTACCTTATGACCATGGCTGTTGACAGTGAGTGTGGATGAGTATCAGGCCTGTCTGTAGTGACTATAATATGCAGACCCACCATGGAGAAAGCAGTTGCTCCTAGAAAATCAAAGCTGCTGATTGCAAGATGAAAGAGACCGAGATCAGGAAGTTGAAGTCTTTGTTGTCAATTTGTGTTCCTACAGGTGCAGTTTGCACCCCGTCATGCGTAATCCCCCCCAGCGATCCTGTGACGCTGCCGGAGAACATCACTGCTGACACTCTGGAGTACTGGATGGAGCCTGTCAGAGTCCAGGTGAGAAAAGGGATGTTCTGATGTGTCCAAGACATGAGGCTGCTAAGTGGCCCTCAACTGACAGGATGCTCCCTGCGGGCACTTAGAGGTTTTCAAAGCAACCTTGAAGCAAACAACCATGTGGATCATTCACAGAGATAAGGATAAAGTGCCAAGTAGAAACAGGAACAAAGCTTGAGAAGAAAGTGGTCCATCTAAAGGAAGGTTAAAGGATGAGAATCTACGAGAAAGAGATAGAAAAGGCTAAGCGAGCGTTAAGTGGGACGATCTTGTAAGCTCATCTGTTCTTCTTAGGATGGGAGGATAGGGATGTTAGAAACCTGGGAGTTTGGATGCTTCATGTATGGGACTGCTTTAGCATGACAGTGGTATTCCTATAGAATCACCAAAATATGCATTCCAGACGCATACGTTCCACTCCCAACTCCCCTTTTTGTTCTCAACTCCCCTTTTTTATCACTGGCTAGTTGGGCTTTATTGTTGGCAGAGATTTGAGTTAAACCAGAAGATCAGGGAAAACATTCTCTAAGTGTGATTTGGGATGAGAGGTGGAGAATAGCACAGCCCTATCATTTCTATTAGTCCTTTATTCAATAAAAGTTTTTTAAGCCTCACTCTGTGCCATGGAACTGTGCTAGATGCTAGGAGAAGAAGATGAAACATGGTAGTCTGTCTGTTTAGAGGACTTACAATCTGGCCTTGGAATCAGATGCTTATGATTGTGCCACATGGGGAATGGTTCCTTTGTGGACTTGCTATGGGAACACCGAGAGGAAGCAACCAACTCTTCTGCCCCAGAGCCAGGTGGAGTTGTGGAAGGATAAACTGCAGGAGGTTTCCCTCTGAGTCTTTAACATGATCCAGAGGAAATTTCTAGAGGGTAAAGAATAGTGAGAAGTTCCCTGTGGCTGAAACAAGGTATGTGTGATCGTGTCCGAGAGGGGAGATGGAGGGAAAGGATGAGATGAGGGAGAGATAGGCCGGCAAGGTCCTGCAGGGCTTCTGAGAACTTCTCCAGAGGAGAGGGAGCAAGCCACACGCCTGAGGGCAGTGTGCAGGCTGCTCGGGAGTGGAAAGGAAGGCCAGAGAAGCCCCTCGGCGGCTCCCCTCCCTGGCCTTCTAGACCTTGTCCACTCCCCACGTGTGCTTAGGTGTGGCTGAGCTGTGGTGGTTAGAGGCGTGGTGCCCTGGATAGAGCCACTCCTCACGTTCTGTGGTGCACAGGGGGTCTTGGCTCTCTCTTCTGGTCCACGAACCCTGTTTCCTATGACGAAGACTTCTCTGTTAACAGCCAGATGGGGAGAGGCTTGGACAGGTGAGAGCTTTTCTTCCTTTGGGGATACAAACTGCTGCAGAAATCATTCCACAACTCTTTTACTGTCTACCCCACAAGACACAGATAGGAGCCGCCCAAGGGTGGGCACAGGGTTAGTGTGGCCTGAATTCAAGTGTCCCAGAAAGTGCGGCTCCTTTACCTCTGCTTTGCAACTGAACATGCAGAAGAAGATGATTCATTTGTCTTCCTGAAAACAACAGAAATGCCAAGTATAGAGACTGCCATTTCTAAACTGTAAAACAATTTTCTCTATTTTACGAAAGCCTGCCTTGTCCACCTATCCTATAAGTGAGTTATTATCATAATTATTATTATTCTTTACTGTGATCCCATAGTATTTTGTTTGTGTTTGTATTCCTAGAGCTTTTTTTCAGTGCCTGGCACTATATAAGTGTCTTATCAACATTGGCGGAATGAGCAAAGAAATTGTTGTGGTACCATTGTTTTTTCTACTTCAGAAGTAAATGTGTATTTTCTCTTCCAACTGAGTGCAGCTTCTTACTCACCAGCTTCTTACTCCTGTGTAATTATATCCTTGTCTAGTTTCCTACCCCAGGAAGAATATGTAGCATATTTATTTCTCTTCCAGCCAGTACATGAAACATTTTCATTTGTATTATTGCATTGGTGATGACTCTTGTCTACACTGTCAACTCTTGGTTTGACATTCATTGTCCATAGCATCAGAGAAACACTATAAGCCTTGAAATGAAAAATGTATTTGTTAAAAAATGAGTTTCTCAGGACTGGGTTGTGGTTCAGCAGTACAGTACTCACCTAGCATGGGTGTGGCACTAGGTACCATCCTTAGCATCACATAAAAATAAAATAAAATTATTGTGTCTAATCACAACTAAAACAAAATATGTTTTAAAAAATTAGTTTCTCTTTACAATCTCTGTTTTCTACGAACTGCATAGCCTCAGGCAGCTTGCTTTCCTGTTCTCAACATCCTTTCCTCAGTTGTAATTGGAGATACCTATTTCCTTGGGTTAGCATGAGTCAGGGAGAAGTGTATGGGTGGAATTTAATTGCTTGGTGTGTAACCGTCCTTCTGGATGGGTTTCCCTTCTTACCTGAGGCAGGTTGCTCCCCTCACTTATGCCCACCTCTTCTCACCTGTGATGATACTGCCCTGCTCTGTATGGTTTAGGGATACCTCTAAACCACATGGCTGGTCACAGTTTGCAATTTTGTGAGGGGCACAATTACTTCAGTGGGAACTCTTTAGATGCATGTCATATTTCTGTGTGAAAACAAAGTGAAGTAAATGAGCTGTTTCCAACATTGTCAGGGGAAAAGTGAGGTAACTCAAAATCAACCTTTTCCATACCCTGTAAGAGTCATTTATTCCTGAAAACAACCAGAAGTTATAATTTCAAAGGCTTAAAATGTAATTAACATTTTATGTGTTCCTGAACCCCAAATCAATATCCCTTATGCCAAAATAAAATCAAATAATTAAAATTAGCAGTTAACAGAAATTGTCAGTGTGCTTACTGACACCTGTGCTTGCTCAGCTTTTGTGTAGATAACACAGTGAGGAGTCTTGCTCAAAGCTTGCAGGGATGCTCTGCCTTTAGGAAGTTGAAACTATCATTAAAAAAAATAAGGAAATGAAGTTAATAGAAGCAGTAAAAATGATGACAACACCATTGCCCTTATGTACCTCAGGTCTTCTAGGACCAGACTCTGAACAACTATGAATGATCTCATGGTCTCCTTTTGTGGCACTTAGTGGCACATGAGGGATGTTCAGGCTAACCCTGTATTCATAAATAGGAAGAAATGTTTCCTAAACCAAAGCAATTGTGTTAGCTTGAGTAAAATTTACTCAAACTGAGTAAAATCCTTGCAACTCAAATAGACTCATGTTGGAAATCACTCCATATTGTACTCAAAACTTACATTTTTGTGTCCTTAAGAATCGTTTGGGCAGTGTGTAAGAGTAGTATAGCTTCCACCCTCCAGGAAGACTGGGACTGCCTTGGAATAGGGATCTTTAACAAGCATCCCAGGTAATTCCTCTGTAACACTTGGAGGAAACCTACTGTCACAAAATGAGATACTGGCAAAGTGAACAGCTTAAGGTGCAAGCACACCTATGTGGTGCGTGGTTCCTTTGTTTAGCAAGTGATCTCACCTATGTCACAAGCAAGTGATGCTTACCATCTGCCATATTTCAAATACTTCATATCTGGCAAGAGTACAGAGCATGGATTAAATCACATCATTATCTTTATTCTGCTTCCAATGACTTCATTCTTCGTAATAAAAAAAAAAAATGATCCCTCACATTTGGTTAACACTTTATTGTCTTCAAAGTTGTGTGTGTGTGGATGTGTGGATGTGTGTGTATGATTTCATTTGAATCTCATCACAAACCATTATCTAGGACAGGAGGTTTTATTATCTTTATTTTATATAAACATTAGGCAGATCCTTGAATGAAGTGTCCAAGATTTGAGAGCTAGCAAGAAATGGAGAAAGAAATGTCATGAGCTTTTCTCACTCCTAGTTCAGTGTGATATCCCAATGGTGCCTGAATCCTAGAATTATATATATATATAAAATTAAAGGAAGTATTTCTTAGAGCTTAAGTATTATAGAGTTTCAATGAAAAATAGCTCAAACTAGAAAATGACATAAAAGAAAGAATAAAGTCCTTCTGGATTCAAATACAATATGACCTACTCTTTAAAGCCTCATATACTCAACCCATGGGTGAAAGAAATATTATCTATCTTGCAGTATTACTATAAAACTTTAAAATAACACATGAAATATCTTGGGAAGATTTTAGCACACATTAAGTTAGAAAGATATTTGGTTCATTTAGTACAAATTTTATCCATGGACATATCCTCCATCTCTGTAAAGATATCACCACCTAACTGTATGAGAAAGAAAAATATTCTATCGTTTGTTTCTGTGTGTGTGTGTGTGTGTGTGTGTGTGTGTGTGTGTGGACAATGCCTAGATCATTTCTCTTTATTCAGTCCCTTTGACAACTGAGCTTGCAAGAAAGAGAATTAATCCATTATTCAGCATTTCCAGTAGGATTGCCTGGGACTAGAGAAGCAATTTCTAAAAGGTTTTGTTGTGAGACTGAGAGGGATAAAAATATGCTGTTACTTTTAAGTGTTTCAAGGGTGTGCTGGCTGTGAGAGACAACAGTCAAGTTGGAGGTTCCCAAATGATTTCTGGGCCTTTGTTATTGTAACGTTGTCTTCTTCCTTCTCCTGTTAAACACTGGGATCTAGACCTTTCTGTGACATCTGCTTCCCTGCTCTGCTTAGCTGCTGGGCTCCTGATAGTCTAGAATTGAAGGTGTGGGAGAAGCTCCTCTCAGACTGCTATTGAGAGTACTTCATCATTATCTTATCCCTATTTTTTCATTCTTGATTTTTTTTCTTCTGTTTGTTATTCTAATCCCCGCTAAGCTGTAAGGTTCTTCAGGGCAGCATAACATCTCATCCTGCATCCCCAGGTCTCCTTGATGTCTGACCATACCCCATGCTGCTCAGAGCATTTGAAGCCAAAAAGCTCAGAGAAGAGAATGGCTCCTGCTGAGCCATTTCTCAAAGAAAACCTTTTGGTCATTCCAAAGACCTGTGTAAGGTTGGACTTTTATGACTCTCCTTACCCACTGTGTCAAGAGAGTGTTTTATTATATCTTGTGTCTAAAACAGGAAAATTAATATTTCAACTTTCAAAGTAGTAGTCTTTCAGGAAACTGATTTTATGGGGAGATTTTTTTTAACATAATGTGGCAATTGTTTGCATGTAAATGAGTTTTCTTAAACTATATTTTAAAGTGTTTCCTTCAGAAGTTCAAAGGCATCTATCATAACATCTTACTTTCTCTGTTATTTTGCTTTATAATTCCTTTCTCACAGACTTAAAATGCTTTTCTTTTCTTTTTTAGTACTATGGTAAGTATAAATTAGTGAGGTCCAAATTAATGAGGTTTCTGGTGGTGGCACAGGACCACCCCCCCTGGTTGCTCAGTCATATCAGATCTCACAATTTCTGACTGTGTGTTCCCAAATTTGTCCCCAAGAATCAGTAGTCCTTTAACTGAAAAACAGAATGGTTTAATGAGAAGAGAGAACAAGCAGTAGCTTCCCACAAAGTGCTCTCACACTCCCTCTGGCTCTGAAGGCTCAGCCCTGACCCCAGAATGTCCTGTTGATGGTACAACCCTGTGTTACAGCTGCAGTGACACTGCTTCAAATTGGTGTAGACTCAGGCATGGTGACATTCCATGTCTCTTTCTTCATCTATTCTGAGCGTGGATTTGTTCCCTGTAGGCATTGAGGGTCTCATTACTAGGGAAGAGAGAAAGAGAGTCTTGGGGTCGGGGGAGAGGAACCAAAGCAAATTGCTTTTGTCCAAATAAACATACAAAACAATGCTGTTTTATTTAAGGAGCCATACATATACAGCAAGGAGGACATTGTCACAAACCTGGGTGGTGGCAGAACTTTGTGACCTGATGTGATCAGCAGCCCCTTCTGCCAAGCAATTATCGCCAATTAAAAAAATAATAATAACTGGGTTTTTTCTGTTGGCTACTAGCAGTTTCTAACCCTTTAATAAGAAATCAACCAGGCAACAGCCTAACATAGCCTAAGGCCATCCGAATGACCCTCTGCTAAGTAGAAATGATTTTTTGTATTTCAAAGCAGATTTCACTGGAACTCTATATAGCAGTGGTTGAGACTTTTGTTATTTAAAATATGGGTGTTTGACATTTGTTTGCTGTCTTCACTTAGTGGTGACTTGGCAAAACACATTAACTTGTCCCTTGAAAGGCTGTGGCAACTTGAGGCCTTCTTTTCTGCTACCTTCACTAGTGGTCATTTCTACTTAGCATAGCAGTTGTTTATATGCAGATGTTTCTGTTTGAGTGACTCCATTTGCAGGAAAATAGCATTTTCTTCAGTAGTTTGAACACCCCTGTTGTGTTTACTTTGTATATCTGCTTTAATAATCCTTTTTTATTGAATTGATAACTTAAGTCAAATCACCTTCTAATAATATAGAGTTTTGGACATCAAACTTTTTGAATATTTATTCTATTTATTTCCCTCTTTAAGGAATCTGTGAAAGAAGAATTTTAGTTTGCAGTAGCAATGACTCCAGAAAAATATTATAGATTACCAATCTCATAACTGACCATAAGTATATATTCATATTTTTGCATATTAATATATATGAATGTCTCCAATCAGATTATTGAACAGCATTCTGGATGTATAATTTCACCCCCAGTTGCTGGAAGTACTATGTAAAGCTTCTCCCTCACCTTGTACTGTTTTTCTTCCAATCATACTGAATTCTTATTGCATTGAAGTAAAACGTGAGAATGAGTGTCTGCCGGTGGGCAAGTTGGTAGGAGGCTCCAGAGAGAAACTGTATTTCTCTCTAAAACTTATTATGGAACTTTCTCTTTTCCTGCAGTGTGTCCTTTGAAATTTTAAAATATAAATATTGAAAGGAAAAGACTCATTGAAAATGGAATTAGACTTAACAAAGAACAGATGACCATTAGCTCACCTGCGTCACTGGTGTTTCAGTATGAAAGTGTTCATGTTCCCACCGCTTCAAGCATTTTGAGTTCTGGTGACTTCACATTAGCTTATTTACCCATTTTGTGTGGACATGATTCTGTCTCCTAGAAGGAAGAGTTACATAGTGCTAACAAGAGTTGCAGAGAATGCTGTTTGGCCTCTGGTCCTGGCTTTACACACATACACAGCACAATCAAGGAATCCTAAGATCCATTGTGCTAGTCTATTTTCTGATGCTATTCCAAAATACCTGAGGCTGGGTACTTTACAGAGTGAGGAGGATTTTTGGCTTATGATTTGGGTGGTCAGGGAGGGCTTCCTGGCTGCATCACAAATAGCAGTTGGCATCATAGCAGGAGAATGCTGGAGAAGGAGAGAAAATGGTGAGAGATTCAAGGGCCAGTCTTGCTCTTTTTATAATTCATTCTGCTGGGAACTAAGTAGAGAAGTGGAGTCCCAGAGAACTGTGTTCATCCCTCATGAATGGACCCCCATCAGGCTCCACCTCCTAAAGAACCTTTCACTCCACACCCCGAAGCCTCCAGCACCTGAGCTGTGGGCACACCTCCAAGCCAACCGGGACCATCACATGCACTGTAGTTAAAGACTTCTATTAGTCAGTGTTTGAAAACCCGTGGTGCTGCTTCATCAACACAACTAAGTTACCTTATCATTTTTTATAATGTTTAAAATTTCAAAACAAATGCAATCAGTAGTGTGCCTAAGGACAAACTGAGCTCATTATAATATTGAAGGTGATTTTTGAACCACACTCTGGACATTTGGAGAGGGAGGAAGAGATCATCTCCATCGAGAATTTCTGCCTTACTCTATCCAGCAGGCTTTAACAGGAAGGGCCGGCAGCCCGGGTCCTCTCTAGGGGCATAGTCAGGCTCTTGCTACTTAAGGGATGGAGTTGGACTGGTGGGCTAGCTCAGGATCCCCTCCCTCATAGACCAGGAGTCTCTGTTCATGTTACTGTTTTTGCCTCCTTCCTCTTTAGAGCATCGTGTGTACTGGCCGCCGTCAATGGCACCCAGACCCCTTGCTGGTCCACTGCATCCAGTCCTGTGAGGTAAGTCAGCCTCTTCTTCCCCAAACCCAGCTGAAGAGCTGGGGTCTGTAGGATTCACTAAGTCCCTCTAGCTCAGGATCCTGTTCCCCACCCGACTCCTCTGCCCTTTATTTAGTTTCTTTAATGTATTTGCCTTTGCAATTCCAAACTTACAGGAATTAGGATTTCTGTAATCCTAATTTTTGTTTTAGCCAAATCTTAGAGTTCCATTTTAAATGGCTTAATAAAAATAAGTTAAAAGGAAGGTCATAATTACTGATATGTTCGGGATTCTAACTAGATCATGTTGCAGCTTAATTAGATCAGGATTTTGCAGACAAAGGGCCCACAGACAGTTTTGTTGAGCCAGCACAGTGTCTAAAACCAATTTTGTTTTGGTTGCCAAAGTTTAAAAATTGAGATTTTTACATAAAATTCTTATGTACATATGTAACATCTCTCTCTCTCTCCCTCTCTCCCTCTCTCTCTCTCTCTCACACACACACACACACTAAATAAATAAATAAATAAATAAATAAATAAATAAATAACATTCTTTGTGCAAGATTTTTCTCATATAGAACAAGATCATCCAGCAATCATGGCAGCAACTAGCTGGATCTGCATAGCATCCACTACCCCAGAGTGCAGTCCTTCCCCACCCCCACCACCATGTCCACTCACCGGGGGCTTCCCTCAACACTTCTTTGCCTTCATCTCAGGGGACCCAGGGTTGTGGCCTCTTGGGTGGACCTGTAACCCACTGTTGAGTTGTCCACACTGGATCATTGCTCCCTTCGGGAGCCCCGTCTATGTCTTCACACAGTGGATTCCTACAGTGGTGCGCTTCAGGGGCTGTGAATTCCTCAGCTAGGTTAACTGCAGCTAACCTAACAATGAAGGGTCAAGAATGGGGCAGAGCCTTGCAGAGGAGGGTGACAGAGAAGGGAGACCCTCCCCACTTAAGCACTCCTACCCTAGGAGAAATACAAATATTATATTCTCAGTCACTACAGGTTTTGTCATTCAGTCCTCTCTCTGGAAGAAAATAAGTCACTTAGTAGCCATGCCACTCCTGGTGTGCTAGAGAGAGCCGTTTAGCTGCCCTCTATTTCCAACATCCTCCCCGAATCCACCCAGGCCACGTGCACGTTAATCCCTCTGTTCTTCTTTATCTGTGTCCCTTGATCTAATTCTGGGAAACTGCAATGCACATGAGGCCAGAGAGGGGAAAGGGTGGGGTTTTAGAGAAAAGAGAAAACTGGGTGGGGAAATGATACCCATAAAACAGCGTTCTGAGAAGCATGGGGAAATGCTAGCGTGGAGTGCGCTTTGTTATAGCGCAGGCCAACAAAACAGCTCATCCTGGGCCATCATTAGGAAAACACATGGCAGAGGGGTGGGGAGGCAGAGAGGGGAGTGAATCATCCACTGGGCAAGGGGAAGGGGCAGAGGAGGCCAGGGAAGGAGGAGATAAACAGACAGAGGCCTTGTGGAGCTGGGAAGAGATCAAAGGGAGCCTGAGAATTCCCTTTTGCTGGTTCCACAGGGGATCAGGGGATTGCAAGTGGGAGCATGGATGGCAGGCCTGGAGCTGGCCCTGGTGGTTCCCAGGGTACAGTACAATGCTTTCCCTGCTGTCCTGCCCTCCCTGCACCCAGCACACCCTCTTGATCCACAGCCAGGGCTTCCTGGGCTGCTGCAGTCCCTCTGTCAGATGTGACAAGGAACAGACCTCCCTTCCTCTGTCATCTCCCTGTCCCACTTCCATCACACACAGCTGATCCTTGACCTTCTGAAAGCTGCTAGTTTCTACAAGGACTGGCCCCTTCAGCACCTCCTGGGAACTTGTTAGAAATGCACGTTCCAGGCCTGCCCAGCCCTGCTGAAGCAGACACTGTGTGCAGGGGGCCCAGCAGTCTGGTTTACCAGGCAAGCCCTCCCTCCAGGGGATTTGGAACCACCACCCTGACCACTGAAGTTTCCCAGCTTGTATATTCTTATTCTGGAGCTTTCTTTGTCCAGGAATAATTCCAACCAACATTATTTACATTCTGATTATCCTACACTGTTCTGATTATTTCACAGTATCATTCCCAGATTCTCTGGGTAGGGCAAGATTTTTTAAAAAACTAGTTATTGTATTCTGTTCCTTCAAGCAAAGGGTGAGAACAAGAAAGCCCACAAAGAGGGAGGAAGGAAGACAGAAAGAAAAGGAAAATCTAAACTCAAAGGAAAGGGAAGGGAACCAGACAGGGTGGGGAAAGGAGAGACAACTCTGCGAAAATTAGCAGGAAGACATGCAGAGAGAGAGAGAGAGTGGGCATGGAAAAGAAGGGAGAGAGCCGAGGCTATTGTCCTTTAGGGTCAACCTAGCTGATAATTCATTCTTTACTAGAAAAAGTCAGCTTAATATGTAAGGGTCAAAGACAGTCGGAGGAAAAATGGACCCAGAAACAGGAGAAAGCACAGAGGGCCTGGGGGTGGGAGGAGTGTCTAAAAATGCAGGGTGGAAATCTGTGCTCAAGTGGGACACTTTGCTACCCAGTGTCTAGAGGGGATTCCCGTTTTGCTTTCTTGTCCTGAATATAATTCTAAGATGTCCCTTTAGCCACTCAGCCTTGAAAAAGAAGAGTGCTTTCTTTGTTATTTTTTTCCCAACAAGCCCAGGGCAATAAGCCTTCTCCCTGTCCCAGCCCACAGCTCGCCTGGTGCCTCTCCTGCGCCTTGTGTCATCTCTCTCTTGCCGCAGGGCTGTCTTCAATTCTCCACTATTCTTTGCTTCTTACATTCTTTAAGAGGCACCTTCAGGGTGTCCTCTAAAAAAGTCTTGCTGGAATAATTTTGTCTCCTTATTGTCACTGTGTCCCCACTGTTCCAGCAAGAACACGTGTGTACCATGCATCTGCAACCCAAACTTGTTCATACATTAAATTCGATTGTTTTAGTTGCTTCTCACATTTGACCTTCTTGACATGAAGACTTGCATTTTCTGCTTCATGTATAAGTTAAAAATGGACAAGGGATATCAACTTGGTCAGAGGAAAGGCTAAACAAATCTAGATTCCAATCCTGGGTCTGTGAGCTTCAGTGTTGTGTCTCTCCTGGGAAGTGGGTGAAGGAAGCTGCTCAGGAAGTCCCTGGGAGGGATTGAGGTGATAGTGAACGTGGAACAGTGTCACGCCTGGCTGTAGCACACTCTTAGGCCTGGAGTCTTCTCGGGAGTTACTGGCTGCTGTGGGAATGTTCCCTGAATAAGTGAAGCAGAGAGCAGGGCCACTGTTGCTGATGTGGCTTTAATATGATCAGGTGCATATTCAGAGGATGGGGAAAGGGAAAGAAAAGAAAGAAGGGAAATGGGACATTCCCATGGAGACCTGTTGGGATCCATAACTCACAAATCACTTGGAGACAGTTTGCTGTCCTGCCTGGTGGGCTGCCAGGCCTGTTGGTGACCAGAGCATGATCTGCATAGCTCTACTCATTCCTGCTCTTGCCCTCCTACTTGAGGTGGTCACATTCTCTGGGCTGTGGCAGTAGGTTCCTCATTCTTCTGCCTGCCCCAGATCTGTGCCAAGCAGCTGCCTGCAGAGTGTCTTTTCCTATCACTGGGCTCTTAAGATTGTGTCTCTCTTTCGTGAAAAGAAAAAAAAAAACAAGAAAGAAAGAAAAATTATCAGAAACTCCTTTTCTCTCTTGTCCCCCTTGATTTCACATTTCTGTCAATAGTCAGTTTGTAGGTAGCACGGGACCTCTGTATTTTCAAATCCTATGTGCATTCTTGACTCCAGACAGGAAAAGCCTTTGACCATACAATAGTGACAAGTGCGTGGCTTCACCCTCTGGGTCCTCCTGGTGTGGTATGCACGATGGTTCCACTACTGGATGATACGGGGCAAGTTACTTCACCTCCTTGTGCCTAACTACTCTCCATGTTTTTATAGGGTTTGTAAAACTGTTTAATAGTAATGCCCACTTCATACAGCTTTTGTGAGGATAAATGAGGTATCAGAGGCAGTAAACTCAGCCTAAGGTCCTGTGCACAAAAATGCAGAATGAATATTATCTCCCTCTATTAGCTTTGGTGTTGCCCATGTTATTTCATGCCCTGTATCTTTGTACATATTGAGTTGTATTCCTGACCCACCCCATGTTTCTCTAAGCCAGTAATTCACAATCAAGGGCAGTTCTGTCCCCCTTCCCCTCACCAGGAGGCATTTGGAATATCTGAAGATATTTTTAGTTGTCATGCCTAGGAGAGTAGCAGGAGTTAGTTACCTCTTGGGGGGGGGGGTAGGATATGCTGCTGAACACCCTGTGGGGCACAGGACAGCCCCACAAGGCAGAACTCTCCTGCCCCAGATGTCAGAGGTACCATTGTTATGATCCCTTGATGCATTTTCCTGACCTCTCTCTTCTGGGACTCTTTGCTGTCTAGCACCCACCCAGTACTTGCGCCACCACACCTGAGCTATGTCGATGTGCTCTGATCTTTATTTTACTGTTTATCACCCTGGGGGAAGCATTGGTTTTGGTGGGTCTGCCTCACACACCATGGCTACCTACCTGCAAGTTGGAGTCAGTGTGTGGAATAGCTAAAGTACAACGTTGTCAGAATCAGCCAAGGTTCCAGAAACATTCATTGATTGAAAATACAATTTCATTTACAAATTGCTTATAAAATTGTATATACAAATATTCTATGATAATTGTTTAGAAAAATAGTGCTTATTCCATCCAATGTTTGTCCATCAACATATACTCTATTCCCAGAGTAAAGAGAGAAAGAGGGAATACTGTAACATCAGATAGAAAAGTATTTTAAAATAATGTTATTCTCTCTGTGTGTGTCTCCTTCCTTCTTTCCTTCCCTTCCTCCCTCCCTTTCTTTCCGCCTTTCTCTTTCCACCATTCCTCCCTTTACTTTCCTTTCATAAAGCTGCATTTATTAATTGTGACACAATCCCAGGCTTCCCTGGAGCATCTCTAGGGAATGCACCTGGGATGGAGCCACATGCCACCTCCTTTGCTGACCACTGATGCCTCTCCTTCCCTCAGCTGGTTGAAATCCACCTCCTTCTTGGCTCTGTGTTTTCTGGCAGCCGTATTCTTGCAAGTCCATCTTCTTCTTCCTGGCAGTCTCCATGTTAGACACAGTCTCTCACATTCTCTCTGTAACCCTTTGCTGGTTCTCGTAAGGTTGTACTTTTTTTCTTTTTTGAAAGAAAGAGCTGTGGAGGACAAAGGCAGAACTATGTTGAAAGAGTAAAGTTCAAATTCTGACTCGACATGTGTTAGCTGCTTGTAGTAACCATCTGCTTTCTCTCGGAACTCCTGTGAGGCTCAGGTAAAATAATGAATATTAAAGTGTTGTATAAAACTGCCAAATAATATAACATATTGGTAGCAATATTGCCTAAGATTGGCATAACTGTTAAGATATGATCATAACAGCGTATTAAGATTCAAGAATCAGCTCACTTATACCCAGTTCATATCTTTATGACTCTTTATTAAATACTGCAGATAGCTGTGGTTAATTTATGTTCTTGAGATCATTGATAAAATTTATGAAGACTTTTAAGATTTTTTTCTCAATTTCAAAAAAATCTCTCTGGGCTTTAACTGCTATTTATTCTATAAATTATTTATATTCCCTTGTAAATGTCCATGGGGTCTCCTAACACACTATTTCAAGATTATCCAACGGGTCTATGCCGCCAACAATACGCAGCCTCCTGCATGGCAGGAGGCATGTTCTATTCACTTGTGTGTCCCCTTCAAAGGACTCAGATCTGATTCTTCAGGGACACCTGCCTCTGTTCCCTGAAGAAGGAGATGGAGAAATGAAGACAGAACTTTGACTCTCAGAGTCCTGGATTGCCGAAGACTGAGCCAGTGCTTTGTGAAGTAGCCCAGTGGAATGACAGCAGGGTTGGAACAGATGGAGAAGCGGACAGTAAACCCCTGTCAGGGGTAGGATCCGAGGCCATGCCCCTGCAGTGAGGGTGGCAGGAAGAAGAAGAGGAGAGTGCTGGGGTGTGGAGGCAGGCCAGAACCTTAGTCCCACTCCTTACGGATGGCTCCTAGGAAAATGTTGTTATCTTCTCTGAATTTAAGTTTTGTTAACTTTTAAATTAGATGAAATGGATCTCTTTAAGTTGTCAGATTCCAGATTCAGGAAATAATGGAGTCACACAATAATGACTTGGGGACCTCAGAGACTATGGCTCACGCTAACTTCTCAGGAATAACAGCAAGCCTGCCCACATTATTTTTGGGGAGAGGTCTGCCATCCACATAGATCTTGGTCTTTATTTACAAGTACAGGTCCTCTTATAGGGCTCTCCTGTTCAGAGATGCCATCTTCATGATTCATCTTGACTTATTCCCAGGATGGATTATTCGTAAACCTATAGTTTCTTTGTAATTATTATTCGTAAACCTGTACTATCCTTTCTTGGTATCTGTCCACAGCCAGTCCTGACTTGAATTTGGTTGTACTACCTTCAATCTGTCACTAGCTTGCAAGAAAAAACAGTTTAAGATACGGTGGCGAGGAACATGGGAACATGATAAAGGGTATGCGGTACATGATTGTCCAAGAAACAGTGAGTGTGAGATAGAAATTAGCCAACTCACAGTAATCAGTAACACTTCTATCATTCAAAACAAAAGTGATACTTTCCCACTATTCATTCTCACAAGACAGTGACCTGCAGTACACAGGTTCGTGTGTATATGAGAGATCAAGAAACCAAGCAGGGCTGAGGGAACCTCCAATTGAGGATGCTAAATGAACCCATTTGGAGCTCCAGCTTCATTAGAACCCCATCAGAATGTGATTTTCCATCTCGATCTTCATGAAAGAATAAAGAAAAGCCAAGTAGCACCTGTCATTTTTAAAGACAAAGGAGTTGAACAATAACATTTCCATGTATACAGGTTTGATTTTGCTACTTGAAACAGTTCTAGGACAAATTTCTTTAAGCCCAAGTTGTATATTGATGAGGAATACTGAGGTTATGTCCTGTGACAGAATGATTGGTTCATGAGGCAAAGGAGACATCCTTTCTGGTCCAAATGCACTCCTGCAGCACCCTGCACACCCTGTCCCCTGCAGCACTCAGGACTTGTTCTCGTCACCCCTTGTCTTTAAACTTTTGCCATGGGCAATGGGTTTAGCTGATAGGGTTTTTTAAAGCATGCTTAAGCTGGTATGCCTGTAATCCCAGCTACTCAGGAGGCTGAGGCAGGAAGATCAATGCCAGCCTGGGCAACTTAGTAAGGTCCTGTCTCAAAACAAACAGAAAAACAACAAAAAAACTTTTTAAAAGGGGTAGGGATATAGCTCAGTGGTAGTGTGCCCCTGAGTTCAAACTCAGTACTGCCCCAAAGGGAAGGAGGGAGGAATGAAGGAAACCTGCTTAAGAATCACACCTTGTGCTTATTTTTAACATGCAGATTCATAGGTTCCTTCCTTGTTCTTGTATGTCAAGACTGTTTCGAAGTCCAAGAGTTCATATTTGTTAAACAAGTAATCCTTGGAATTTCTTTTTTTAAAAAATATATTTATTTATTTTTATGTGGTGCTGAGGATCAAACCCAGTGCCTCACATGTGCGAGGCAAGCACTCTAACGCTGAGCTATAACCCCAGCCCCAACCCTTGGTATTTCTAATGCAAGTGGTCGTCAGCTGCACATTGAGGAGCACTGCACAGGGATTTGTTCATACACCAGCAGAGGGTTATGTATAGCAGTGCCCAGCTGGCACTGTGGGAGAGAAGGATAGCTCTGCCAACATTCTGGGGTAAATGAAGGAATCACTTGAGATAAAATCAAGTTCAGAAAGGTAGAAATGTCTGGCAGAAAGTGGCAAAACTACAATTTTCATAAACCAGAAAAGCCTAGATTGTTTTAAAATTATAGCAAAATATTTTTAAATTATGGTTCATCATGAGTAAAATAGCAGTACGGCTCTGTCCTTGGAACAAGCTAATATGAGTAAGTGGGCCCACCAAAAAAACTGAGCATTTCCTTGTTTTCTCATCAATCTGATTCTGTTTTCACAGTCACTGGAAAATACAGAACATGCTGAGGGGTGACAAAAAAGGCATCAAAACTGCATGAAAATACCTTTATCCTTCATGGAACAATCAAAAGAGCTGGGATTGTTAAGCCTAAATTAAGAAGGAAAAAGACTAATATATTAAATATTTTCATGTTTTAAATATTTTACATAGAGAAAAATTAACACTCACCATTGTCCAATGAAAACAGGATAAATTATAGGCTTAAAATGCCGAATGAACTATTTTAAGTAAATCCATGGAAGAATGACCTGCCAGTGTTTATACAGGTCATAAAGGGAAGTGTTTAAAAGGCATATTAGTCTTTGGAGAGTTTCAAAGGGGTACATTTCCTCCTCTCTCTGACATGGTTAAACATTTTTCCTGTATTAAACACCAAAGATGTTTGGTATTCTCTTTCCCTTTAAATCTAGCACTCCTTGGATTTAAATGTGGAGATTTTTGTGTTTTCTTAAAGCACAGTGTAGATTTTTGTTTAATCTGTCAGTCCTATGAGTGCTACTTCCATAGGAATTGATATAGGAGGGAATTGGGAGTGGGAAATGAGTCCTTAGGGACAAACTCAGCTGCATTGGAGGGGCTGTGTTACTGAAAGTAGGGGGGAATTGTGCTGTTTTTACACTTCTGGTAGCTAGTACCAACGATGCTTCCATCACTAATTCACTCCATCTGTGGCGCCATTCCTTGGATTCTTTCTTCTCTGTTGTCTTGGATCTCTCTCTGCCTCCCCTTTATTATTTATATTCCAGATGGTAGCCCTGTTAGCTGTGTCTGGGACATGTGCTTCTTGATCTCTCATGGGCGCTGCATGGGTTTGCTGCTGTAATTCTTTGGGATGCAGGGGCCAATATATAATTCACGAGGTGGAAAATAGTGGCATGAAAATTGAGTTTTATTACACAATTTTTTTTCCTTGCCCAGAGTTTGAGCCAGAAGGGGTAGAGAGTAACTAAAGTCTGACTAATGAGTCCCTATTTAGGGCATGTGTTTTATTTTGGGGTGTAGAATACCTACATACAGATTGGAAATGAGATGCTCAGAGAACTGAGGGCAATGGAGATTGGCAGTTTGGGCTGCCTGAGACAATGTCTGAGGCATACTTATGGACATGGGCCTCCAGATCCTGTGGGACCCCTTTTGGAAGAAGGGCTTTTGCCTTGCTAGCGATTTATCCCCTTATTTTAGGACAAGATGTTGTGTGTCTGTGTGTGTGTAATAGGTCTTCCTGCTTGACCACATGAGGCTCCACATCAAGATGCTACAACCTGTTAGCACAGCCATGAATGTGAGAGCTCTTTGTTCTAGAAGGTGGAAAGAAATGTGTGAGTGCATAGCAGACTCCAGCGCAGACTCCCTGCATTCCTGTGGCAGTGGAAGTAGACTCACACCCACCTGTAGGAAAACAGGAAGGGGGTTTTCTCTCAAGGTCAATTGCTTAAGACATGAGAGGTAGATGGTTTGGCATTTCACGTACGGAACTCAAAGCCTCGGGACTACAGAATCAGAGCTGTTGAAACCTGGGCCTGCAAAGAGCCAGAATGGCCCATGGTGTGAGCCTAGTCCCAGGGCAGCAGCCCCACTGGGGACTTGCTGGAAACGCAGGATCTCAAGTGAGTTGGAAATGCTCAGCCAAGTTCCAGCAGTCATTCTTACCAAGCTCTTCAGGGATTCCATGAACTCTTGGGTTTGAGATCCACTGGTCCCAGAAGTGGGACAGTGGCAGTGGAATAGAGCCAGCTTTGAGGGACTTGGAGAACATCCCGATGCTAAATGTCCCTCACTGTTCCCAAATTATCCTTCCTTTCTGTTGCCCTCAATTGTGTAGTGAGAGCTGCTCCCCACTTCTTTTCTCAATATTCCTGTCACTGTGCTCTAATAACATGGCTTTCATTGTTGGATGGCACAGATCACTCTTCACAAATGCCAACTTGATAGTATTAGAACAATCCAATATGAAATTCCAAGTGTGACTGGATGGAATTTCTGCTGATCTTGATCACTTGAGTACGACTTTATGAATTCCGTCTTAAAAAGAGCAAAGTGAATTCTAGTTGTGATAAAAGAAAATGAACTTTATCACTTGAGCATCATGTGATTATGAAGTTTTTAAACTTCTCTTATTTCCTTTTAATTCATATGTTATTATCTATATAATAGCCAATAATTAAACTTCTCTTTGTCACAATTTAATTATTTACAAAACAGATATCATAAACATTCCTTCACTGCTTCTCAAAGGACAGATCTTCTGGGCTTACATTTCTTTTAATTCTTTCCAGGTTCTTTAGGATCCAGGGTTGAGAGGGAATTATACAAATGATCCTTCAGGTGGGGGTCATCATGTCCTAGAAGCCAATAAAGGCAACTGATACTGGACTTCTGATAGGGATACTGTGGTGTACAAATCTAAATCTAAATATGTGTTAGACATGTTAAAATCCATAGAGAAATTGAAAATTAGCTTAAGTTGGACTATCTTCCAGGCTCACTGCCTGCCAAATTCCAACCCCACTTGAGATTTGTTTGTGAATTTTGCTGCCAGTTTTGTGCAATATATGCACCAGCCTAAAAATCCAGGCCTGTCTTTAGGCTTGTTCAGAGTCCCATTTGGTTCAGGGCTTGACTTTAGAGTCTCCAGCTGGAATCTCTGAAAATCAGACTCCAAATGTTAATTAGGACTAGGTTTTCACTTTGAAAACTAAAACCATTATTTTTTTTCTCTCTGCTTTTTAAAAATGTAAAAATATTATAAGCACAACCATGCAAATTGTAAAACCTCATTTATATTAACAACATTCATGAGAATTTATGCTTGTCTGAAGCTCTCCTGGAGCCATCACGCCATCCTGGTGGGCTATCTGACTTCTGTCCTCTGTGCCTCCAGGCAAGCCACTTGCTCACACTGCTCATTCTCTCTACCACATTCCTTCTCCCTTTCCCTCCTCCCACCCCACCCTTTTTCAGAAGTATTTTTCCCTTTTGGGGGGGTGGGGTCTTTCTGGTTTTTATAGCCTTTCCATTTCTAGCTCAGGCTTGCAGATAATTTGAAGATTACTCACCTGCAAAATGGGCATCCTGGAATTGCTACCTTCTTTTCTTCAACCCACCAGTCCTTCCATTTCTTCCCAATGATTATGCTGAGGTTGTGAGAGCAGTAAGCAGAGCTTAGTCTATAAATAACTCCCTGCTCTGCTTTCCATAAAACTTCTTGTTCTGAAAATGTGTTTTAAATACATTTTAACCATGACACAAATGCAGTCACTGAGACTTATTCATGAATTCTATAGGGCATTGATTATTTTACTGTTTACCATAGTGATATTTGGTATGACTCCTTTAATAAATAATTATGTAGGCAAGCTCTTTGGGAAATTCATGCAAGTTGTCGTTCTCATTCATCCTACTAAAATGAATATTCCTTTAAGTGGAATAATTTTTATTAAATTCTTGTCTGTTACAATAACCGTGTACTACAATACTTCCTACTAACTTTCTTATACCTTATTTTCTAAGTATATAAATTCTGTATATGTCCACCTATAAATGTACGTATACATACGTGTGTGTGTATGTGTGTACATTGCGTATCTGTTCTTTAGATGAATCCAACAATAAAGTGACAAGAGAGAAAGGGACACCACTCCTGAAATGATTGATTACAACTATTTTCAAGTTAAGCAAACAATATTTATAATGGGAAAATGTTCATATAAAATCTTAACTAGTAGATTCAAATCTCAACTCCACCCTCATTAGGTATGTTTATTTGTAATATTTCTTAAACTTAATTTTAATTCTATAAAAGTCATACATATGCTGGGTGTGAAGAGCCCTTCAACACCCTGCATTCATCTGGAAGGTCAGCAGTTCCTGTCCCTCTGCCTCCCTCCCAGAGGAGACGCTGTCTATTTTATTTCTGTGGCATTCTATTTATTCTAGAATTTGCATGTATATTTAATACATATTATATGTGTGCATATATATGATTACATAACATATATGAAACACTTCTACTAAATTTGATTATTTTGACTTAGGACATTACTGACTTTCTAATGTAAAACGTGGATTTTAACTGTGAGATCTTCACACACACACACACACACACACACACACACACACACACACACACATATACACACACACCTGCACCCTGCTTGTATAGGTACCCAATGTTTCTAATTCCTGAGAGTGGGACAAGTGGAAGTACCAGGAGAAGCAGGAGAGACAGGGACAAGGTTGGAAGTAATCGTGAATGCTGCCTCGCTTGGGATATGAACATTTTACTGAAAGCATTTCACAGCCTCATACATTTCTCCACCAGGAAGTGATAAAATCAGATGTGATACATTGTTAGAGATAAGGCCCACGGAGAAATGACATGAGACCCAAAGTGATTATAATACAGTGAACAAATTTGAAAGGATAGATGGTGAGGGCCAGTCTCACAGATACCTGCAATACAGAAAGAAGTCATCTAACTACCTGGTACATGTATGCTTAATACCTTAACCTTCAAAAAGAAAAGGAAGCAGGCCGATAGGAGAACAGAATGGGCCTGGCTTTAGGTTGAGTGACTTCAGGAGAACTGGAAATAAAAGCCTGGAGTTGAAGAATACAGTCTCTATGGGGACTTACCTTGAGAGTTGAGGGGGGTCTAGGTGGTCACTTAAGGCAGCTGAGTGAGCCAGGTCACATAGGGAGTGTGAGCTGGGAGAGCAGACGGGGAAGGCAGCCAGCAGAAGGCAATATCAGGGAATAACACAGAAAGCAAAGCTGGTTAAGGAGGCAGAGGAAGAGTAACTAGCAAGCTTGAAGAAAACAGAGGAGTGTGTGGCCTTAGGGAAACAAGGAGGGAGGCTTTGGGGCACAGTGTTCACCGTAGCACAGTGGACACACAGGTTCACGATTCAGGCACTCAAATTCCTGGCAGTGCAGTGAGGAGAAGCAATTATTTGACAAATAGATAAGACACAGTATGCAGCAAGTCAAAATATTATTTCCAAAAGTCAGGCAGCACAAGGAGGTGGTGACCTGAGTGGGCTCTGCCCATGGAGAGACCAGAACTGTGTGTTGGCTGTGAGAGAGAGTTGGGGTGAGGGGATGGAGACCCCAGGTGAAGGCGATAAGAGGGCTTTCACTACTGTTGCCTCTGCATCGAGTGGGAAGGGAATAACAATGGCTACAGACAAAATCTGTGGGGTGGAAGATGGAATTCGAGATATTTTGCATGCAGTGGATTTTCATTTCTATGTATAGACTTCCCATTTCTGTGGATGGCAAGTTCTTCCATCCTGTTGCTCAGGACAAAATCCTCAATGCCATCTTAATTCCTCTTTCCCTTACCCTCCACACCACATCGTTGGGCAATCCCATTGGCTGTACCTTTAAAGTGTACCCACAAGCCAACCCCCTTGCACCATGGCCCTTGTGGCTGCTCTGGTCAACCATGACCATCAGCTTCCAGGACTACTGCCACAATCCCTGGCTGGTCTTAGCACTGCCCCTCCTCCCAGCCTCTTCTTAACCACAGCCAGAACATCCTGTTGTTATACAAGTTAAATCATTGTTCTACTAAGGCACCCAACAGTTCCCCATTTCACCCACAGCAAAAGCCAAAGTCCTTACAATGGCTTACATGACCCCTCCAATGTCCCCTTTCTGACCACTGGATTGAAAACTACAGCTCTCCTCTGTCCCTCCTCCTCTGCCCATCCCCTAGCACAGGGCCCTCCTGACTGCTTTACACTGCCATCATTTCTTAGAGAATCACTGCTTTCTAATTTGCTTTGTAGTATTTGTTATGTTTAATGCCCATTTTCCCTTCTGGGATGTGAGCTCCACAGGGAGGGAATGCTGGTGTATTCTATTCATCATTACAGCCCCAGTGCTCACCACAGTGAAGTGGCAGTAGATCTGCAGTGAGGGATGAGGCAGGAAATCCACAGGTTGAGGAGAGCATCAGCAGTGGGCTGGGGGTGTGAAGAAGCAGCCTCACCACTGTGGGGAGGGGGATTTTTGCCAACATGTGCAGAGTAAAAAGATTCACAGAAGACCCTGAGTTTTATGACTCCTTCAAGAGTCTTTTCTAGTGAATGCTTTTTTTGTTGAGCTTATAGTTAGCATCTCCCTGTTTTAGGGCTTTTGGTGTGGTGGAAGGAATTTAGACTCCCACGGTCCCTTTAGCTCTTTGAAGGCTGTTTGTGCACTGGACAAAGAAGACTTAGTTGCATATATTGCTTTTCTTCTCTTTAGTTGTGTGACCTCAATCAAAGTCTCTTAACTCCTATAGGAAAAAAAAATATCTCTCTAGGTTGACTTATAAAGTTTTTTTCTGTTGAGTCTTAAAACAATGCTTGCGAAAGCATCTTCAGACAAGAAAATGCCACACGCATGCATGGGAATGGCATCCTTACCATGGAGCCCGAGGGGTGGGGGCGGGTTCTGCAGCAGGCCTAGCCTGGACATAGCAATACTGCAGGTGGCTGTCCCTTAGTGCCAACCCCTGGCAGTCCCCGCAGAGGAAGCTGAGCCTCTCCCAGGAACTGCGCAGGTAAAGCTGCAGCAGAACTAAAACTAACTCTAGATAGGGCAAAGTTGCTGGAAGGGAAGGGAGCAGGCATGGGGTTATTAATGATGGTGGAATGTGATGATCATTATTATCCAAAGTACAGGTATGAAAACATGAATTGGTGTGAATATACTGTGTATACAACCAGAGATATGAAAAATTGTGCTCTATATGTGCTGTCATATATAAAAACAAACAAACAAACAAAAAAAAAAAGAACTGAGAGGAGGGACAACTCTGCTCTTCTTCTTTCAACTCCACCTGGTCCTTTCAGGCCCACAGCTCTGAGGGAGCTTTTCCTCTCCTGGGTTCTTCCTCTCCAAGCTGGTGTCAATGCTTCAATGGAGGAAGTCAACTACAGCTCCATCCTGGCCTCCCAGCAGAACGCCCCAACCCGACTGGGGAGCCTTCCTTGGGAAGCTCTCCTAATAGGAGTCACCCTCTGTAGAGCAGACACATCTTCTGCCACATTTTGACTCTATTCATTGACAGAGTGACTAGAAGACAGAAAATGAGTCCTTGAAAATTTATCTAAACCAAACTGAACCCAACACGACCAAAGAACCATATACCTCTTTTGAAAACAGACTTGTTACCTCACGCTTGTCTCAGTCCCCCTGGCCCAGTGACTCTAAGACATTTTCCCAGGAGAAATTCTCCATGGCCTCCTCAGCCTTATGCATGGCTTTCCTCCTTATTTAAGATCAGCCATGAAAATTTGGCAGGAGAATGATTCAAATGGGTCAGGAGGCCCTTGTGGCTCCTGTCAGGCTTGTTTTCCACCACCCATTCTAGCCTGCAATATACTTGCAAGAAGAAGTTGGCTGGAGATCTAAGCCATGGTGAGGCCGCCACTGAGGCCGCATTCCACCCGAGCAAGGCTCCAGCCAAGAGCCAGCTTCCTGAAGTGCAGACCCTGGGTGTCTGCTCACGTGTGCACACGCACACGCACACACACACACACACACACACACTCACACGCACAAACACATGCACACACCGGTGTCCTTGACAACAGAACTTGCTGTCCCTTGTGCCAGCCGTGTGTCTGCCACACGTGGTATTTCCTTCTTTTCACCTCATGGCAACTGTTTTTCCTTTCTTCTCCCCACCCTCACCTCTTGTTTTCTGCTCCCTACACCAACTGATGTACAAATTTTCTCCTGGTTCATACTGGAGTAGACTTGTATTGTTTTGTTTTGTTTTGTTATTGCAAACACAGATACTTCCAGTGCTAGGGAGAGAAGAGTAAGAGAGAAATATGGAGGGGGGGGAGAAACCACAACCCCCAATGAAAACATGTTCTATCCCAGGAATGTACAATACTGCATGCATGCGAAGCATCTTCCCCCTCTCCAAGTTTAGCTACAAAAACCAGGTCTCCAAATTCCAGCACACAAGAAAACATTTTGTCCAGCTTTTTTTGTATCAGGCTCATACCATTTCTCAGTCTCCAAGTTTGCCATTCACCCCAGTGACTAAGATTTGCAGGCATGTCATAGACTCCTTCCCAATAGACACCACAATAACAAAGCTTTGGTCACTCCTACAGGGCCGTTCACTCATTTCTTCTCTTAAAATTATATTTTTCTGAGTGCCCACCATGGGTTGAGATTGCAAAACTCAACAAGGAGCCCCCAAGAGAGTGAATACAACAGAGACCAAAACACAAGTTCCTGTCCAAGGAACAATAACACAAAAGATATGAGCCAAGTCATATGGGGGTCACAGAGAATAAAGCAAATAACTTTGGTCACGAGTGAAGGTTTCGTAGAGGGCAAACATTTGAAATGGGCTTAAAGGAGAGAGAGGAGTGTGTGGAAAGTCAAAGGTGCGAAAGGAAATGCAAGAATAAGCTGGCTGGAGATAGCTATTGGATTTTCTGCAATAATTCTGCATAACAAGGAATCCACAAGTATCAACGTAATTAGGAGCAAAATGTTTTTCCCACCCTTGCACCTGCAGGTTGGGTAACGTGACTCTACATTAGGTTATGGAATGCATTCAAGGATACTCCATGAGTTTCCTCTCAGGCACCCAGGTATCCAGGTTTCAGGCCAGCAGCTACCCAGGTTTGTTCTTCTCATCCTGGAACACCTGGGCACAGAAGGAAGGGCTAAGGCATGCCAGTGCATTTAAATCTTCTTGTTGAGCGTAGCCTCTGTCACTCATGTTCCATTAGTCAGGAAAGCCACATGGCTAAGTCCAAAGACAGTAGAACATACTCTAATAGTGAATTCATGGCAAAGAAAGGAGCATCCAAAGAACTGTAGATCAATACTAGTCAGCCCTTCGAGTCACAAATTCAAATTCACTCCACCTTACTCCAAGACTTTGCAAAAGTCATATTATCATTTGTAGTATCAATTTAGAATCTGGATTCTCATGATTTATATCAGATTGCAGTGAAGCTTTTCTTAGTCTGAGCCCCACACAGTAAAATAACAAACTCTGCTTCTCCTACTCATCTCATGTACAAAGTGGAGCAGAAACAAAACAACCCCAATAAACATTCCCATTCAAGAAGAATAATGAGAGGCACATAAAAGTCACTGATGCACAGCAACTCTGAAATCCCTTTGAGCAAGAGTTGCAAAAACCTCTGCCGTGAGGGGCGGGAGCACTTCTTGTGTAGAAACTTTTGACTACTCCCTGGGCCTAGCTTCCAGGGAATCCCTCTTCATGGCCCTTGCTCTTGTCATGGAAGTCCTGTCCTCTTCTTTGGTCACACATAGGGAGCACTAGGGAACGTTCCCTTTTGAAAATTGGCAGCTCTGTCCATCTGCTTTCTCCTGGTAGAAGATAGTGAGTTCAAAGGTCCTTTTCTGTTCTCTAAAAAATAAGTCTCCTTTAATCCAAGCTAATGGTGCTTTTGGAAACTCAACTCTTACAAGATTTGTGGTTTTGTATATATTTAATTCTAGTCGAATTCATATGTCAGGCGCTATCCTCACAAGTCTTTTCAATCTGCGCCTCTTTTTTAATTACAGCTCTTCTGAATTTGCACAGCTTCCCTCAGACAGAGGTCTTGGTCTCCCCTTCAGAACTTTCTTTGTTGGCTTCATGGATCTCCTAGGTGCCATGTGATCCAATTAGAGGTCCTAACAAATGGGGTCCTGGTCTACCATTGGCCTGTTTTTATTTATTTATTTTTTGTTTTGTTTTGTTTTTGCCTGAAGTTGTCTTCTCTTCAGTCCTAGAAAGCTTTTCTAACACAAGGCATTACAATTGACCTTCCACATCCACGTGTTCCACATCTATGGACTCAATTAACTGTAGCTTAAAAGTATTGGGGGAAATAATTGCATCTGAACTGAACATGTGCAGGCTTTTTCTTGCCGTGATTCCCATACAATATAATATAGCAGCTATTTGTACAGCATTTACATTATGTTAGGCATTAAAAGGTAATCTAGAGATGATTTAAAGTATGGAGGATGTGTGTATATTAAATACAAACACTGCACCATTTTATAAAGGGATTGAGGATCCATAAAGCTTGGTACATGTGGGGTCCTAGACCCATTCCCCATGGGTCCTGAAGGTTGATGTACTATTTTATCTTTGGCTGGCTGGAGCTGAGAAACAGCTTTATTGTTTTAGTACTACAAGTCATAGAATTTCTAGTATTTGCTATTCCCTGTCAATTGTGCTGGCAAAGCAGCAGCATTTTCTGAGTTCATCTTTTCTTGCAATATCTTTTCAAATTAATGTGATAACCACCAACTAATCCTAGTGACAGTCTTCTTCAAAGTCTCTTTACTCAAAGCCAATAGGGTATTAATAAATTTTCTGACCTGCAAATTATAACAGTTAGCAATGTAAATTACTCACAAGTAACTATAGGAAACATTGTATTAAATATTTTGCTGCTGCATTAATGAGGAACATCAGTTTTCCAGCCTTCTAAGGCAGTTCCTTTGCTTCTTGCTGCTCTACTTGAGATCCAAACCACATGTTTTAGTTCTGTTATGGTCACATCCACCTCTGATACTAATCCCTCTGTCAGTCAGCCATTGCTGCAATAATGTCACATGACAACCCCAAAATATCAGTGGCATATAACAGAAAATATTATTAGTTTTCTCAGTGAAGCAAACAAATATCATCTTGGGGAAGTGTGCAATGATTCAAAGTCAAAGAGGTGACTACGGGGTAGATCACTGAGTCTGTATACCTTGCACCTAACGAAGGTTATACATAGGAAAATATGGATTAACCAGGATGGGCTACAATCTCAAATTAACCATGAAACCTCTGTGCTTTAACACCACAAAGGATTTACCTCTCACTAATGTGAAATCTGGTATCTTCTCTAAAGAGGCAGAGAAGAAATACAGATAGGCTAGTAACTCTTTGAGTCCCTTGGGCCAAAAGTAAAGCATGGTTTTGATTTTTGATCCCATTTCCCAGAACATGGTCACAGAGCTCAATAGCGCCATAAACAAGGCAGGGAAACATACAGAAACATATGGCTAACTGGTGAGCTTACGATGTCTCTATGAGAGAGAAAGGGTGAGAGGACTGGTAATTCAGGAAGGGATCATACTGGCAAATTGGGACCAGACAGGTGAAACCTTATCATTACCTTCCTGAACTAATGTTACAATGGAGGGCCACCTCACTCAACTGAGGAAGTGGAAAGGGAGGGGAGAAAAGAGGCTTAATGAAAAACCATTTCTGCAATGGAAGGACACGTGTTTGATTATTGGGCATGGTAATGATAATGGAGGTGGAGAGAAAGTAACTGGACTGGAAGGGCAGGGGTGGTGTATTCCAATGCTATGGGCTACCCGCCACACTAATATCTCAGTTTGCTCTGAAATAAGTGCAGTCAAGAGCTCCTCATTATACATGCTTTGAACAGCCCTTGTGGGAAGCAAATGCCTGGCTCCTGCCTGCACCGTTGGAGGGTGAGTGCTTATGAGTGTGCTGCTGCTGTACCTATTCTGGATGCTCAGGAAGACCAGCTTCTGGAGAGCAGGCCGCATGTTCCATCTCCTGTGCTTAAACCTCACCCCATATGTACAATCTAATTTAATATTAAACATTCCATAAATAGTTAATAAAAACTTACAATTGGCTAAGTGATACTCATTTTATTCTCATTTGGCTGTTCTTGTCATATATTTTTTGGTAACTTCCTTACGCATTAAATATGGAATATTGGGGTTCAGAGCTAGAGCTAGAAGTAGTGCTTTGCTTTTTACTTTATTTTTTAATCAGAGACACCAAGTAGTAAATTGAATGTGTATTCTGCAGACGTGGAAGACCCTGAACAAACTGAGATGAGCCCTACTCCCCGACGTCCTCTCCTGTGCTGGTTTGGAAATTTAAAATGCTTAAGTTTAATTTTTGCCTGTATTGCTCATTCCCCAAGTGACCTTGGGACATGACCCTTTGTCTCATTTTCCCCATCAGTGGAATATGGATAATCATATTAATCTACCTCACCAGGCGATGTGAGGACTAATTAAAAATGAGATTAAATTCAACCGAAGTCTTTCTAATGTGAGAAATATGAAACTTGGTGGTGCATGTCTGAAATGCATTAGATTTCTGGAAATGGTCTCTGCCTTTGGAACCACATGTGACCCCGATGGCACTGTAGCTAAGGAGGGGGTGCCTGCAGCCTGGCCAGGTTGGCCCTCTCTCCCCTGTCCTGGTTTCATGCCCCATGTGCCCAGCCTGAGGGCCAAACCTATCCAGAGCAGCCCGGGAACTGAGGAGGAGAGCTGCCCTGCCTGTGCTCCTCGGGCCCCCTCCTCATGCCTCTCTTTTCAGATGGGAGCTTTGAAAATTGTGGGTTGATGAATCAGCAAAATAGATCAATTGATAAATTCATGTATTCTGTTCATTGTCACTTCACCTGGGCAGAAAATGCCCCATTCATTAGAGTTGGGTTTTCCAATTCTGTTTACCAGATCTCTACCTCCACTAGGTCATTTTGGGGTGCTATGTATGTTCTCATTTTTCCCTCAAATACTTGTCTGCTCAGTGTGGTTCATAAAGTACCAAGCTTCTCACAATTGAAGTTTCATTTTGCCTTGATATTTTTTATTTAGTTATATATATATATATATATATATATATATATATATATACACACATACACATTAGTCATTGGCTCCTAGTATATCACCTGCTTTCCTTGGGAGGAGGAGAAGGTGCAGTCAGCTGGTGGGGATGGGTAAGCTGATCCTGGGGTGGGGAGTTCAGCACAGGTAGGGATGATGGATGAGAAGGAGAAACCAGGGAAAGAGATCAGCTGTGGCTCAGCATTGCTGCTGCCCCTCAATTACCAACAGCAAAACCCGGGGCTTATGCTGTGTGCTTCAGGAAGGTTTGCAGAGATTCTCTGCTTGCCCTGCAGCCGCGTTACATGTGATCATTCTATCCCATAACTGGGCAAGGTAAGTGGTAAGATTCGCTGGGTTACAGAGCATAGTTAAAAGAGGAAGAATGACTAGGTTATCTGATAGCTCTGCTTTCACAAGCAAGGAACCACTGATATCCAGAGGTTCCAGGCTGTTGCTCATGGGGGCGAGGTGAAGTAGCTGCGGTTACATGGTATAGTTAATAACATTACTGAGTGCTTACTGTATGCAAGGTGCACATGGTGAGGAATTATTACTTTTATAACCAATCTTGTCACACTGAAGAGGAAACTGAGTGGCCAATAAGGTACTTGACTTCCCAAGTTCCCGAGCTAGCAACCACAGGGCCAGTTAGTGAACCCAGGTAGCCTGATTCTCCAATCTGTGTTTTTAAACTGGTAGGAAATCTAAAACCAGAGAAACGAATACATGACCTATACACTAGAAATGAAAATCTTTTAAAAAAACCTAAGAGAGGAACATGGGGGGCTGACCACCTATTAGGACACCTCCCTAGTAAGATTTAAGCTAGAGGGAGAAGGGAAAGAGGTGTTCCAGTGAACCCTGCTTAGTGAGGGTCAGAGACTCAGGAGCCAGATGCGCTGGTCAGCAGATGAGAGCATAAGGTACACAGACAAGCAAGAGGAAAGGAAACGCGAATGAGACACTTGCGCAGAGAATAGGTTCCATGTGGGTGAGAGCGAGTCTGGATGGATCAACAAATTAGTGAGAACAGAACAGGCAGGCTGACAACCCGAGTGCATGACATCCTGGGGATGAGAACCACAATAATCAGCCACACAAATTGAATTGTCCATAGATACCAGATCTGAAAACTAGACGGAGGCTAAAAGAAACAAGACATTGGCAAGAAAATACTGTAGAATAAACATGATACCCCCCTCTTGTCATTCCTTAACTCAAGTGGGCCTGGTTGTTGCTGGGGGTGATAAAATAGTTGTGTCTAAGTTGTGGAGAAAGCTTGGAAATCAGGCAGGACAGAAATGTGCTGAGACCCTCTATGTTTATGTGGGAAAAGAAAATGTATGCAGCCTCTCACTGTGAGCTACGACACACTTGCTCCCTGATTTTGATCTGCATCCTGTAACTTAGGCCTTGGATGGTGGTAGAGATTCTTTCTAGCTTTACAATGAGCAAATTTTTTGAGAAAACCATATCATGATTTAAATAGTCAAAATGTCATTAACCTTCATGTCTACCCATCTTCTCCCCAAATATAACCACTCACCCAGTACCATCAACCTTCCTCCCTAATGCCATTTCTGTTTGCCCTTTCTATTCTGTCACAGATGGCCAATTCTGTTCTCAGTTTATGTTGCTTGAAATCAACTTCTTCCTGCTCTGGGGCCCTCTAGCTCTCTGTTGAACCTTCCCTACATTGTCCCTGGAGTCAACCTTTGAAGCATAACTTTGTCATGTTCTTTTGTTCAAAAAAATAAACAATCACCTTCAGTTGTTCCTTGTTGTCTTTAGGATATGGACCAAATTCTCCTGGATAGAGATTTTGACTGAGTTCCAAACTTGGATTGCTAACACTCAAAGCAGAAAACCACAGATATATCTTTTCTTTTCCCATCTCAACTCTTGGCTGGTATCTGGCCTTCCTGGGGGGATTATTCTCCCCACTTCTCTGCCCAAATCCTATTCATCCTTCAAAGATTAGGCCTAATCCTGAGCACTCCATAAAGCTCTTCCAAAAAGCGCCTTCTCCTTCCCTTTCGGCATTTCTGTAGCTCTCAGCGTTGGTGCCATCAGTGACTCTGGGAATTTTCCCTCCATTTGCCTAGAACCACAGGAGAGACCCTTCTGCACTGTCTCACATGTCAGAGTTTGGTCCTACTCAGTGCTTGTCCCACAGAAGCCTCTTTAATGTATAGACTGCATCATGCATGGAATCTACTGGTCCCTTGTGCATGAGACGCACTAAGTATGTATGGGGCAGGAATCCCAGAATCTAGCCAGGAGCCTGGTCCTGGCTCTTACGAGCTGTTTGCCATTTCGTGTCTGATGTGATACACTTACACATTTGTGTGACACCGAGTTTTCCTGAGACAGAGGGTGGCTGCCTCCTGCCAGTGGTGTCAGTGAGCGTGCCCAGGCGAGCAGGACTGAGAGGCAAAGTGGAGAATGTCACTTACAAAGCTGGAGGCAGCATGGGCAGGTCAGGCCTGGGCCTCAGAGAGCGGCTCCACCTCCTGTCTTCAGACTCATTCCTTTACAGCTCCAGTTTTTGGACATTCCCTTAGAACATAGCCAGATAATGGAACCTACCCCAATAGGCCATTACGGGGATTCAGTGAGATCATGTGCACAGGCCTGACTGTGCACATAGGAAATAAAAGGATAGTGCTTTGCTTCTACATGATGGTTTATATTTCATAAAAAGTTTTACCTGCAGGTTTGCTCCCTGTACCTGAAACTTCCTGAGAAATTGTGTGTGTGTGTGTATAGGTGAGTGTGTATAAAAAATGTTTGTTGTATGTAATATAATTATGTATTAGTAATTGCTACTCCTATATATGTCTCACATGTATGAGAGGAAACATCAATGTGTGTCATATTTGTACTATGCATGTGTACGGGCATATATTCATACATTAATGTAAGCACATATGTATACCCACATGCACTGTATATATGTGAAAGGGAGTGGGGAAGAGAGACAAGTGCCCTGAGCTACATCTCATGAACACAGATGAAGCCCAAGAGCCGAGGGCGCAGGTCCACCTGGTGAACACTTCCGAGAGAGTGGGCTGTGGCCACGGCCGGGAAGGCCTTCGCCAGCTGTTCCGGTTCTGAAACTTCTCTGGCCCTGGGAGTCTCGGCTTTCTCCTCAGGGTTTCCCCAGGGTATCTGGCTCCTGAGAAGGGGACAGAGGGAGAAAGAGGGAGAGGTGGAAGGAGGGAGAGGATGAGAGAGATTGAGAAAGAAAAAAATACTCAGCAAGCGGCAGAAAGGCCAAGAAAAGTAGTAAACCAAACAGTGAATACCGTGTTTCCTCCCACCGTCTGTGTCCCTGGGCACCTTCCACCGCGGATCTGGAAGCTCAGGAGCCAAGAAATGCCGAGCTGCCCGGCAGGTGTGCGAGTGTGGTGTGGGTGGAGAGCACACGGGTTGGGGCCGTGGTGGGACCTCCGGTGGCCAGCTCGGTCCTGCCTTAACCTGCCATAAACTGAAGGCAGGCCAAAAAGCCAGCAGATGGAGCAGAGGGAAGTACAAGCTGCAGGTGCCTGCAGGACCCAGAGTCCCCAGAGGCTCCGTCCTTGCCAGGGTCCACCTGCCTTCCCTGCTCTTGTCCCAGCTACAGGTTTTCTCTCATCCCAGCCTCCCCTTTTCCTTCCAGAACCATGTGAGTTCTTGAGCAGAGCAGGTACCACTAAATGTTCCACACAAGACAACTGGTGCAGGGCCCAGAGAGGAGTGGCCAAGGCGTGGCTGTCTAGGAGGTGCAGGCACAGGAGGTCCTGCTCCAATCAGCTTGGTGCCTACGGTGGCCTGAGATTCTGCTCTGTCTTGTTGGTCTGGATCTTTAAATTTGGTGTCTGTTAAAAGCCTACGTGAGCCTATTTCTGGAAGGTCAGCTAAGCTATTTTCAGGTGATACTTTAAGGTCAGTAATTGCTAGAACAAATACTTGCGGCAGTTAGAGAACAAGATTGGGGAAAGGTGACCTAATCTTGGGGGAAAGGCAAGAAGAGTGGGAAAAGTTCTCACTTCTTAGTTTACAGAGTCAATTCTGAGGCGGCTCCACCAGATGCACTCCAAGTGTTCATTAGACACTGACTGGTTTGGGAGCTGTGATGGCGCGCAGCTTCCTGCTGAGGGAAGCAGGGAAACAGAAAGCAGGACAACAAAGAAGCGCTCTTTCCTTCGGTCCCTGCAGAGTTGGAACCTCCTGTGTTCCAGGTTTCTGTCTCTGACCTGGAGACCCAGTAGGCTGGCTCCAGTTAGCTGGAGAGGAGTCAGAAATGTTCCCAAGCAGACAATTGCTAAGCTTTTGCTCTTTTAAAGAAGAAAGCCAGGTGTGCTGAGCAAGACTGTATCAGGCCACCTTGCAGCCACCTATGCCCACCATTCAGGCTGTGAAAGCAGGACAAGGAAGTTCTGAGAACAAAGAGGCCCACCCACCCACACTGGAGACATCAGCAAGGGGAGATAGAGTGTCCTTGCTCATTCCTGAGGGAGTCCAGGCTCAGACTCTACTGCACCGTGAACGCCATTCTCTGGGGTCCCAGAGGTCAGCTGCCTGCTGTTGCTGGACAGCATTTTGAGAAGTGTGGTTCTGTGGTTCCAGAAGGAGGGAGATGAGGCTACCATGAAGTTAGATTTTGACAGCAAAGGACAGAGACCCTGTGTCCTTTGTAGAATTTGGATTGAGTGTACCAGTGACCTGATGGAAGGGAAGGGAAGGTTTTGTTGGTGGCTTTGTTTGTTTTAAGACGTGGAGTTGGGGTTCGATGCAGAAGGCCACATAGTGACTCAGAGTGAAGGAATAAACAGGGTGGCTGGAATCCAGCCCAGGGAGCACCCACAGCCTGCAAAGGTTTCTATGCTCTCTTGGTGGCAAGAGGGGAGAGGGGCAGGGCAAGAGGTCCTGAGCACCTAACCTCACTGAGGCCTCTGGGCCATCAGAAGGCCAGGACACCTGCCCTAGACCGGGTGGCTGATGCGGTGGCTCTCGACAGAGGGGCAGGTGGCACTTGCCATGGCTTATGCAGGACCCAGTGGAGGTGTATGCCTTTCTCCTTGAGAAGCCAGGTTCTGACTGAGCCAATGTTTCCTGGCACAGATGTACGCAGACCTCACCTGAAAATTCCCCTGCCCATCCTCGCTTTTTGCAACTGTACCTCTGTCCCCCCTCCACTCCTCCCATGCCTTGGGGTAGGCACAATTCACTCGGGTTGGGCCATGTTGGGCCTAGAGGACAGGTAGGTGGGCCACAGATTGGTGTCCTGAGACTTAAGGTGGACAGTCTGTGACTCTGCAGCTTCATTTGCAGCTAAATAAAAGGGGCTGTGAGGAAGTTCATTTTGACTGGAAAATCAGTCCCCAGGATTCTCTCACCTTCCTGTTTTTCTGTGGCACATGTCATAGAAGAAGTACCTGTAATGGTTTGGGGTTTTTCAGAGGCTAATATGTGCAGGTCACCACTCTGGTTTTGAGGAGTGCCCTAGTTTCTGGAAGCTAGAAAGGCCCATGTCTGTTCTCACATGCCTCAGGCCCACTTCCCTCATCCCTTTCCCACTCAGATGTACATTTGTGGTGAGGGAATGGGCAGGAGGCTCTCAGGGATGAGCGCACTGATGGTTTTGACTCTAAGGTGTTAGAAGTTTGAAGTTTTTCTGACCAGAGTCTATGCAGAGAACTTTCCCACCAACCTGGGATGGCTAGCATGATGGCAGACTCCTGCCACCTTCAAGAATCCATGAGGTACTGGGCTTACTGTGGGGCAGGCACGGACATTCACTCCTTCATAGGTTCACAACAATCCTGTGAGGGGTGTTATTCGTTTTCTCACGAGGATGCTGCTTGGATCTACGTAACTTGCCCAGATTCTGGTAGTAGATAAGGAGCGGGGCTGGGCTCTGCAATGGTCCAACTAGCACACCTCCAGGTCTTGATGTTTTCCTGGACAGAAGCTGTTAAGCTCTGGGCACCTTGAAGGAGATGGGAACATTGCAGGTAAAGGAAGTCATTCCATCTCGTTTTTCTTAGCTTTTCTTTTTCCAACTCAATTCATCTCACCTGTTTTTCCAGTGACTATCATTTGCACCCTTCAGGAATTTGCTCTGGTCCTAGTGTCAGACCCAGGAGAGCTGATCACAATCAGGCTTTGCCTTCGGCCCCTGAAAGATACACTTTTGCCATCTTTGTGGGTTGGGCATACAGCACAAGTGGAGGTTGGAGGCCTCTTAAAGAAGCTGCACAACTGCATATGGGTCAGAAACCCTCTGCAGACCCCAAGACCAGACCTCACGTCTGCACCCTCCCCTGTCCAACAAGTGCGTGTGTCCTCATTTTCCTTCTTTCAACTACTTTTGCTTATAGCTGTTTGCACAATTGACCTTTGGCCTTCAAGGAGATATTCTGCAGTTTCACCTGTCAGCTTGTAACCCAGAAGTCCTTGGCGTCTTAGCAACTAAAGACTTAGCCAAGGCCTGGATTTGAGTCATGAAGACTTCGGGGCTGATGAGCAGATTTCCTAGCTCCCAAGTGAGCCAGCCAACCTGTGCAGCATTAGCATGACTGTGGCATTCGCTATCAGTCCTTGCAGAGTCTCCATATGAAATATCAGCCAAGTTACTTATAATCCCCTGCCTTGCAAGGGCCCAAACCTAGTCCTCTGTTCTTTGATTATGGATTTGCAAACGTTCCCAGGCTAGCCCTGGTTTGCTGCCTTCTTTCTGCTCGAGTTTTTCATCTCTTTCTGATTTGGGTCCCTCAGGAGTTTCCCTTCCTTTCTTAAGATCCCAGCTGTAGAACCGAGGGAATGTTGTTAAATTTTATTCAGCATTTTTAGATGGTTTATAGAGGGAGAACTTTCAGATGGTGTATTCCTATTTCTTTCTACTTCCATAAATGGATACATACAATACTCTGTACCTAGTAGAAATATACAAATCTGCATATATATACATTATTTATAGATATATGTATACAAATCTTTCTCAGCTCCAGTGTGCACGGTGTCTATGTTTATAAGAAGAAAGAGGAGCTAGGATGTAGCTGTATATCTGTATTCCATTCCCAGAAACACACAAAAAAAGTAAATATAATAAGAAGAAAAGTGCTAGATGCCCTTAAAAGTAGACCTGAGTCTAAATTATGTAATTCTTATAGAGTAGCATGCCTAGCAGATTTTCTAACAGTAGAGGAATAATGGAAAGGAAGGGGTCTGGACATAAAGAGTACTCCTGCTTCATGATGAAGTTAACTTCCCCCTTCAAATAGGGCAATCCTATTAATTTATCTGTTGAAAAAAATACTACATCAGGCACTGAACTAGAGGCCTTTGATAGTGTATTTGGATAGTATAGCTTGAGCTTTTGATTGACAGTATATTTGGACTATGAAGTTCGGTAATGCACCTACATGAACTAAACCATAGAAACTGGAGGCAGGAAAAACTTTGGATCCAGGAAGATGGATGAGATATTCCAGAGGAAGTTGTAGCTAAGGAAATATTCCTGCCCAATCTACTCCAAGGTATCTATTTTAATCATACGTTTTCCAAGATGGCAGCAAACCCAAAGATATGACTTCACGGGACACTCCCATCCCATGGGGTGAGCCCTGGAAAAGTGCAAGAGCGCCATCCCTTCCTTCCCTCAAAGGACTGCAGTGAGCAGCCAGCACCTGCTTTGAGCACTCTGAGGCCCAGAAGTAATGCTCTGGGTTGCAAGCAGCTCTTGATGTGCATGGAGCCCAAGGTTGCTTCTTCCTGGAGACATGGGTCTCTAGAGAACGATGGGTCTACCAAGTCCCATGCCTCAGAGAAACTAGAATGCCAGGGAGCTTATTTGGGATAAAACTAGACCCACAACTGAGGAAAAGAGAAATGAGGCTGTGAGCCCCAGAGGAATTGAGATTATGATTTTTCTTTGTCTCTGTGTTGGATTGCTAGATTCATTTTGCACAAATGCCCCATGTATGTGTTATTCATCACAACCAAAATACCTGACAAGGGGCTGGGGTTTTGGCGCAGAAGTAGAGCACTTGCCTAGCATGGGTGAGGCCCTGGGTTTCATCCTCAGCACCACATAAAAAATAAGTAGATAGATAAGTAAAATAAAGGTAATTTTTTTAAAGCCTGACAAGAACAATTTAGAGGGGAAAATGATTATTTTGAGCTCATGATTTCAGAGATTTGGTCCATAGTCATCTGACTTCATCACTCTGGGCCTGAGGTGAGGGAAGCATCATGGTGGAAGGGTGGGGTAGAAGAAAGCTCCTCGGCTCATGGTGGCTTGGAATAAGAAATAGAGCTAGGATCCAGGGAGGAATATAAACCCCAAAAGTATTCTTCCTCTAGTGACCTACTTCAGTCACACCCCACCTGCCTACAGTTGTTACCAGGTAGTCAATCCATATGATTAATCCATCAAATGGATTAATCCACTGATAAGGTTAAAACCCTCACAATGCAATCATTTTGCCTCCTGCATTATCACAGGAGGTTTTGGAGAGTACCTCATATCAACTTGTAATGATTTCTAAATCCCCTTTGTAGAGACACCAAAGGAATTTAAGTTGCCCTTTGTTCCCAACAAATTAAATGCATAGTGAAATCATCAGATAGTGTTCATGTGGCATCACAGAGAGAACACCAGACCAGGAATGAAGGAATTGGCTCTGTTCCCAGGTTTGCCACTAATTATCCTTAAACACAAGACAGTTCATTTTTTTAAGACTCCATTTCATCATTTATAAAATGAAGGTTTTATACAAATAGTCTTCAAGGCTCATCTATTCTTAGAATTTCATTTATCTATGTCCCTTTGGAGTGCAGGGAGGACAACTCTCTTTGACATAATGATTTCATTTCATTTGGATATATACCCAGTAGTGGGATTGCTAGATTGTATGGTAGTTCTATTTCTATTTAAAATTTTTTAATTAGTATACTGTAGTTATTCATAATAGTGGGGTCCATTTGACATAATCATACATGCATGGAATATAATTGCATCCTCTTTCCCCTCCTCTCCTCCCTCCCCCTTTTCCACTTCCTCTACTACTACTGGCCTTCCACTTCTTATTTAGTGCTTTATAGATATACATAAAGTTGGAATTGACTGTTGTACATTCATTGCATAAGTTTGTCAGTTTCATTCTGCAATTTGTTCCTTTCCTGTTCCCCTCCTCCCCCTCAGTCCCTTTCTCTACTCCACTGATCTCCCCTGGGTCTTCATGGGATCTGCTCCCCCCCCCCTTATTTTGCTCTAGCTTCCACATATGAGTGAAAACACTTGACCCTCAACTTTCCATGTCTGGCTTATTTAAATTAGCATGATGCTCTCCATCCATCTGCCAGAAAATGCCATCATTTCATTCCTCCTTATGACTGAGTAAAACTCCATTGTGTATATCACCACATTTTCTTTATCAGGTCATCTGTTGATGGGCACCTGGGCTGGTTTCATAACCTGGCTGTTGTGAGTTGTGCTGCTGTGGTCATTGATGGGCCTGTGTCCCTGTGGCATGCTGAGGAGCCTCCATGCTATTTTTCACAATGCTTGTACTATTTATATTCCTACCAAAAGTAAGCAAGGATTCCCTTTGCTCCATATCACTGCAAGCACTTGTGATTTTCTGTCTTATTGAGAAGCAAGTAGTGTCCCTGAAGGCCCTCCAAGGTCTCCCAAGTTTTGCCTGAGATCCTAAGAGAGGTGCTGTAATAGGTCTCCCCCTTTTATATTCTTTGCTGTCTTTGGGTAGGAAGCCCAGGCAGGACAGACACAGTAGGCGGAGACATGGTGTCTGTTTTGTGCTATTACAGCAAAATACTTGAGCCAAGGAAATTTAAAATGAGCAGAAATTTACTGGCTCACTTTTCTAGTAGCTGAGAAATCCAAAGTCAAGGGGCCAGCATCTTGTGAGGCTTACTCATGGCAGAGGTGGAAGGATAACAGAAGGTAGGGTAGGGCAAGGGAGAGGGCAAATGTGTCCTTTCATGAGGAGCTCTTTCCTTTGATAAAAGCATCAATCCCTTCATGTTTTAGTTAGCTTTATTTCACTGTGACCAAAAGAACTGACAGGAACAAAGTAGAGGAGGAAAAGTTAATTTTGGCTCATGGTTCCAGAGGTTTCAGTCCACAGATGGTCAACTCCTAGCTCTGGGCCCGGGTAAGGCAGCACATCCTGGTGGAAGGGCGTGGTGGAGGAAAGCAGCTCACAACGTGGCATCAGGACGTAGAGGGAGCTCTGTTGTCCAGAGACAAAATAAAGGCCCACCTGCCTTGACCTGCCTCCTCCAATCAGGCTACCTGCCTACAATTTTCACCCAGTTAATCCACATCAGTGGATTTTCCCACCAATCAGGACACAACTTTAATACTTTAGTCATTTCACCTCAGAACCTTCTCGCATTATCTCACATAAGCTTTGGGAAACACCTCATTTCTAAACCACAACACTTCATGAAGACAGAATCTTCATGCCCAATTACCTCTTAAAACTCCTCACTTCTTCATATTGTTGCAATGGCAATTACATCAACACACGTTTGGGAGCATAGATATTCAACCCACATGGGATGAGAAGGAGAATGACAATCAGACAGAATGTCACCATTCACTGAAGCACTGAAGAAAAAGGGAAGAAGTGCACAGATTCATCTACTGTACCTAGAGCTTCATCCTGCTGCAAGGGCTCCTCCAGGTGCCGTGCCACAGCTACTTTGGAAAAGGGCTTCTTTGGGGCCTGCTGTAGCCTAGTGAATGTGAAGAAATGGATGTGGGTCTGATTTGTTACTCTCAAAATTGGGAAGTTGGATAGAAAGACTGGTGTTTGGCATCAGGTGAAGATATGCTTAACCTCTCCTTGTCTGAAACACTCTCTGACTAACAGAACAGGATTCTCCCCGCCACACCTTACCTACAGGGAGACAGTTCCTTTTGGCTGAGATCCCAACCTGTAGGTGAGCAGAGCAGAAGGTCTGAAGAGCAGGTGGCCTTCCTAAAACCTCAGTGTAGTCTCCAGTGCTATTGCAATATGTGGAAGAAAAATGCCCTTAATCTGATTCGAGTAAGGGCGGCTTTATTAGCCAATCAAAGTTTGAGGAGCTTCCCTGAGGGTGGGCTCTGGGATGGGCAGCCTGGGACTCCCCCGCCCCTCTATTTTCATCCTCTCCTCCCTCTTAGACCACCTCCTCTTCAGAATCTCCCAGCCCTAGGCAGAACCAACCTCTGACAGCAGACTCTCCCACCCCCAAGACCCCAATTAAGTTTTCTCCACTTCTTGATGCTAGCTCTGAGCTACCACACTTAGCTAAAATTTCTTACAGTGGGTTTCCTCAAGGGGCAGAAGCATGTTTTAATTATCTCCGTGTCCCCATATTAGCACCTCATCCATGTAGGCACAGAGTAAAGAACACAGAGAGATTAAATGAATAGCTACAACCACAGGCATCACAGAGGACACCATCTCTGCCCTCACCTTATGGCAAAGAAGCTTTAAAATAGGAACTGCCACTGGGCCAAAGGGGCTGCCCTTGCCCTGCTATAAGGATGCTCTGCTGTGGGAATAGCATTAATACATAAAGACAAAATTATGTGCACATTTGGGAAGTTTCCAAAGTGGTACAGGTAGTGTGGACGGAGAGCCTTTCCTGCAAGCGCGCCGTGATTCACACACAGCCATCCATTTGGCCACCTTGACGTCCTGGAACACAGCTAACTCTGGAGGCTGGCATGACAGGCCTTCCTGTGACAATTGAGACAGGTCTCCTGAAGCTCATGCCCCACAAGAAGGGCAGCCCAGGCTGTCTCTCAGATTTAGGTATTTAAATGAGTTATAATTCTAAGGGCTTGAATGTTTGCCTCAAAGATAAATCAGACCTGAAGTGTGTGTGTGTGTGTGTGTGTGTGTGTGTGTGTGTGTTAAGGAGGCACATTTAGGAAAGAGGAGAGCTTTCCCGTGCAGTGAAAATAACAGTCTTTGTGTTGATGCCTATGTGTACTCTCAGTGGTTAAAAGGCAGATAAACAGGTATTTCCTAAACATTTTTTCCTTTATCAAGATAATTGAAATAAAAATGGAAAAGGGGCCCATAAAGAGTAAGTTTCAGGTATTTGAAAAATGCACTTGGTGTTATGGGAAAAAGTAAGCATATGTTTGTGTGGCGAAACTCAGCCACGTACACAGTGTGCCTGGAGAGCAAGCCCAGGACCCTCCCTCGGGATGTTTCCTGGGAGCAGTGGTGGCCCAGATCCAACACCTTGCAGTCACTGAGGTTGGAATCTCCTACTCTACATCCAGTCTTCAGAGGCTTTCAAACTTTGGATCAATTAGTCATTTTCCCTCCTAGTTTTCCATTGTAACTTTGTACTCAAGCTGTCAAGAGTCCCAGGCACATGTTGCCATAGGAGACTCTGTTTGTTGAGGGTGGAGTGGTTGATTTTGGCAGGTTGGGGAGGAGCAATTAATTCTAATAGGTATAGAGTACATTAAATACATGGGTCTTTTCAACCTTTTCTCTGAATTTCTGCTCCTTTTCATAAATTTTCTTCTCTTCCCAAATGATCATTTAAAAGTTGAAAAGAAGGAGCTTCTAGAAATCATTTGGGATCATCACAGTAGAAGTCTAATGGGACATAGAAAAGCTCACATTGACCATGACTGCCCTTTTCAAAATACCTTCCCTAGTGTTCTTGCGATAAGAAGCCCTCTGTGGTGAGGCCTCTGCAAATCAAGATTTCCAGGCATTCCTTACTCAACCCATTCAAAGTGAAGGTTGTTTTTATGAAAAGGAAGACATCTTTAGACTCACCTTTAATTCTCCATTTGAAGAACATACTTACATGTGTATAAGAAAACTGTTTTGGATGTTCTTTAAATTTTTATAGAAAAATACATGGAAAAGAAAAAAAGGAACAGATGAAGTTTTTGTCAATGTGTCAGTCCAGGTAGGAGGAAAAGAAACAGATGTAGTGTTAGATGAGAAAAATATTCTCTAAACACTTGAAAAAGGCCTAGGAAACTCTGGGGAATCTCAGCAGATATCTGGTCCTCCCAGGAGGATCCAAGAGCATCCACAGGATGTGCCAATTGTATTTTAACTCTGACTATTTGGCTGCAAGTTTGGACCCAAGTCCTGAATGTACATTTAGTCCAAGTTCTCCAGAACTGTAGGGACAGGCTCCAGTGTTAAAGACAAACGCCCATCTCGAAATCTTTGTCTTGCATCCCAGAGCGCCCTGTGTTGAAAACAGAATTCATTCTCACTTCCTGCTCTCCGCTGACATTGCCATACAGATGTGCAGCAGCTGTTGTGCTCCATACACGCGCAGCAGCTTCGCAGAGGTTGGCAACCCGGTCTGCATGTGGAATGGGCTGTGCAAATGAGCTCAGGGCCCCACCGAATACATCAAAACGTTGAAGTAATCGCTGGGACGAGTCTGTTCTGACATAGCTCAATTGCTGAAAATTATTTAATGATCATTTCTGAGTTCAGTGATCTATCTCATCAAAGCCCAGTGAAATAGGGAATAATCCTTCTATTTGACATTTTGGGAGGCCACGGGGAGAGAAAGTGATTTGAACATGGAAACTGGGAGGTGACCTTAGAATCCCAGAGTTTTGTGACCCAAACAGTTTGTGTGCGAGATGTGCGCTGAGGCTTTACAGTTGGGCGTGAGCTCAGGACAGTGAGCAGCTGCTGCACCTGAGAAGGTGGGCTGCCTGCCTGCCGCCCAGGGTGCTGTGGGCCGTGCTCCCCTCAGAGGTGGTTCCCTGGAGAGGCAGTTGTGGGCTGCTGAGCTATCTGTAACTGCTCCTTGCTGTTCTTATCACACATTCCCTTCGGGGGTGAAACACTCCATTAACTCTGGTTTCTTCTGGGCCCCTTTCCCATTTTGGTTCCTGTTAACTGGCAGCAGTAACAGGAATGAGTGAACCAGTTTCACTTTCTCTGCTCTAACCCTGGGCCAAGCTGCTAGGCATCAGGTGGCTGCGTGTGTGGGAACATTCCTGTGCTAGCCCTGGTGTCCTCAACCCTAGGACCACTGCACTCCGGACAGACATCATTGCAGTCTTTAGAACACCCAAGGACTGCTAGAGTCTCTAAGCACCAGTCCTGAGTACACCAGGTGACAGGCCGGGGATTGTGGTTCTCAAGGTGGGAGGAGCTGCAGAAAGCCAAGCTATGTGCCAAGCGCTGCCTGAGCCCAGCTGCTAGCTGTGTGACCAGACGATTCCTATCATCTCTATGCACCCCTGGTTTCTCACTGACAAAGTGGGACTTTTAAAGCAAATCCTGTCTAATACACAGACCTTTTCTGAGGTCAACAAAGCTAAAATGTGTGAACCTTTTTGTAACCTACATATTATAAAGACCTAGTATTTATAAGAAGGCAAAAAAGTTGATCAAGGAATTTAATGAATATCCCAGACCTTACAGTAGGCCAGGAGCAGGTTCTGCAAGAGAAATAAATCTGACAATTTCTTAGGCCCGATGGTCTTATCTCAAGGTTTTTCCACCTCTTGAGGATGTGTCCTGCTCCTGAGGTGCTCATCCATAGTCTCTCTGGAGCTCCATGGGGGGCTGGGGTCGGGGAGTGGGAAAGAGGGCCAGAGATAGCAAAACTGCACTGGACTCTGACCTCAGCCTCCTTACAGCCTTTTCAAGCAGATGGTTGGTGTGACACGATCAACAACCGGGCCTACTGCCACTATGATGGAGGAGACTGCTGCTCTTCTACACTCTCCTCCAAGAAGGTACGTGAGGGTGCCTGGGGACAGCATGGGGACAGTGGAAGGAAGGCAGGTTCTCTGGCCAGCTCTGCTTCACAGTGCAGCAGACTTGATTTTTAATCCCCAAGAGAATGATAATGACATTAGAAGTTATAAACATTGGAATGTCTAAAGTGACAAGATTGAGGGTAACAGTCTTTAGTATAGGGTCTTAGAAAACACCAGTCCTTTAAATTGTCAATCATAAATGCAATGGCTTTTTCTAATGAAATTCTCATATCTGCTCATCATTGTCCGGGAAATTCTTCTGTAGGCAGGGAAAACAATGGTTTCTAGCCCTTAAGGATACTAGGTTACCAGTGAAGTGCTTCCCCTCTATCATTCATCTTCATAATTAAATTAATAGTCAGATGGCATCATACAGCGGTATTGCAGGCACATGTTCATCAGCTGCTGAGCACCACCTGGAGTGCTCTCTGAACCAGACCACAGTCGTAATCCCCTTCTTGATACCTCTGATTGCTGTTATGCTTGGCTCTGTTAAATTTATAGACAGGCTCAAGTGAAGTCTATAAAATTAAATAGGCTGAAATTTTATAATAAAATAGGTGAAAATCCAAGTGCTCTGAAGATATTTGAAGCTAGTTGGCGAGCTTGATGAATCAGAAAAATGCAGCCATTATTTCCTTCCTCCCTCCTACCTGTCTCCACAATAAAGCCACGCCTACCAAGGTCACCCATATGTGGATCTGAATACTTTCTCTTTCTTTGCTAATATATTTTGCTGAATCACTGTGTGCTGGGCACTATTTTCACCATTTAAATGAACTAACTTATTCAGTACAAAGCATGTAGGGGCTCATCATATCACTATTCAATTTGGCCCTCATTTGCTCTAAAAATCAATAAATCCTGAACTAAGAGAAACAGATCAAGAGCTTGGGCCACAGGTCAGAAATCAGGCCAGCTGGTTCTGTTCCATCTTGTGAAAATAACTGGGGACAGAGACCATCTTTCTTATACAGGAAGCTTGGATTCTGGAGGAAGAAGGCAGGCAGCTCTCCCCCTCTCATTCTGCAAACCTACGACTTATCTTTAATGGACGTCAGTGCCTGTCACTCACAAGAACTGGAGTGTAGAGGAACACCCCCTCTGTTGACTACTACAACACACTTTACTTCATTTGTGCAAATATGCTGGGATACTTCCCCAAACAACCCCACCCATTCTCTAATCCACTTGCCCAATCCCGAGCCCATCTCTCCAGTGTACTAGGACCAGTCTTGTATATGATATGTCTATTCAATTTTATCTCATTTGATTGCCAGTGGCCAGAGGGTAAAATATCTAACTTTTTTAAATTAATTTTTATTTGTTTTAATTAGTTATACATGACAGTAGAATGCATTTATGCATTTTGATCTTTTACACCATGTTTCCAAAATGTCCAATTCTCTTTGATGCTGGTTATAGACACTCAAATAGGGCGCTCATCTGCTGGTATCAGTGAAAGCAGGAAGAAGACAACTTTTGCTTGACCACTCCTGGCACAAAGAAGGGAGAATTACACGAAAGGAAGCAATACCACCACAAAGAGTGAGTGGGTGGCACCATGCCAAAGCATATCCTGGGCTCAGGAGAGCAAGACTTCATGTGTTCAGAAATGTCAAAGATGATCCTAGTGTCCCAAGACCACTGAAGAGTGGAGCCAGAGAGACAATCTCCAGAGCTGGCTTTCCACTGTCCTGAGTTAAAGCAGGTAGCCCTGCCTTCCATAGGAGGGAATGAGCTAACATCAATCCCTCCAACACACAGGAATATTGTGACGATGTTAACAGCAACAAAAACAATAGTGTAAGACATACGAGGTATCATTAGAAGTAGTCACTTTAGGTGTCTGGCCACGATGAGCATCTCACACCCATCAGTTCACTTAAACCACACACCCTGTTTATGTTGTCCTTCTCACTCTCTGTATGGAGAAAGCAAAGTGAAGAAGGACGATCTTGTCTGAAATGACATGGTGTGTGAGAACTGAGGGTTCATTCCAGCTCTGTGATACTGAATTGTGATCCTACTTCCTCCAGGACCGAGTGAGAACTGTGGAAGCCAGTGGAAACATGTGGCACCTGGCACGCACACCCATTATTTCAACTTCTCTTTCCTTCCCCTAGGTCATTCCATTTGCTGCTGACTGTGACCAGGATGAGTGCACCTGCCGAGACCCCAAGGCAGAAGAAAATCAGTAACTGTGGGACCTGGACTGAGCCCATCCCTCCTCTGCCCTGGAGGCAGGCAGAGTGAGAGGCCTCCACAGGAGGAAACACAGGGCAGGTGAAGGAGAAAGGTCACCAAGTGGAGGAAGGAGAGCGTGTGGACCATCTGTTAAGAAACACGATATTTATAGGTGTCAACTAACATATCAACTAGTCCAAGTAGGGAAGAATTATAGGCAAAAGTTTCTTTAAATTGGCAGTTGATTAAAAGAGGAAGGAGAAATCAGATAGATAAACAAGGACCCTCCTCCCCATCAATATTCTAGTCCACCCACCTTAGCTCCTGCCCGACTCCCCACTCTGCACCCCACTGACTGCTCAGCCCCACCAAACGTGTAATCCATTATTAGAATGCTAGAAGGAAAGTTGCCAGGGACACTCTGTCAATGCCCATTTCAAATGGATTGTCACCTTTCAGGGCTTGTCTGCTCTAAACTGGCCTTTCCCTTCCTTTTGTGTAGTCTCTCTTAAATAATGAGGTTAGTTAATAATTCTTTATAAGTATTTAAACATAATTATATAAATATATTATATATTATATTTTTTGCTGTTTACTAAGCTGAAAATTACCCATTGTTCCACACATGCTGCTGTGAAGTTCATGTCCAAAATGAATGCTGAGGCTTTGAGGACAGACACACAAGTTCTTCTGCCATATTTCTATGTGTAGGGATTGGCAGGTTAAATGGGAAGTGGAGGAGAGGGAGATCAGATAGGATTCTGTATGCTAGCGTGCCAGCTAATCATCTTTTTATGCCCTGGGAGCTGGGCCCACTTAAAGTGGATGGGAGTTGGAATGATAGCACTAAACGGCATGGGAAGTTGGGCGTGACACCCACTGGGGGTGGGTCCAGGGGAACAAGGCAGTGGTTCTTAAGCATCTATCAAAAAAGAATGTAGTGTTTCCTCCCCAATTCTCAGAACTGTCAACTGGATTTTCTGCACTTTCATATGTGCCTATTCCAATGTGGCCATCTACCAGCTGGTCAGCAAGTTTGTGTTCAGGCTCATCCTCTGAGCACCAGGATCACAGAAACTCACACGCTTTGTACTTGGCCTCTTTGTTAGAATTCCCCAAGCCTGTTCATCATGCACACCCACATCACTAGCTGTTGATCTTGCAGGGGAAAACGTTTTAAAAATGACCCAGGAGAAGGATGGGAAGAGATGGAAGAACAGGTGGGGATGAAGGAGCCAAAGGAGGCCATGGAGAGGTGAGGGGTCAGGTTAAATCAGGGCCAAGAGTGACAGGATGGAACAAGTCAAGGAAATTTGGTCCTTGTTCCAAGACTCCAAAGTTCACAGTGGATCCTTTGAGCATTGCGGGGTCTGCAATGAATTTTATTCAAGTGGGTGCATAAAACCTGTGACCAGAGATTTCAATTGGGCAAGCCATGGAAACAACATGGAGCAAGGCTGACACTCTGTGGGAGAAAGAAGAATTTCAACTATTTAGGGTCCATTTTGTTGTCTTTCTCCTTTCCTGGTGGATAGATGGATAGCACATGGAGTGATTGCATTGGCCCTGCCTTTCTTTGCATCCTGGACTCTTCTATTTTTGCACATGGCCTATGGTAGTTATTTTTTTTTTTTAATAGTTTCTGGGTTAGGCCTTGGGGAAAGAGAGGAAGGAGCCAATTTCTACTCAATGCTCGGTCTTACCTTAGGAAGGGCCTTGAGCCTGTTTCCTTCAAAGTTTCCTCTCCAGGGAAAACCAGGAACAGGCAAACCTCAGAGTTCAGCCATGGCCTCTACACCATTGCTTTCTGTTCTGATTAAGTCTTCTACTCCTCCCATCAACACTGAAGCAACGGCTTTTCAAAAAACAAGAAAAGGAAAACATGATCCACTACTATCAAAATCTTATCCATGCTCAGCACAAGAAATAATATCAGGAATGGAAAAAATGAGGATAGAGCAGTCCGCACACATCGGTCTGTGTTGTGTGGAACAAAGGCTGCAGGCCTTGGGAAGTGGTGGGCAGAGTTTGCCCACCCGAAAACCCCTTGTCCCCAGTATTCTAGCCACTAGGGTAACTGTAGCCTAAATACCATTCACTGCCTAGGTCACCCTTGGTGCCCCAAGGAAGACAAGAAATAGTCCTGATAGGTTTTAATATGGAGAGGACAATGGAAAAGTTTAGGTTCTCCATTTAAACACACAGACACACAAACACTTTGCAAAATTGTTTTCTTGGGGAAAATATCCAAATTTCTCGACACATGTCAAGCTCTGTTGTGGGCAATCCTTCTTGCTATTGAGGCAGAGTCCTCGTTATCTTGGGCGTTACCCAGCCCAGGGAGACCTGACCTCCAATAAGAAACAAGGAGCCTGTGAATCGGGCCAGCAGGCGCTGGGATTCATCTCTCCATAAGACTAATGGTGAGAAGGTTTCTGTCCTATACTTCATTTTAAAGTACTTTGCTCTCTATTGGTAACATCTGCAATTTACTCACCACCACCCTGGGAAATAGAGAGGACAATTCCCAGTGTGAGCAGGCTGAGGCTGAGGCTGCCCAGCCATAGTCAGCTGTGGGCATTCAGAGGTGGCAGGTTCTCCCAGTCCTTCTCACTGGCCAAGTGTTGTGAGCACCTTAGGTCATCGAGAGTCAAAGGACTGGTATCATGGCCACAGATCCCAGGGACAACTCACACTTGCTCTATGTGTTGGTCTTTCCGCTGCTCTTACCCACCCATGAGGTCATTGAAGGCCTTTCCCAGGGACTCTTCTGTTTCTTGGTTCCAAAATCACTCTCTGTCTCTTCTTTTTCCTAACAGTAAGGGGCACTAGTGCCCAGGTTGCCTAGGGCTGGTTGACTCCAATGACTAGCATGGCAGCCTCCAATCAGAGAGAGACAGAGGAGAGGTCAGAGTGGGGAGAATGGACAGAGCCCAACAGGAAAGGACATCAGGAGCCCTTCTCGATGCCCCCTCTCATCCCTCCACTGTACAGCATTGGACTTGACACTTCTATTCTGTGTGATCACTATTGAGTGTGTCAGTCAGCACCCAAGGGGACAGTTTGATTGAAAACATAGTGAAAGGAGCTGATCTACTGTATTGTAATGTAAAACAGCTACAGCCAGTTATTTTGTAAGATTATAAGACGTTCATTAAAAAATAAGCACACAAAATGTAAAGTGTGTTTGGTGTTTTTCTCTTTGTTTGAATCATTCCATCACTTCTGAATCACTTTCCATTGTCCCCTGCCAGGTCTGGGCATCAGTCATTGGTTATGAGTGGATGGATGGTTCCTTTCAGTCATTTAAAAACTATTTTTTTAAGTAAATAGGTTGTGTAAGGAAAATGAACATGAAAATTCACAAGAGGTGATATATACAAAAGTCGAGTACTTAGTGATGATGTCAAATGCCTCAGGAGTTGTGAAAAAATGTGCAAAAATTGTTTACAGTTCAGAGGAAATAATCCTTGCCCCTAGATGCCAAAGGTAGGAGGCATTTGGAGGCTGATATGTGAAGGACACATATAATTTGATAGGCAGAAATTGGGGGTGAAGAATAGAGTTGAAGATGTGAGAGGGTTGTGCATTATTGGATATCTCTGGAAGGTAGAACCAACAAGTTCACATGTACCCTGTATTTGGTAAACACAACCTATTTAATTCCCATGACAGTTCTGAACATCACAAAGTCTCACTTCACAGATGAGAACAGCAAGCCCCAGCCTAGAGGAGAAAGTTCTCCTGGGTCACATGACTAAGTCAATCTAGCCTGGTCTGTGGAACTCCAAGATACATGAAGAGAAAGAAAACTGGTGATAAGTAAGATGGAAGAGTTGAAAAGTGTGTTGGTGGTGGTCATCACTGACAGAAAAGGGAAGCCCACAGGTGCAGGCCTGCAGACCAAGAGCATGGGCTCGCTTGGTTATAAACTTGGTCTGAACACCAGGTAGATAATTGTTGGAAATGTTATATAAACCAGTGTTCAGCTCTCTGGAGGAGGCTTCTGTAGCTGGGTCAGCATGGCTCTAAGCTCCCTGGCCATGCCAGGCCCCATCTAGCTTCTTGAAAGGCCGGGGCGGGGGGGGGCGGGGGGGGGGGGAGCAACACACCTATCAGCCATTTGGAAAAACCTATAGACAAGATTGTTGAAAATATGAGCTTGTAAGTTGGGAAAGAAGTTTCCCGTTGGAAATAAACATTTTATAGTGAAAAGAACCTTACCTGACTTTCTCTCTAACAATTTGCAAAGTGCTTTTATATGCTTTATGGCCATCCATGGGCTAAGCAGAGCAAGAACAGTTTTGTTTTGTTTTTTCCATTTTACAGATGAAGAAACTGAGAGCCAGGTCACTGGAAAGTGTAAATCCATGTATCTAAGTTCAGGTTGCCATGGGGATGTGAGGTGCCTTCCACTACACCTTATTCAGCCTGCTGGGCCCAAGAGGGAGCCCAGATCCAGTGGCAGGGGGAACATCTCACATCTTTTCACCTGCTTGTGTTTCATGTGCTCATTGCTTCCCTATGGCTTTCTTAGCAGCTGGGTCCATGCACGTCCTCTGCTGCCTGTTGTCCATGGTTTATGGCAGGAAAACTGAGGACAACCCTTCTTCAGCACCTTCCAGGGCTCTTTCCTCATGCCAGGCCTGAGTGTAAGCAGATGCCCTTGTGCATTTCAGTCAGGACAGCTGGACAGAAACATCTGGCAAAGCTGCCTTCTTCTTAGTAGTTTCCCCAGGGAGAGTCCTGGACAGAGACTTTAGAGCTCTGGTTTCCACTGACTCACAAACTTAAATGATATGGGGAGCCATCTATAGCTGGGGGGACTCACTGTGCTTAGATTTAGGGCATCCAGATGATGAGCAGTTCCTGGAGAGGAAGATAATGAGAAGATTTAACACTAAAAATAGTGCCAGGGCATCTCTGGAGCTGGCTTTGGGTCATCTCTTTTTATATCACCCCAGAAAGATTACCAGGCTCCTGATATTTCAGGTTTCACAATGTTTGGCCCAGAAGAAGAGGAGGGGGTAGTGATGAAATCCTTTATATCACAATGATCTATGCCCATAAAGCCTTCGACATGGGCCTTGAATATTTGCCCTAGAAAAAGACAAAACTAGTTTAAAAAATTGATGGATATCCTCAAGCCAGCCGTGGTCTGAGCCCACCTGGGCTTGAGTGAACATTTCCTGGCAGAATCCAGTGTGCTGGTCAATGCAGGAGTGTATGCTGCTCCTTTCGGCCCTTGCTCTTGATCATTTTGCCTTTTCACATCCTGCCAGTAGATCTTCAGTTCACCTTGCTCAGCGTTAGTAAGAACTGGTGTGACAATGGCAGAGAGCCTTCTTGAAAGAGGCCTACCAGTATAATCTGGTTAACATTTCCAAGGAACATTAGAAAAGCATTTCTGAGCTCTGAAAGATAGTTCAGCGTAACAGCAATAGTTCCCAGTAACTGCAATTTGCTAATGGTTTTTCAAATCAAATTTTCTCCTAAGGATAATTTAATGTAGACAAACTTCCTTTTCTTTGTCTTTATCCACATAAAAGTCACTTATTTGAATGTAAAATATAAAAGCAAATAAAGGAAGAGTGTGGACTTTTTAATGACTGTCAATTGTATTGTATCAATTTGCTTTTTCTCTCCATTAGCTAACTGCTATCTAAAGGGAGTTGCCTTTTACAAATGTTTATAAACACACAAGTCAAATACTTAAATCTCACAAAAGGCTGTCAAAGTTAGGAAATTTCCCCATATTACAATTTATGTGCAATTCAAAGTGTTTTCTAAATAGTGTCAGGGCACAAACAACTTCCAAGTATTGACTTGGTTAATGGTAGTTCAATGGCTTTAGAATGACCTGTATGAGAGTCCCTTCAGCTTTTCAAAATACTCAAGTAGTCTCCATGCTGGGAAATATTGCTAATGGACTCAGAACTGCTCATCTTCTCTACCATAGGGAGACAGAAGGCAAGAATGACTCTGTCTGGATCTTGAAAGCCAATTCGTAGGAGGGATTGGTGACCTGAGACCCACAGGCAGCAGCATGGCGATCTGCTAGGATGGGAAGCCGAAGCTGTCAAGCCTAATGAATTGGATTTAAATTCTGGCTCCAACACTAACTAGATAGTCATCAGGTTACTAAATCTTGCTAAGCCTCATTTTCCTAAATACTTACCTTTGCAGCACTCTGCCCAGCCCAGGGCCTAAATAACACCAGATGAGCAGGCTCAAGGATTGGGTGGTGGAGGCGATGAGAAGTTTGAAGGATGATATCAGGCATGATGCACATTCCTCTAATTCAGCTACTCAAGAGGCTGAGGAAAGAGAATTAACAAGTTTGAGCCCAGCCTCAACAATTTAGCAAGACCTTCTCTCAAAAATAAAAAGCAAAGATGATGGGGAATGTAGTTCAGTGGCAAAGTGCCCCTATGTTCAACCAAAAATACTTAATGGTGGAGAGGAGCAGGGAGCTGCCTTTAAAGAGATTCTAAGACCCTTCACATTCTCAGACACCGTGATACTCTGACATTAGAGGGTTTCTGAGCCGTAAGCCATCGTTCATTCTATTCTCAGGATGGTTAGAGCAGATGGAGATTCCCCAGTGGTTTGAAAGCCAGAAGATGTTCAAACCCACTGATCCAGAGAGAAGCAAAGTGGATTTGTAGGGTAATAGTGGTAAAGCTTGGCACTGAGAAAAAGAAAGTAGGATAAGGGCAAAAAATGGAGTTCCAGCTTTTTTCCAGAAAAGGGTTTGTGAACTCAGTTGGAATTGACCTGGAAAGCGGCATTAGCTATGTGGAATGGTGTTGTCTCTTCAAAAGATGGCCGAATCGCCGAATCTGTCATTTCTAGAACAGCACTGTCTGATGAACATTTGTAACGCTGTAATGTTTTAGGTCCATGTTGTCCAGCGTAGAGGCTACAGGGCACATGTGGTCCTCTGGCCCTTGAAGTATGACTAATGAGAGAAAAGAATTGAATTTTAAATTTTGCTTAATTCCAATAATTTAAATGTAAATAAACACGTACAGCTAGTGGTCCACACATGTATCATTCAATTTGTATCATTCAATTTAAAGGATGCTCTGCGAATGATTTTTTAAACCATCCTACTTGTATCTCATGGCTGACATAAGGATATATCATGCTCACTTGTATATTTTGGGTTTTATTCTAGTAGTTCGGGAAAACAAATTAAATAAATCATCTACAAATTATATATGCAGAAACCTCAAACCATAAATTAGAAAGCAAATAAAAAGTCCTCCTTCATAAAACCTATGCATAATGTTCTTAGCAGATAAGGGAACAGAGTCGCCTCTGGCAGGTCCGACAGTGGCCCAATCATAATGGGTTAACATTTTGGGAAATCAGACAGTGACTGGGGAGCAGGGAATCACTTAACATAAAAGAGATATGAGAAATGTTCAGAGAGGCACAAAGAAGCCTGTGGTGGCACAGCCAGTGAGTGGTAGAGCCAGGAAATGGTTAGCAGTCAGGCTCTACCCACCCGCTGGGCTAGAATGCTCCTTTTCCTGGAAACCATACACACAAAGCACTGAGCTTGGTTTTGTAGGTTCTCTCACTTGAAAGGATCCCCCAAAGACCGTAGTATTTACTATGACATTTCCTTCAATGAGTTGTCCTAACTCACGTGAGTCAAGCCATGGCTGAGGACTCACTCACCAACCCTCAAAGCTGCACATTTCGTATTTGGCTCTCTCTGGCCTTCAGGGGGCAAAAAATACCCACCTGGCTGGTGATGTCATTGTTGCAGTTCAATATATTTTTACTGAGTACCTATGATGTGCCAGGCACCTAGAGATACAGTGGCAAAGGGTCGAGGCCTCATCTCTGTCCTCAAGGACCTTGGAGACAAACTCCAGGAGACAGACCGTGCACACCGATGGATCTGGGGCCAGCGCAGAGTCCTGAGGAAAATGAGGTGTGGCAAGGGGTGAGGAGGGTGGGCTGGGCAGTGCCACTGAGTGCAGCCAAAGTCCCCAGTGCTTCTTGGAGATGGAAGGAAGTGAGGGAGGGACGGCCAGGGAGAGGTGGGCGACACCTCATGTGGGTGAGGAATAGAGCTGAAGGCAGCCTGGCTGGAGGGTGGGGGGTGGAGGTGAGGGCGGAGGAGTGTGGAGGGTGGGGAGACTGTGGAGGGCCTCCGAACCCATGGTTACAGCCCGGCTTTCACTCAGAGGACGTGGTTCCCTACGCCCGCTTCTCGGTGCCTACACACGGCCATGGACACCTTCTTCTTTTTCACATTGGTCCTGCCCCTGTCTGTCTCCCCTGCACCCACCAGGGCATCCCCTCCTGAACAGCCCTTGCCAGTCCCCCTGTCCTGCTTCTTCCCCATCTAATCCCTCCTGGCACATGGAGTCCACATCATTCCTCCTTTTTAAAACAGCTCTCAGGGAGTCCTGAATTGCTCAGGATAAGGAGTTCCCGTCTCCTCCTGTCCTTAAATGCCTGACCAGCTCGGCACAGCAGGACTTCCCACTGAGCTGTGGGGCTTCTGGGCATGAGCTCTGGGGCCCTGTTGCGGGGCCTCCCCAGCCCTGGAGCCCCCACAGTGGTGTGGGGCCACTCCCCAGCCTGGGGTCCTGCCCTCTGTCTCCACATGCAGAAAATCCTGCCCCTTGTCTCAGCTGCTCCTCACATGTCCCGATTTCATGAAGCCTTTCTTCTTCCCCCATTTGATACTTATTGGTTCTTTGACCCTTATTTTTTTCTCTTTGGATAATCAGTGTACTTACAAGTATTTTTCTTAGCTTTACTGTTGCCCTTCCTGATATTCAGATGTGAAATCTTTGAAGGAAGGTGGACGGACTCAGGGCACCACTGAGCCTTTGTGAGATTTAGAAAAACATCCTTCAGTATAAATACAATCCAGTGTCAGAGACCAGGTCCTAACACATGCTCTGAACCTACACAAGCTGGACCTCTGGACAATTCAGGCCTTGGAGCAGGGAGCCTGGGCAGGATACAGCTCACACTCAGCTGGTGGCCCTGAGATGCTGTCTTACTCATTTTGGAATCTGGCACTGCCTTGCTTGATGTCTGCCCAGTGAAACACTAACATGTACGGAGCTGATTATCAACCCTGATTTTATGGATGTGAGTCAGTCAAAACAAGGTAATTTGTTTGTGTGTTTGGGGCTGGGGCGAGTGGGCCGGTGGACACTTGGGGTTTATGCTTTGACTGGTTCTCTACCAAGAGTTCAAGAAATGCTGGGAACACAAGGCCAACACAGAAGACTGGGTTTTGAGTGCAGAGCATCAAAATGATGCCTTCCCCAGTTCACCATCAAATTCGGGTCTCGTCAGTGGGTTTCATGTTGAGGCCTACTCATGCCCAGCTAACAGATGCGTCTGCACGACTCAGATTCAGGCGTGTCGCCACATGGCCATGGACACCTTCAGGAAGAAGAAGCAGCAACTGCAGACCAGGCAAGAAGAGAATCTAGGAAGCAGCCTGACCTGAGACCAGGCTGGGTGATCTTGAGCAAAGCAGGCAGTGACATGAGATTCAGTTTTTCCTTCTGAGAAATGGAACAGTGAGAACTCCCAACCTAAACAGTCATTATGCAGATTTGGTACAGTGACTGCCGAGTGCCCATCATGGAGCTGGCATAAGTGGTCGTTATATTTCCTTTGGTAATTAGAAATGTCCTTGCTATAGAAGGGCCAAGCAGAACCAGAGTAGAAGGGGTGGAGATCAGCTAGCTTCTGAATTTCTATGCACTTTTTGTCCTAGAATGTATTACTCTAAAAGGCTGATTGATATTCTCCCCCCGCTTACACACACACACACACACACACACACACACACGATTAAGTGTACCGTGGACTTCTATATTTTAAATATAATTTCACGTAAAGCCATGCCACATTCCAGTTTGAGGCCCCATATTAAATAGTTAGAATGTGACCATGGTCCCAAATATTAAGGGAGGGAAAGTTTTTATATAAAAACTATTGTCAGCAAGACAATGTAATTTGCCAGCTATTTCAAATTTCAGCTATTTCAAGCCGGTGCCAGAGCATGTCCCAGGGCCCTGCTTGGGCAGCACGCTCACTAACAAATGATTGACACCCACGTGCAATAATGTTGGAGTAAACCAATTTGCCTGGGTGAGGTGCAGAGGGCCTGGCTGTGGTCCTCCTTGGGCAGAGTCTCATAGGTTCTCCCCAGGTTAGAGAAAGTTCCCAGAGGCCCCGAGGCATCTGTGTATTTCAGGCCTGAAGTGATCTGGGTAGACATTCTGGGTACTGTGTACTGATGTGTGGTCATACAGACTGTAGGCTTGAGGCCTGGTTTGAAATACTAGCCCAGGAGAGCTGGGGCAGATGTCTTGGGGGGCCCATAGGTGCAGGGAGGGTTGAGTTTACATTTGCTGGCTTGTTAGGCTCATTCAAAGGGGTAACACTAGTAACCCTTGAAAGGACTTTCCCATGGTATAGATGGAGCTCCATAAACACTTATTAATAAACATCTGACAAACAATATTTATCAATGAGTGATGCTCTCCCTTCTTTTTCAATGAAGTGCCTCATATCACACTGTTATTATTTCAGATATGCTAAAAATATCATCTCTACTTTCCAGTTTTTATCAGGCTACATATCGGACAAGATTTTCCTCTATGGTAGTTAAGGCCAGTTAAGATGAGACAAGACAAAAAAAGTTGAGTCTGGAGAAAGGAAACTGGTGGAAAGACCTGGAGGTGAAGGCAAGAGCAGGCTCTGCTGACATCTGTTTCCCAGGCCTTCTAGGTCACCTGACCAGCCACTGACCTTGCTGCTACATTCTTGCAGGTTGTCTATGGACCACTGGCTAGTGGGTTTTTGGGCTTCTGACACATGCCTGCCTGACCTCAGACTCTTTGTGCCTCTGCCACCCATGCCACACTGGTAACACATGTCTTCTCTTGGATCAAACTGGGAAGGCCTTGAGATCCCAGGTCCCCCCCCCAGCAGGAATCCCGTTCTCCTTTGAGAAGGGCAGAAAGCAAAGGGAACAGCAGAAGTCAACTTCAGTAGGTGGAGAGGACTGTCAAAGCAGCTCCTCAGGCCCTGAGGAACGGGGCTCGGAGTTTGGGGGGAAGAAATCGTTCATAGATGGAGCCTCTTTGGGCTCTGGAAAGAGTTTTCCAACTTTCTTCTGGGAGGCCCCGCTTTGTGGCTGGCGGTAGGAAAACCTACCCTGGGAGGCCTGCTTGTCTTTTCCAGTCCTGTCTTCATCCTGAGCATTCCTGAGAGGTACAGGCAGTCCCTGCTAGTGGCCTGGCCCCGGGCTCTGTGGGAAGGAATGCAGCTCCTCTCAGACATTCCAGTTGCTGCTCAAACCCAGTGGCACTTCATTAAGTCCCGGGCCACACCCTCTCCTCTGAGTGTTTGCTGGTTTGCCGTGGCAACCAAGTACCCTTTCTGTACGTTCCCCTCCTTGCCACACATCAGTCAGTTCCATCACCAACACCTCCAGTGCAGGCCCCTTTCATTCCCTTCCTGGCTGCCAAGGGACACAGAGGCCACAGGGTGAGGATCAAAACATCTTCCCCTGCCCGATGCCCAAGGGTGAGAGAGCTCAGAAGGTTGGAGGTCCGCTGTGCAGCAACTCACCTTCATTATGGAGACCCAGCTGGTCAGGATGAGTGTGTTCCAACATTTCTGCTCCATAACCTATGGACATCCAAGTGGCTGCTGTTAGTCTGTCTGAGAATAGGGCCTGGCTAGAGGGTGGAGCTAACGGTTATACTGTGAGTCTTACACCAGTATAGATCAAAACTCAGTGAGATCAGAGATGGGAGGAGTTCCAGAGTTCCATTTCTCTGTAAGCCAATAAACACATCTCACCAGGAGCCTTGACAGGGCATTGGCCAGCCCCACAGTCACTCCCTTCCCTGGGGCAGAGAAGGACTGCTACCGGCCTGGTTGCAGCAGCAAGACTTCGAAATGTAAAGATTGCTGCATTTTGTCGTCCAGAGACTTCCAGTGTGGCTGCACACAAGAAGTGCATGTTCCCACTTCCTCTCCCTCCCAAACTAAACCAGCCAAGCCAAAACAACTTGATGGATCGGTTTTGCTCTTGGTTTAGGGTTCTCTCCATATTGAATTCCTCAGAAGGAATGTGATTAAAGCCAGCCACAGGACAGCACTGCAGAGAGCCACACTTAACAGCTGTTTTCCCTTGGACAAGTTGCCTACAGTCTCCAAGTTGGAGTTGCCTCGTGGGTAGAGTATGGCCACTGGTAGTAATGTGCTCACGGGCCTTTGGCAGAATTAGGTGACAGAAGCCATGTAAAAGTGTGTATATGATGCAGCACATGATCAGCAACCAGTGAGCGTTAATTGGCTGCTGTTAAACAGCATCTTCAGCAACCAAAGACATTTCTGCCAGAGGGTAAAAACTCTTTGAGAAAGTTCAATGTCAAAAATTCAGCCAGATCTTTGGTACATAAAAGGGATGCATAGTATGAACTTGAAATGCTACCTTCTTTTCCAACCACATTGTCAAGGAAAGCTACCTAGCAAAGGATGCTATTGGTGAAACATGTGGCTCCTGTTCAGTGTGTCAATTGCCTTCAAGAGTTTCATCTCATTGGACCTCAAGCTGCCGGTAGCGGTTAGCAAGCTATTGTGTGGGGGCTCAGACCCACCCTTCTGGGCTTTCTTTGCGATGCTGCTGGGGGACCCCTGAAAACCTGGAGTCCTTTTGACAGTCAGTCCCATGTTAGGCCTTGTCAGTGAGAAGCACTTGAGGGAGACTGGTAGGAAGAGGAGTGAGAGGTTAGCTTGCTGTCCCTGTGGGTGTCACCTGCCACGGGCTCTTCACCAGGCAGCAGCCATCATTGTGCACTCAAAGGAGCAGTGTCTGTACCCTGAAGAAATTCCAGCACTAGGCAAATGGCCTCTTCTTCAAGAGGGTGTCTAGTCTCCGGTAGGCCATCTTCCTCTTTGCCCCAGCCCTAGGGATAGAGCTGTTTCCCACAGTTATCAGCCAGATCATTGGCCACCTCAGTGCTTAGAATCGTTTCCCTATTTTGATCCTGTAAGACATTTTAACCAATTCCCTACGTTAAATTCTCTCTGTTGGAATTTTGACTGCAGATTAACTGATACTCTGCTCAAGTGACAGAAGTAGTGGGAGACTTAGAAATCCTCTGTTTGATGACTTTTAAGATCCTATAGTAACACTATTAAGACCATCTTAAAATGCAGATTTAGAAATGAAGATGGCCGTTTAGAAAACATAAGTGCAGTGCTGTGAAATTTATCATGTAATAGTGGGGCTCGAAGGCCTCCAAAACGAGCTACTCACATGCATTCTATTTCAACTGTCCATTGGCAAAGGATCTATATTCACTTTTGAGCGGCTCATGAATTGCATACAACCTATGGAACTGTGTAGGACCCAGATACTCCTGAACTTCCCTGGTGTCACTTGTTCCCTGCCTTTTCTGCTCCCATAGAGGAGGACAGGTGAATGTGTGCCTGCTGCTCACCATGTCCATATTTCTATTAGGCTTTGCTGGTGGCTCCTGCCACCCCTTCTGACCAGTGCTGATCTGCTGTCAGAATCCTTTTCAAGCCAATTGTTCAAGCAGCCAGTCCCACCTGATCCGTTCAGCATTCATGTGGAAACCCATTTGCACCCTGAAGTCTTAGAGTTCATGGGAATTCAATTACTTTGGATATCAAAATTTCATCTTCCAGATGGTAACTCAGACCTGAAAGAGTTACAAAATTTCTGTGTCAGATAATATGTAACAATTGTTCGTTCCATGTTTGAGTTTAAGATCCAGCCAGGAAAACCAAGCACACTTTAGGTAACTCACTAGAGTTGAAAATGGGGTTCTGGAAGAGTGGAAAGGTGGCTGGTGAATTTTGGAAGAGGAGTGTGCCCTAAAGATTAACAGCAGCCAGAAGCAGGTCCTGCTTGATGAACAAGGGACACGTGGAGGAGATGAAACCACAGAGGACGCACTGGAGATGAGACATCATCTGGGACAGAGAAAGAAGTGTCCTGGCTTCCTTTTCCTTCCAACCTACTGCTAGTGCTTCCCACGGTCCCAGCAGGGAACCTGTTTACAAGAGTCTGGGAACTGAGCAGGGAAAGGGGCAAAGCGGATCTGAGAACACAGGCGATGGGCTGACGAGGAAGACAGGCCTGGTCACCTTGTGTTCAGTGGTCGATAGAACAAGGTGCCCCACTCGGGTCTCCTCGGTGGCAGTTAAGCCCTGCAGTTCCCCAGGGAGGAGGTTTGAGGTGGTTCCTCTCTGAGCTGGTGAACAGGAGAAAACTGACTCACTGGATAATAGCCTCAGGGTCACATGGCACTTGAATCACTTGAAACAAAGGAAGTTACTTCTATTTATTAAGCGCAAAATATGACTGAAGTTCTCCTACCGGGAAAGGTAGTAAGGAACCAATTACACTAATTTGTACCCCATGCGAGCAGGGCATATCATAGTCACTAACAAAAGGCAGTGTGGGCGAGGAAACTTGATGTCAAAACCTGTCCATCTCTAAGAAAGTCAAGCTAATTACATTGCAAAATCATAGAACTAAAAGGTTTATTTTTTTCTCACTGTGGAACAGTACAGACGTGAGCCACGTCCCAGATTCCATGTGCACCAAGAGAAATTGTTCGCTTATTCTATACACCGTTGGAGTTTCATCTGAGATGAACTTACTAATTAATTGGTTCATTCCAAATAATAATACGGTAGTGATTGTTGGTGGGAACAGGGGTGGAAGGCATGAGGTCTTCAAAATCAGGGTTGGGTTCTATTCTGTCCTTGCCCCAAGTTGCCCTCTCCCTTTTCTTTCCTTTGCTGACCCTGGAAGGATGTTCCCCTCTTGCAGGGTTTCTGGTCCACCCTCTCAGAAACTCTGGAATTTGGCATCCCACCCTTGATTTTCCTCCCCTCTGATGGATCAAAGACTCACCTGTAGCCAGACAACCATTCTGCACGGGAGCCCTGCTGGCACAGGAGCCCACTGCTTCCATGTGAATTCACACCCTCACCCAGATGCCAGCACCATGGGTCTCAATCAGATGACCTTTATTTAGCAGACTCTTTATTGGCTTAAAAATAACTATTTTATTAGGTACCATAATTTGGGGGTCAGGAATTCAGGAGGGGTTGGCAAGGTGATTCTGCTCTTCCACAAAGCATCGATGGACATTGTCTGGTGGAGGGATGTAGCCTCCAGGGCCCAGGACAGCTTCGACTGTGTATCTCAGGCTTTGGCCTGAGACTGGGAACCCAATTGCCTACACAGGACCTGTGCATCACGAGGGACCTGCACGGAGCTGCAGAGAAGGAGCAGGAGCCCCAGCTCTTAGGGCTCCTACTGCAGTCCCTTCCTGTCACTTCCTTCATCACCTGTTGGTCACAAACCTGCCCAGAGTCAAGCGCAGAGGCAGCGGCACTACTTCTAGATGGGAGGGGTGGGGAGAATGTGTGTCCCGGGTCTTCATCTTCTTTTAATCATCCTGCTTGGGCAGGGAGGAGGACTTTGATCCTGGCTTTTCCAGAGGGTGTCTTAAGCCCAGGCTCCTAACATCTGATTATGGAGGAATTTAAAGGGAATCACATGTTTTGCTAGAGGCCCAGATAACATCTAAAGTTACATTGTAGAGAGGAAGAGAGAGATTAAGTGTTTTGGGCTCCTCCCTGTGAGGCCTTGCGTAATACCCAGTCTATTCCAAATGCCTCTACAGAATGCAGGTCGAGGATGTCCGGGAGGGCCTTTTGCAACCTTTTCCTTGGATGCCTGAAGTGTAAATTCTCCCACAGCATCCCATATATGTCTTTGTCTTAGTTCTTCTTACCCCTGTTAGGATAAGCTCACCAGCTAAAAAGCCATACTCCCAGAGAAAACCAGCTTATACCCTCTGCATTGCACATGATGTCTGAAATACAGAAGACCTGGAATAAATGCATTTATATTGACTAATAACTTGGAGAAGGTGGTAAAGAGAAGATGAGACTCACTACCTCATAAAAGCAATTATAATTGGCCATGAAAACTCTGACTCTTCTTTTTATTTCTATTAGGATGTTGGCTACAAGGCCTATTATACTATAAGGTGTGATATTTAAAACCTTAACTACTCCTCAGTCGATCCAACTAGATCACTCAGATTATTGAAAGATCTGAGGCAATAACATCTGCACACCCAGCATTACTAACAGCTTTGTTTATTATTTAGTTGATTACTTCATTTTTATAATCATACAATAATTCTCTTTCAAACAACACTGTTATACTTGAAGATGGTCACATTATATTCTTTCTTCCTTCTACAGTAGTAAAGTGTTTCTTTCCACACTTGCTTTTTTTTTTTAAATAGAACAATTGAATATCAAGAAATGCAGTTAACTAAAAATAACAATGGACCAAACTCCGTGGAAAACAATTGCACACTCCATTCAAGATCTATGCTATTACAGTGGTTCATGTACATTAGGGAGGAAAACAGACGAGATCTCAAAGGGACATGGAGCTGGAAGTGTCACGGGCAGAGGGACTCCATGAGAGCTGTTGGCACCTTGGAAACTTGAGGTCTAATACTGGCTCGGTACCCATCACCCTTTCTAGCCAGGATGGGTGCCTCGGGGCAAGCACTGAGGAACACTGGCAAGGAGTGGTCGGGTGTCCTCCCAGGGAGAAGCCTCCAGTTATTCGTATGCCCTTCCCAAGACAACCCACACCCCATCTGTGTTGGCCTTTTAAACTTGAAAGTAAATTGGACCCAGTCACAGGGGTGTGTGGACAGCGTGTGTGGGTGTGTGGGTGTGTGGGGTGTGTGTGGGTGTGTGTGGGTGTGCTGGGGGGGTGTGGACAGGCATGTGCAGTCCGGGGAACACAAGAGGCCACTGAAGAAGGAAAAGAATCCTGGGGAAGGGGAAAGGAGGAAGCCAGAAAAAGCAAAGGGAGGGGACCAAAAACAAAAACAACTAGCAAAGGGAGGGGACCAAGGTAAAGGGGACAAAAAGGAGGTGGAGGGACAGGGTTGAGCAGGGAACAAGGACGAAGGAAGGAGAGAGGAAGGTAGTGTGCCTTTACAAAATAAAAACAGGAAGGGGGTGCCACTCCTCGCCTCCCTCCTGCCGTCAGCTCCTGTCTCCCCACTGCTGGGCAGGAAGGTGCCGGGGGCCTCGCTGTCCTGCTACTCCAAGTCGAGATGCCGTCTTCTGCACAGACTTGAACAGAAGGATGGCCTCGGCCCGTGGCATCCTCTCCCGTGGCAGTGGTGGACAATTGCTTTGGAGGCACTTTACCTGAGGGCCCTCATCCACCCCAGGTGGGCAGCCATGTTCTCTGCTCTGGAAGGAGGGGCGTCTCTGAGGCCCTGGCATTAGGAAGAATGAAGCACATCATTCAAGGTTTCTCTGGAAAGAAGAGGAGAGCGATCGAGGCCAGTCTGGGCCTTCCGCCCCATCCTAGCTTGTCCCCATCACTGGTGAGAGGCATGGGCTACAGAGCTGCGGGTCAAAGGTGCTTGCTCCACGGCTCCTCCCTGTTCCACTGCACAGTGGCCACATCTGTGCCATGGTGCTTGGGAAAGGTGTAGCCCTCTGGGGAGGTCCCCGTGGAGCTCAGAGCTGGGACGGCTGAGTGCTTTGAGCAACAGTCCTGAGGAGCGGTAAGGCTCAGGGGCTGCTAGACCCGGTGCCTTGGAGTCCAACAGCCTGGACTCACACTGTGGCTCAGCACACAGCACTCGAAGGACAGGGATAAGCCGCATCGCCTCTCTGCCTCGGTTTCCTCTTCACTGAGACCTTGACAAGAATAGCACTTTCCCCAGGGGGTTGTTGTGGGATTCAAGGATATCCAGAGTGCCCCCCCAAAACTGTTGTCTGTCCTGATTCCCAGTTAGGAAAAGTCAATCAGGTTCATCTCATACGTCCTGCACCTCCTTTCTGACCTCTGTCGTGGGTTTCCACATAAGGGGGGTCCCAGACAAAGCAAGGGTGGCTGAAAGTGAGGTGTGGGCATTTAAGGCCATTGATGGCCGACATGGCCCCAGGGGCTTGTTTCTGGAGGGCTGGCTTCCCCTTAGCTGGGCCTCTGTGCCATGCTCAGGCAGTGGGTGGGGCTGTGGCTCAGCGCTGATTGGCTGCACAGAAACTCTGCTATGCCAGCAGCCAGAAGGTGGCGACCTCCGCAGCACCCTCCCGCTGATGGTCCTCAGGGAAACCACTGGCAAAACCAGCAACTCAGCAAGTTTAGCAAGGGGAGGGAGAGGACAGACCTTTCTGGAGATCCATAACAGCTCTAGTTCACCGAAACACTGACATGGACGTGCCAACCCTTCTTGGACCCGACCAAACGTGAACCCAGCCTCACCTGCCAGGTGAGGGGCAGGCGCTGGGGTGCACGTTAGTGGTCTGAAGAGGTCCTTTCAAAGGAGGCATGGGTTTGTTTGTTTGTTTAAATGCTGCACTCTGCTTACTTCAGTAGGTTGTGAACTGCCAGCTAGTCTCCCAGGGAGACGTCTCTGAAGGTGCACTTGGCAGTGACATCTGATTGCCACTTAGAAACGCCTCCTTCCAGGAGATTTCACAGGTGGCATCTTGTCACTGCTGAAAGATAATGGTGTTCAGAGGGCAGAGCAGAGCCCCATTGAGGGAGATTTGATCCTAGTCCTGGCTTAAAATGGGAGACCTAGAAACCCAGGAGGCCCACTGGGCGATCACGGAGGCGAGGTTTCACCTTTGAGGGGTGGAGGAAGGCCTGGGGGAAACCGCGATGCACACACAAGGGCCAGTCCCCCAGTTTGCTTTTCGTCTTCCTCTGTGAGCAGGGCTGAGGCTCCCAGAGCCAGACACTTCCCAAGGAAGGCCTGAGGTCAGGCCCGGTGCAGGCCTAGCTCTCCAGCTTGGCCTCTGTCCCCAGTTGCAATGGACTCAGGAGCTCAGTAAGAGCAGGTGCCTCAGCCAGGTGGAACCTTTGTGGGAGTATGACAGAACTCTTGAGCATTTTGACAGGACTCTTGGGGGTTTAAAAAAAAAAAAGAAGGATGAAACAAATTAACACCAAAACAAGTCCCAAAGTAAACCCTCTAAGAAAAAAATGGTGCTGCATGAAGCCACTGCCTGGCGGGCTTACGGATCGTGCCGATGGAGCGCATCAGACTGAAGAAGTTCGCAAGGAGAAAGGACCCCTTCCTCCCTGGGGTAGGGGTCATCTCTGGAGCTTTCGATGTTCCATTGAAAAATGATCAAAACCCACAAACCAACCCAGATGTCCCCCTCCGCTCTCCTGCCCCAGTTTGGCAGCCACTCGCTGGCCCCGTGCTGTCAGATGTCTTTGCTGTCCCCGTAGTCATTGTAGGGGATGCTCAGGGTCTGCTCCTCACAAGTCTTCCTGAGGTCCCGGCTGAGCTCTGACCAGTCGAGTCCGTAGGGCCTGATCTCGCTGTAGCGGCAGCCCAGGTACTTGAGCGCGCTGCGGCGCAAGCCGATCTTGGGCTCCTGAAGGAGTCCGTCGCACCAGCTGCTGAGGTCTCCGAGCTGGGAGAGGATGAGGCCAGCTTTCCTGTGGACGGAGCATGGAGGGTACTTAGGTCAGAAAGAAAGAAAGGCAGGCAGGCAGGACAGAGAGCCACCATGAGTGTGAGACTCCAAACTTCAAGAGGGCAGGGGCTGATGGGCTTTGTGGACTGTTCTATCTTTGGCACTTGTAACAGCAGATCCAGGTAATGAACAAGGGAATGAAGGGCTGACTGAGCACAGTGGGGCAGGCACCAAGAGAAAGGAGAGAAAAGGTAATAAGAAAAAATAAACAAGAGAAAAAAAAAGAAACCCTAATATTTTAGCGGGAACATACACCTTTTAGAATGATGGGGACGGCAGTCATGGAAGACAAATCAAATCAATTTTCTTTAAAGCCGTTAATTCATCATCACTAAATGACAAGTGCTGTGCTTTGCTGAATATGTCCCCTTCCAAGGCTCTGTCTGAGCTGGTGAGAGCAGCCGGCAGAGTGCACTGAGGGGACTTTCCAATGTGACCATTGGTGCCCGCATTGAGGTAGTGATGGCACAGTGAGGTCCAGGACAGCTGTGCCCTCAGCTCACATTGACATGGGGTCAGTCTTTGGGCAGTGAAGACTGTCAGTGGCACATGTCACCTAGCTAACCTCCAGGCAAGCTCATGGTCCATACTCTCATCTCGCCCAGGAGGCATGAGGCCACTGTCAATACCAGTAAGACCCAGTCAAAAGAGTGGGAAAGAAGGGCTTGGAGAGCAGGGTGGGGGGTGGGCTGCCTCAGCTCACACACCTGGAAAGCAGTGACCCCCTGGGTCAGGATACAGAGTGAGAGCCTCTGGCCTAGAGATGGGGAAACAGCTCACCCCTGCAGCCCCTTCTTCCTGGCACCCCCTGCTGTCAGAGACCAGGCTGCCTGAGAGCTGGTCCTCAGGCCTCCCTGGCTCTCACTCAACACTTAGGATGAGTGCAGAAGGATTCCCTCACCTATTATTATTATTATTATTATTAATTATTCAAAGGCCTAAGTGACCTGAAGCTCATGAAGGAAGATTCTCTTATTTGATCAAGCTCATGTGAGGCTGCACCGTGCTCTTCTGGAACACCCAACCAACAATGCACCTCGCGATGTTTATTGACTGCTGGGCTCATGCAGAGAACTATCCCTTTTCTAGTTTAATCAACAATTCCTCCCAGAAGCTGGAAGTTTTCTGCACCCTATTTAGAATGAACTCTCGAAGGACAATAACCATGCTCCTTTCATTCCTCTTCTTCTGTCCTGGCTGTGAGCGTCCCCAAGGGCCGGTCTCCCTGCTTTCCTAAGAGGCCACACTGAAGCAAGGCAGGGTGATGCCGGAGGGAAGGTGTTGAGCTTGTCAGCAAAGTCAAGGGGCCAAGAGTGGCGGGGAGTCACTGCAGGGAAGGGCACACTTCCTGACTCCAATGGCAGGTCAGCGCCAATCAAACAACACTCCCCCGCCTAAACAGCTTCTCAGTCTGACGATCTATACCCTATCATCAGTTTCTGCTGCTTGGCCAAGAAGATTTTCCGAAAGTTGTCAGCAGTCAGGACATTGGTGGCCCTTCCTCTTAATCCATCCTACTGTATGGCAGTCATTGCTAACAAATTCCTGGGGGGGTTGAAGAACAGGAGCAGAGGAAGAGGGAGAGCAGCCTCTGAAACATCTTCAGGAGGCATGCGGGAGGCATCCTGGCCACCCCCTCCAAGAGCAAACTGAAGTACCCCATGGAGCCTCCGAGGAGGCTTTCACGGCTCACGTTCTGGTTTTTCAATAAAAATTACTCTGAGTCTGCCCTTGGCCATCTCAGACCCTGGAGCCTTCTTTCTTGGAAACAGCACAACTCTCCGAGTATTTTCACCCTTAACTCAATCTGGAGGTCTCCGCCACGGAAGCCTTTCTACTGCTCACGGGAAGTCTGTACCCACAGGCCCATTTTCTCAGCTAGCCCCAGAGTGGGTTGATGTAGCTGAAGGCAGAGGACTTCCCTCTCCTTTGGTCCTCCCCGAGATCCCTGACACTGAGAGGAAAAACTTTATTTTTCTATGGGCTAATGAAACAACACAATGTCCTCTAACATCTTTTTTCTTCTGTAAAAGACCAGTTTTACACAGAAAGAGGCCCCTGGGAGGAGAGAGAACAGTCAGTAGCCAGCTTGATTTTACAGTAAGACCCACGATTCTTCCCCTGCTCACTTTCTTCATTAACCAATTTTCCTTCTAACTCTTGAGTTACAAAAGAGAAATTTACAAAGACTCCAAATGCCCTTAGAAATCAAGATGAAATATGCAATGTTAGTACTATTCAAATTGCGGCATTTATTCTCCCTAACCTAGAACTGTGTATGTACTCAATAAATGTCAGAAGAAAGGAGGGCAGAGGGGAGCAGCCTGGGGCCAGGGGATGCTGGTAAGCCCTGTGCCATTGCAACTTAGGGCAAAAGAAGGTCAAGGAGGGCCTTTAACAACTCTCATATTGCTTTCCAAGAGAATGCGGAATTTAACTCAAAATAGGTCTGTACTATGCAAATAACATATGCAAAGTTTGTGCAATAAATATTTTTGGATAAACTTCTTGATAAATTCCTAATTTCCTTTCCCAAGACTGAGCTTTGGGCTCCTACAGTTTTGGCATTTGGACTTAAGCATCGGCATGATACAGAGGGCAAAGCAGGTCAGGAGCAAAGGGTTCCTGAGTTCAGGAAATGCATTCATGACTTGACTGCTTAAAGAGCTTTACAAACTAATCTGCATGACCAAGACCATCAGAAAGCAGAGGACTTATTTCTCTGAGCACCTGAGCTCATGCAGGAAATCTCAGCAACAGTATTATGGAGCTAGAAGTACAAAAATTTGAAAAAAAAAAAACAAAAACTTTAAAAGAGACAGTGCAGTCCATTGGTTACCTGGGGCCTAACTCATCCTCACACCGCCATGTGAATTCTCCAAAACTCTCATAGTGCTGGTTATAGTGGTAGAGAACTCGATGTAAAGTGGGGGAACCCAGATCCAGGAGGGTGTTGTAGGCAGTCTGTTGCTCTTTCCCGCTGGTATAGCCATTGAAGAGATTGTAGATCTTATCTGCTATTTCTGAGGAGGGAAGAAAAAGCAAAGGAACCATGCATCCTTTAATGAGGGGGTCTGAGACATTTCAACATTATGCAAACATCAGACTTGCACAAACCTAAAGTGTACGGCCTACTGCACACCTAAGCTTTGTGCTCCATGCGGAGTACAGGTTCCCAGGTCATGATGCACGAAACAAGAAGAGATTAAGGCGCAAGAGAAAGGGTGCGTCAGGGGACGTGGTGAACAAGAGATGTATGCAGCTGCGGTTGGCGCAACCTCTCTACAAGTGGGAGTACTCTAAAATAATGACAAAAAATAGCATATAGTAAATATACAAATCAATAACATAGCCATCTATTGCCAGATCTAGTGTTACGTTCTGCACATAAGTGCATGTGCAAGACTTTTGTATGACTGGCAGTGTAGCTGGTTTGTTTGCACCAGCGTCACCACAAACACACAAGAATGCATTCTGCTGGTATAGCATCATGATGCCACAACGTCACTATGTGAAGACAGGAATTTTTCAGCTCCATTATAATCTTATGGGACCACTGCTGCATAAGCCGCATGTCTAGCGTTGACCAAACAGTGTTCCACAGCATGTAACTATCAATAAGGTTTCACATATTGAATATATATGCACATGTGTGTTTGTTCATGCATATGTGTCTTCATATGCACATGTTCGTGTGAGCGTGTGATGTTAAAGAATACCCAACCTAAAGGCTGGAGAAAATGGTTTGTATGATTCAGTTTGCCTCTGCCCCACCAACCTTCAGTTTTATCTTGTTTAAGATAAAAGTGTTCAACTAGGGTACCTCTAAGGTCGAGTTCAGTCACAATACTCTGTCTCTACCCAGGTTTCCTAAAGGTTTGTAACCTGAGGCAAAAACTCGAATATTCACACTTGATTGGCAGATGCAATCCCAGGGAAGCAGGAGGAAAGAGAAAGAGAATGAGGCAAGAAACAGGGAGAGGAGTACACAAGGTGCTCCGAGGGACTGGCCACATCCTCCTGAGAAGCTGGCTGCTGCATTTTGTCTGGAGCCCCTGGATCTCTAGTGTTCTCTCCAGAGGGAGAAAGAAAGAAAGGAAGAAAAAAAAGATGAAAGGAAGGAAGAAAGGAAGAAAGAAAGAAAGACCAGCTCCCATCCAAGTTCGCTCCCCTGAGGATTATAGCCCTGCATTTCTAGGTTGCACATGCCTGGGTATGAGTGGTCTCCAAAAGTGACGGTGGTCCAAGCCGCCAGTGGCCTTTGCTCAGGGAGGAAGTGAAGCACCAGCAGGTCACTGGTGAGCTGCATGGACCCCGGGAAGCAATTCTGCGGAGGCAGCACCTCTGCCAGAGCCCCCTAGGGCAGACAGAAGACGTGGCCTCTAGAGCACTCTGCAGCTCCACGTGAGTCCTTTTTCAGTGAGATCTATCTTTCCAGTATTTTGGCCTCAAAGAGGCCTGAGTTTGGTGATGTGGCAGAGGGACAATGATTCAGTACAATGTTTCCTTCTGCAGCTCACAGCACTGGACCATCACACGCCTTCTCATTAAAGCTGCAGAGAGGAGACGTACTGACTTGGTCTTCCTCGACGGCTGGGAGCAGAGCTGGGGAAGCAAGGCTTGTCTCGCCCGGCGTTGACTCTAGGGATGAAGAAACACGTCCCCAGGAGCCAAAGCCTTCGCCCCCCCTGAGGCTCCATGAGAGGAAGGCAAAGCAGCCCGCTCCTTGCCACAGCCCCACGTGGCTGTAGGGCTCCTGGCAATGGCAGCTGCACCCGGGAGTGTCCTGGGTGGGGGGAGTGAACACACATTGACCTCCATGATATATGCCATCATCTGAAATAGGAGATATTTCACTCTCTGGTCCTGTGCAGCTGTTCTCTGGCTTGTCTATCTTGTCCATGTCTGTGAGGACAAAGCCAGATCTGAACTTCTTGGTGCCCCAGGTAGCTAGCACAGGGCCAGAAAATACAGTAAAATCAAAAATGTCAGCTAAGTTCATGGAACTCATGACCTTGGGTGCAGTATGAGTCCACTTCAGGGGCAGGCTTCTCCGGCAGGTTACGTCACCCCTTTAGCAACATAACTTAAAGCCGACACATTTCGCTGCACTAAAAATAATTTTGCTTCGGAAATCGTGTAGATTTTCAGGTTGTTAAAATGGGATCAAGACATAAAGTGGACAGTGATCTAGAAGATGATGATCTGTGGTGTCTCTGGTTATTTATTAAAGACCTGTGAGTGCTAAGAACTTTACATACATGAATTTCAATTCTTACCCCTCCTGCAGATGGATTTAAATGTCCCTGTTTTATAAATAAGGAGATTCAGAAAGGCCCAGTTACCTGCCCAAGGTCACACAGCCAATTTAGGCTAGAGTTGAAGTTCTAAAGTGTGTCTATCTGCCATTGCTATTTCACACTGACACTAGGTAGTTGGCTGTGTATAGCCAGTTTAAGGCACAGGAGGCCCAGTCTTGGGGTGAGGAATCTGGAGTGACTGTCCCTGGTAGAGGACGTGGTTCTGATTGGACCTAGGTGTAAAGTCAGTGGATCTAAGATAGAAGGAAGCAGGGGGCTGTTCTAAGAGCTACTCAGTGGGAGACAGGCCGGGCGGCTCAGACAGGAATGACCAGGGCAGGGAAAATGGGATCAGACAGCAGCTTGGCCAGGGAGGTCGGGGTGCCGCCCCCCACCCCAGCTCTGATGCCACTGTGTTAGTTCTTACAAGGGGAAACGGCCCAGATCCCAGGCTCTGGTGTGGCACTCTCTGCTGAGGAAGGACAGTGGCAGGGGACGTGATTCCTGGCACCTTTGCCGTTATCACACATCCTGTTCGGAGCTCTCAGGGCTCTCCCGGGCAATCCCAGGATCCAGTCTCCATGACAACCAGGCCCTACCTCACCTGCCCCAGAGCCTCTGGGAGCACCTGCCCTGCCCCGTTCCTCTCTTCAAACGTGAACCAAGGGCCGCAAGCTTTCCTCTTCTTCCAACAAGCCACGAATCTCGGTACTGCTGCTTCTGGTATGATGTCCCCTAGATATCTATGGCCTCCCCCTTCACCTCTGCCCAAGCCACCGCAGCCAAAATGCACCCGGCACTTCCTCTGCCCTACCCCACACAGTGACCTCCATGAGATACGCCATCGTCTGAAATAGGAGACATTTCACTCTCGGGTTGCTGTCGTCTGTCGTCCCTGCCCAGATATGACCTCCAGGAGGCCAGGGCCTTGTTCCTAATGTCTGAGATAGATATTTTGTAAGGACCAGATATTTGTTGGATAAATTAATATTATATTAATTTATCCAGCAAATTATTATTATATAATTATAATATTAAAAAATAAATTCATAAAATCTGATGAAAAACTTGTCAAAAAAAATCGATCAAGTCTGATTATTTTTGTTTCTTCAGCCTCTAATGCCAGGATTGATAAGTAGCTCTGGAAGCAGCAAATAAAGGAATGGCCATGTGTCGATGCCTGGTGCCAGGGAGGGCGGCCAGGTGACGAGGAGGACTGGTGCTCCTCGTGGAGCTCGGGGCCCTGCCCAACCCTCACGCTGGCCTGGGGGACGAGCTCACCACCACCACGAGCTGGCACCTGCTGGGGTTGGGTGGGTCTCGGTGGCACACATGGCCATTGCTGGCGCCCCCAGATGGAGCACAAACGCCCAGTGGCTTTACCGTCCTGATGGGATAAGAATTCCTAGAAGGTATTTCCTTTAGGAAAGATCTTCACATCAAGGAGAGCGTCTGGCCTCTGGCTGGGTAATTAGGAGCTGAAGTCATGCTCGGGGCCACTTAAAAGGCAATTCCCATTTGTTATTAGATTTAAGCTCAGACCCGAGCGGATGATGGTATTTATGGTCTCCATCTGGGTGTGAGGGGGGGAGGCACGTGGCTTTTTCCGCAGAACTGCTAGAGCTTATTAATCTGCAAGGATCCGCCAATTAGTCCAACTCGTTAATCTCCAGATTTGCCTGGTGCAGGATTCCTCCTGGCTGAAGGGTCCAGGGCTTGAAAGGGTTATTTCACTCTCTCTGCACGAACTTGGCTCTTGTGCCCGAGCTGGTCTGCTGGGATTCCAGGGAGTTTTCCGGGGGCAGCACAAGCAGGGGACATCTTGATCCACCCTGAGGGACTGCAGCTGACCCCAAGGAGCCCCAGACAGAACAGGGTCGAGCTCTGTGCCTGGCCAACTGCTTCCCACCAACCACCCTGCAGGTGGCACATGCTACCTCGCTGCCACCTGCTGTCACCACCCTGTCCTCCCCAGCGTGCCACCTACTCGGCAGAAACCACGGTGGCTGCCACCACCTGCAAAGTCACCTGCAACCTTTCCAGCACAGAAAAAGCTGAGGCACCTGTGGTCACCTGCTTCCCTGCAGCTTAGAGGAAGAAATGGAGGCCTGAGGACCCCTGAGCTGCCCCAGGCACTCCTCTCGGGGACAGTCCATCCTGCAGCACATCCCAGTGACACGCAGGGTCCTGAAGGGAGAAGCTTCTGGTCTCCTTTCTTAGGTAAGCTTTCATTTTTCATCAGCGTTTAGAAACAGAGGAAACGTTTTCAATCTTTCGCAAAACAGCCCTCAGAGTATTTAGTGTAACAGAGTAAAAGTGGGACTCCGGGTCAGCTAGTCCCCGACTTACTCTGAACCTCAGTTTCCACAGCTATGAAATTCACTTTCCTTTAATTCAGAAAATGCTGAGTTCCGATTGAAGGGCAGACTCTAGGCACTCAGGTAGCTTTTTAAATTATCATTTTAGATTGCTTAACTCAGTTCCCACTAGAACCTCATTGGTTGGGGTACGCACAGATGAGCAAACTGAGGCCAGAGTTCTCAAGGTCAAGAAGGTGGATGATGGAGTAGGAGTGTGAACTTGAGCTGTTGCCTTCAGGGACTGAGTTCTGAGGTCAGCCAGCCAACCACGCTGCCTTCTAGGTGATACGGATATAATGGGGTAGGAAAGAGGTTGGGCTCCTGCCCTCATGGGGCTCACTCTCTAGTGAGGTAAACAGACATTGTAATTGTTATAATAAGCAACAGGAAGGGATGTCCTGAAGGAAAGAAACAAGGACACCTGACCGTGACTCCTGCCCCATCGTGGCCTGCGGAAGCAACACTGTGGAACATGCAGGCTGAGATGAGTCTGTTGGAAGGAGTGAGGGTGGGGAGCACTTGAAGTGATGGGACCAACTTGTGCAAAGGAATGCAGAGACTGACCAAGTGGGCAGGGGGTGGGTAAGGAGGTGTTGGAGATGTGGATGGACAAGGGCCATCCATGGAAGTTCTAACATGACTATTAACTATTTTTTTTGTCACAAGGGGAATGGCAATTTATTAAGGAGTCTGCACGGAAATCACACCTTCAATGTGCCATGTGGGTTAAACCTGAAAAGGTTCTCACAAGTCGCACAGTGCTACGGTATCTGTGGTTTTAACTAAAGCAGGTCTAGGTCACTATTCTGCCTGACTTCGTATTATCCTGATGTCACCTTTTGGCATTCTGGGATTGTGACCCTGCTGATCAATCAGACGACAACCAGAGTCAGGAGCCCAAGTAAGATGACCCTCTTGGAATCTGACAGCCTACTCTTCCATGGGTTCATGTCTGTGTCGATAGGCCAAAGCCATGAGGTTGATTCTACCCGATAGATACTGACGATTGATCAGATCACTCTAACTAGTGTGGAGCCCTGCAGAAGGGTGACCAGGCCGAGGGAATTCTAGGTGTGTGGGGTGTGAAAACCTTAGAGCAGAGATGGTGCAAGACCAGCCTGGGAGCGCCCTGTGAGTGATGCCTGCTGACTGCAGACCAACTCTTCCCAATTGCCAGAGCCAACCCTGGTGTGTGTGTGCGTGTGGGTGTGAGAGCATGCGTGTGTCTCAGGGAGGTGGGCTTGTACTGAAGAGGGACAAGTCTAACAAGAACCGAGCTACAAGCACTTGCAAAGGGAGGGAGGGGGATGTAACGATGACTCAACCTGCAGCCTTGCTCCGCTGCGGATCAGAACAACATCAGACGCACAGAGACTAAGAAGAGGCCCGTGGGCACCTTCGGGCTGCAGGTTCCAGGCACGTACTTTAGCACCAGGTGCCAGGGCCTCCTCAGTGCCTCCTGGGCCTCCCTGACCCTGGCCTGGGGGATGATGGCGTATGGCATGGCGGAGGGCAGAGGCTGAGGAGGAACGCTGGGAAGGAAGTCGGGCATCTGCCGGGCCTGGCTGTCTTCCCCTTCCCACGTCCACCCCCTTCAGGTGGTTCTGCAAGACACCTGTGGCCCCATCACAGCAGGGGAGGTCTCTGGGCACGCCTGGCGGACGCTGCTGACCTTGGTCTCTTACCTTGGGCTTTGACATCGTCCACCACGGGACACGGGGTCTTCACGATCACGTCGCTTGGCCTGGAGCGCCGGCCCGTGTTGTCCACGCCCCACAGGGTAAACCTGGCAGGGAGGCAGAGCAGCGTTGGCAGAGGACACAGGCTGGGGTGGGGGCTCTGAGCCCTGGTGGAGCCCAGCCTCTCCTGAGGGGCAGGTTGTGAGCCCGGCTGCGGTCCCCATCCTGAGGCCACCTACCGCCATCACTCAGGTCAGAAGCACCCAGCCCACGGCCTCTCACTGCTTCCTGTGGCCTGGGCCTGGAATCTGCTGTCCCGGTGCACTATCTGTGGACAGCACCCTGGTGTGGGCCCTGCTGTCCTCGTGAGGCCCGGACCAGCAGCCTCAGCACCCTGCGGGAGCTTTCTTGGCCTCACCCCAGACCTACTGAATCAGGCTGGGACCAGAAACCTGTGCTTTACCGGGCCTTCCAGATCTCCTCTCTTCTATTTAGTGTTTTTTTTTTTTTTTTTTTAATCTTTTCCTTCCTTTTTTATTTTTTTTTTTTTTTCCATTTTTTAACATGGAGTCTCTCTATGTTGCTCAGACTGGTGTTGAACTCCCGGGCTCCAGTGATCCTCCCACCTTGGCCTCCGAGTAGAGGACCTACAGACCCGCTCCACCACCTCTGCCTCCCTTCCAGGGGATTCCGATACCGGTTTAATTGTGTCAACTACTGAGCAAGAGAGTTTATGTCCTTGGAAACAGATGGTCAGAACTTGGCCACGTGGAGTCACAGTAACTCCCCGAGCTTTAATTCCCCTTATCTGTGAAGAGGGATGATAATAAGATCAGTGGCTTCGGTGTGAGATGAGATGATAATGCACAGAAAGACCTGGGACATCACATGGTGACACAACAGGAACCCTATCTGCTCCGCTCCGCACCGCCCTGTGCTCCCCTGACACTTCCATGCAGGAACCAAGGACAGATTCTGTCTTTAAAGTCAGAAGCACAACAGCCAGAGTGGAGGGTCCCTTGGCTTGCTGGTGGCTGGACCCTGTGTGGCCCGTGTGCAGCTCTCTCTGCCCCACTGAGCTGCTGCCCACTGTGGGCCAGGAACCCAGAGGGAGGCTGCGCCCCCACAACGCGAAGACATGTTCCAACGAAACCTCCGGAGCAGTGTGGGGACTTGGCCATCAGAGACTGCACGCAGAACTTCCTGCCCCATGATGGAACTGGAGGGAGAGGAGAGGGGAGAGGAGAGGGCCTGCGACTCAGAGGCTTTCCAACATACCCAGAGAATAAAGCCTGGAGTTTCCCAGGACCTCCAGAGGACGGGCGTCTACGGGACATCAGGAGGCTGCCCTTTTTGCCTGTTTCCCTCCACTGTGGCCACAGGAGGCTGGGGCTTTATTGGCAAATGTGGGCTTTTATTCCTCCTGGCAGAATTACAGGGAGGGACAGAGGTGAAAGGAGGAGAGATGTCACAAGGTGGAGTGGCCCAGGTAAACGGTAGCTGGGCCCCAGAGTTGAACTGGTGAAGATGACCGAATGACTCTCAGGAAATATGTGTTCCTCATGACCACCACTCCCTCTCCATAAAGAGACCCAGAGAACGGTCGGAGCAAGGACCCGTGTGCCGGGAGATGTCATTCGTCCTGTTCTACCTCCCAGAACCCCCACACGGGCATCACAGGGACTCCCGAGCAGGCTCCATCCACCAGCAACCCTGCAGGTAGTGACCCGCCTGTGTCCAGCACTGTACAGCCCACACCACAGCTGCTGGATTCCTAAAGGACTCCCCGCCCCCTCACTGACCAATCAGGACCAAGCACTCGGCGTTCCCACCCTGTCTGCAAGGGCTCACTTCAGTCCCCTGGCCTGTGCTCCTATGCTGTGGTCAAGGGTCTCACCTAGCACCAACCTGTTAGAGTCTGTAAACAAGTCTGGATGGCGCCTGGCATTATGCAGAGGGAGTGGTTTGTGAAGTTGTGCCAGTGAGCCATTAAGTGTGGAGATTCCTTATGGGTTGACTGATGTATCTAGTTTATGTTAATTAGACAAGCTGTGTGGAATGTATAAATACCCCTCCTGTCCTACAATAAACGGCTCCCACTCCTGCTGTATCCTACACTATATCCTACTGTATCCTGCTGTATCCTACACTAGTTGCTCGTCACCCCCCGGGTTATTTTGCTGCAGCCGGACTGCGGCACCAACCTCCACCTTGACCCGTGAACCGGGGGTCCTGCCGCCCTTCCCTCCTGCCACCAGCCACACACTTCCCAGGGACAGTGCTGGGCTAGCCCTGGCCGCCATGGCCTTTCCTCTCATGCAACCTCAGCATCTTGGTCCTGTTTCTAGAATTACGGGTGAGGACACCAAATCCAGGAGCTGGTGCCCTGATCAGACATGCCTGGCACCAGCTCCACTTGGAGTCTAATCTCACACCTGGTCTTGGAGCACGTGCCCATTCTCTCTCCGCACACTTGTTCCAGGCCACCTTTAGCAGAGCTTCCCAGGGGTGGACCCAGAGCTACCAGGGGCATGTGCAGACTTGTAACTCGTGGTCTGGATCCCATGCTGAGAAGTTCCCAGGGGCCCTTACGAAGTACAGGAAGGCACAAAGTCCCAGGATCTAGTGTGGCACACACCTGGAGAGGACCCTCCTCTAGGGAGGGAGTTCGTTTCCTGCCCAGGGATGGGGGGGTGGCTCGACCTTTGTTGTGGAAGCTTCCCTGACTCTGCAGTTGCTCTTATGGGAACCGGGAGGCACAAAGCCCTGCCTCCCCAGGCTGCTGCCCTAGGGCTGGCCTGGCCATGGGCTAGGGCAGGAACCTGTTGGACTCTCTTGGTTCCACCAGCACATGTTCTCCCTAATTTTGTCTGTCCACACTGTGAGCCCTGCCCTGGGATCCACGGCTGAGGCCCTGCAGTCCAGTCCTGCTTTTCTTTGCTTTTTCTCCTTCCCGGGCCCTGAGCGTGGCCTTGGGGCTCCAGGTCAGGGCTGCAGTCTGGTCATCCTCTAGCAGGCTCACCTTGCGGCCCACCATGTCAATCCGAGTCCCATGATTTCGGGCAGATTCCCTGGCCCAAGTCCTTAGCCTCAGGTACCGACTTGGCTGCCAGATGAAGCCTCACTTGGTGTCTGGCTGGACTCACTTCCCAACTCCAAGCTTGCCCCGCTCCTCTGGGCAGCTCCACGTTATACCTTGCCTGACTGTAAATTCCCGTTGCAACGAAAGCGCCTGTGCTTACATTAATTCTCACGTGACTCTGGGCAATTATCGTAAAAATTAGGTTCCCAACCTCTAAACGACTTTTATTTTAAATTTTAAACCATATTTTATTTTATTATTTCTTTTGATCTTTTTTTTTTTTTTTTTTGGTGGGTATGAAGCAAATACTAGGGAAGAAATGCTCCGTGCAACCTTCCCAGTGAAGACGGAGCTGGACCCGAGGACCCAGCTCCTCAGGCCCTGGGGATCCTGAGGAGCGGCCAGTTTGTTGTGCGGTGAGGGCCGGGAGCACACGGCACATTTTCATGTGGAAATGCCACGTGCTGTCGTTTCAGGAAGGCTTCTCTGTTTATTGTCAGCATCATCGTTTCTACCATTGAACACTCGCAGGACAGTAAGAGGGTTAGCTGGGATTACTGGGTAGAAGAGATAAGCCTTGCTCCCAATCCAGGGGGCTCAAGTGTAAGTCCATTTACTGCTTCGTCTGAAGCTTCCGGGCTCCTGCCATGGCCGTGGGGCTGGGACTGCTCCGTGCGTAGTTAGAGTTGTGGTGATGACATTGGTGAGGGTGTGTGCGTGCGGCACTGGCTGGTTTGGCTCCAGAGCTGGCTCTGAGAGGCCTGGAACTTAATGCGCAGGGTAATCGCAGGCCTCCAGTCGGGCTGCTTGCCTGCTTTCCCTCTCCAGGCCTGGTGTCTGCTGATCCCATTCCTGAATTATCTGTCTGCTGTCACGTGTCCAGAAGTCAGAGGCTCTCCTGTGGGTGGGTGTGGTGATGAGGGGACAGTGGGCTGGAGGCCTGGGGGCCACCTTCCCATTCTGTAAGGGGAACGGGTTGGACAGACTCACTTTAGGATTCCTCTCAACCGGAGGTTCTTAACCGTGTTTGTGCCGTGGACATTCTCAGAATAGGGCGTTTTTAAATGCCCTAAATAAAATACATCAGAGGACTAAGGAAGCCGGCTGGAGGCAGCTTTCCCTCTGTGGCCCTTGAGGCCAGCTCTTGCCTTTGTGTGCCGTAGTCAGACCGAGCTGCTAGGTCCTCACTGTAACCTGGGCGGCTGGGGTAAGACACAGCGGGGGAAAAACCCCAGACCCTGATCCAATTCCTATCCATCGTCCACACCCCAGATAACTAGCTGCATGATTCTGGGGATGTCACTCAGTTCTGCTCAACCTGTTTTCTCAACTCTAAAACAGGAATAACTCCAAGCTCACAGGGACAAAGAGGATTCCCAGACACACCCAGGATAAAGCACCCGGTCAGCTCCCCTGCAGCTGCCTTCCTCCTGTTCTGTTCTACAGATAAGAACGCTCCTTGCAGAAAGCTTAAGGCTCTGACAGTCCCTTGGTGGCTAGAAACAAAACCAGGCTTGGGGCCCCACGTGTTCCCAGCTCCTCATCCAGGGCTCTCTCCCCGTCCCGGGGCCTGAAGCACAGGCTTCCCAGCGTCTTTGAGATTGGGGAGTCCCTCCCAGGCCACCCACCTCACCCTCTCTCCGTGATCTGCAGCGCCACCTTGTGGAGGCCGGCGGTTCCTTCCTTAACCCCACGCAGGCAGGGTCTCCTTCAATAATCAACACTGACAGAAAGTTTGTGTCTCATAAGACACAGGAGGGGAGCACTAGGGGGTCACCAAGGAGAGTAGAGTGAGGACAGGAGGGGCCTGTGACCTCTGATCCGGAAACAAAGCCAAATCGGGCCGACATGAGTTACATCCCCGACTGGGTAAAGCCTGGCACTCCTGAAAGATTACTATGCCAACCTCCGGCTCCTTAGAACTGGGAAATCCCTAGCCAACAGTGGGACGGAGCCCCTGAGCCCTTATCACCAAGGGTCATGTGAGTTTCCCTGAGTCTGGGAGGTTTGGCAGGGCTGGTGGTGTGAGTTCTCAGATCCTCTTTGTTTCCCAGGCTCTCCAGCAGGGGAGGACCACAGCTGCCCAGTACCAGAATAGGAATGAGGACCGTCCACCATCACTGGAAGGGCAGGCTGCCTCCCCTGGTCTTAGTACTGTCACCTACACCTGCACACACGTCCCCATCCCCCAGACGTCCCTTGTCCCCAGGTGTTTCGCTTTCTCTACGCATGGCCTCCACTTCCGGCTCTTACTAGTGCACTGAAGGTATTCAGCCAGAGCAGTGAGCTCACGGCCATCAATGCCACTCGAATCCCCAGCACTTTCGTCTTTGAACTCCCTCACTGTGGAAATGGAAATGATTTATTCTGGAAACCCTGACTCTCTTCCTGTGACCTCATCTGTAAACTGTGAAATGCTTTTCATACTGATGGGGTCAAAAGGCCCCAGCACCGCATCACTGTGAGTTCTGCCTTCGCCCCCAGATTTTTTCCATCATGACTTAGATTCTATCACGATCTCTCCTCTTTTGGCGTCTTTTATGCCTCTGCTTCACAAATATTGTCCGATTGTTCCGAGAGCACAGGGAGAGACGGGGAAGGGTTCACCGAGAGAATAGGCGTCATTCACAATACTTTCTTTGAAAAAAAAATGCCGGCCAGTTCTAAGTTCTATAAATTATTTCAGTGCCACTAATGCTAGCTTTCTAAAGCACAGTTCTTGATGTTCTTTCCTCAAAAAAAAAAAAAAAAATCAATGTTCTCCTCTGACGTTCGGTGTTCACCAATTCTGTCTGCCTCAGTTTCTTCCGTTGCCTCTTACTCAGGTGCCCGCTCCCCCTTTGGTCCACTCGCTACTTTCCTTCGTGCCCCTTCGTGCCCCTTCTCCTCTGCCCTTGCTGTGTCCTCAGCCTGTGTTCCCTTCTCCGTGCTTCTCCAGCTGTGGACGTCTAAGGACCTGGGTAGAGGCCATCTGCTCTGGTTGGGAGGAATGGCTTCTCTCTTTTTTCTTCAGTGTGTTCCTTGCTCTTCTTTCAAACATTTAGCCATTCCACCTTATGTTCAAATCCGTTGTTTATATGTCTGTCCTCTACCTTGCCACCCCCTGAAGGGACAGGATGGTTGTCTTCCTAGATCCTACCAGTGCCTAAGCATTCAAGAAGGTTCTCTCTAATGGCTCCTTGGGAACAAGACTTCAGAGCCTCCAAATCTTTTGCCAAGACCCTAAAGGAACCCAAGTAGCTAAGGGGGACCAGTAAAGAGCCTTGAACATTTCGGGCAAAGAATCTCCAGGCAGGGGTGGGTTACTCACATGTAAATGGTGTCGGGTTCCAGGCATCGAATGATGAGAGAGATGGTGGTGAGCTGCTTGTCTGGCACCTGAGATGGCATGGCACAAGGGGACTTTGCTCCAGAGATGATGTCGTCCACGAAACTCAACACTGTTTCTATCCAGAGGGAAAGAATTGGAAAAGGCATGAGAAACTGAAGGCCAAACAATGACAAGATACAATCAACTCAATGAGAACTTATCAAAATTAGTCAATCCCAATCTCCTTAAATTCCTAGTTTTTTTTTTTTAAAAAAAAGAGGGGATGAGGAGAGACCCAGAGGAATTTTTTTTTTAACTGTTTCTTATTTAGCCTATCAGTTTAGACCTATTCTTCCTGAGCTGGTTCAGAAACAACCTAGGTAAAATGTACAGACCATATCTGTGAACTCTCTCATGAGACATTCTTGCAGTGGACAAAGCCTAGCTACTTTGGCCGGTGGGTCACTGCCGTGCCTCAGTGATACCTGTGTATCCCAGAAGAAGGACCTCAGGAGGAGCTGTAGACCACTCCCCAGGCCTGAAGGCAGTCACCTGGTGGACCCACATGTGTCTCAGTGGCCAGTTCACGAGAATCTATTTACCCTGATTGTGGACATGGCCATCCTGATGGAGGACGGCATCTCAGCATGAGTCTCAGGGATGGTGTTGACCATTTCCTCTGCATAGACAGGGAGATAACAAGGCCTGGGACATTTTTCATGGTGCGTTTCCATTCCTTTAAGGCTTCCCTCTCTCGGTTGGACCCAACAAAAACAGAGTTTGCTTTAGGACAAAACCCTGAGCCAGCGCATCTGTTTGCACATGCTTTCGCCTGGAGGGGGTTATTAGCAAAGAAATTTTTTTTCTGTAATCATGAGAGTGGTTAGCAGAGAATTGTTTCCTAATTGTGGGCGAGGATAACTAGCATACTATATTGCTGTTTCTTTGTGAGTGGGCCTAGAGGCAATGAAATGGACACCTCTTTTATAAACAAAAAGAGAGGCAAAATCAAAACAAGACTCTTGGACGCTCCCCACGCAAAGACTCTTAAATGGACGAGACAGGCTGCTGCTTGGAAGAGACAGCAGCTGCAGCTTCCCTGTCCTCCCACACTGCTCTGGGTCCCGGGGACGGGGGCAGAGCCGGAGGCTGGGCGTTCTTCTTTAATTTTTACCTTAGATGTAAACCAGCCCACGTGCAGGGCACGCTCACCTGTCTCCACTTTAGAGTGGTCCATCCTGTCGGTGACCTTCTCTTGACGGATGAGGTAGTCCACAATCTGCACCCCGATTGGTGGCTCTGAGTGTTCCCACTCCAGGACCACGAGGGTGCTGCTGGGCTCATGAACCGTGGAGAGTCTCAGCCTATGTGCAGACAGGAGGGGACATGAGATGGGGACCCAGCTCAGACCTGCACTGGCCACTGGGCACCTTCTCAACTGGCACATGGTATACTCTTCCTTTTTCGTTTTTCTAAAATGTTTATTTTTTAGTTGTAGTTGGACACAATACCTTTATTTTATTTATTTATTTTTATGTGGTGCTGAGGATTGAACTCAGGGCCTTGCACGTGCTAGGCGAGTGCTCTACGGCTGAGCCACAACCCCAGCTCTTCTTGCTTAAGCTACTAAAATGACTTCCCTGGAGGCCCATCTCTTTCACTAGATAGTATGTTTCTTCAAGATCCTTGATATGTGATTTATGCCTCTAAGCACCTGTTACAGATTAGGAACTCAATGAACATTTGTAAGTAAATAAACAGACAAATAAAAATAAATGAATGAATGTTACATGGGTAGGGGTAGTTTTGGAAAATTCTCAGGATCCAGTGGTCTAAAAAGAAGTGGGGAATCGGAAGCAGGAGGGAAACCCGAGTCCCTTATAAAGCCCTTATAAAGGTATGCCTTTATATGGCTTGAAAATACAATTTCTGGATTTCTTTTGAGAAATTTTAAGACAATGTGGGTCCTCCTGAAGGTGGTGACCAAGGGAACCTTGCATTAACAAGGCCACACTTAGTTTAGGCTCTGTAGCATCACTGGGATCTGTCCTGTCGTCCTTGACCCCCCTCCTGCTTCTTCCCCATCTTCCACCGGCAGCTTGGAAGTGGTGCCCATGGAGGGCTTCAGAGGGTGTGAGGACGCTGTCGAGTTCTCCCTGGCCAGTGTCCTAAACCTGCCTGTTCAGTTCTGGTTCGTTTTGCCTTTGCTCTTGGGTTTCTGTGAACCTGATGCTATAATTCCAGCATCTACTTGTATTTCGCAATTTGAAATCTCATTCTCTGCGAGTTGTCCACTTTGGCCACGGCTCTGCCTTGCCATCTCTTACCTCCTTGTACCTCGTAGAGTCTCAGTAATCATTGTTGACGTTCACTGGTGTGGACCTCCTGATTGTCCGCGTGGTTTCAATTCACTGCCTTGTTCTGACTTCTTCTAGGGGGCTCAGGTTTCCCTTCTGCTTCCAATTCCCCACTTCTTTCTAGACCACTGGATCCTGAGAATTTTCCAAGCTCCTGCTCTCTCCAGCCTCCCCAGGCCCCTAACAATTATCCCTGCCACTCACTCCTGTCCTTGGTTTCTGAATCCCACAACCATCTGCAATTCAGGCCCTCCTGCCCACCACTCAGCTCCCAGATGACTCTCATTGCTCTCAGGGACCACTGGGCAAGACACTGTGGATCACCTCAAACCATCTGCAATGTTCTATTTTAATTCAGTAAATATTTATGAAGTACCTGTTCCTTGCAAGGAAGTGCTGGATCCTAAGAACACAGTGGCCCTAGCCCCTACTTTTATGTAGCTTATTGGGTAATAGAAATATACAATTATACATGCTAAAAACTTCAGCAAGAAATCATAGGACACTGTGGGAGCAATAGTAAGGGGTTTAGCTAGTGGGAAAATAATTGAAAACACATGTTCTCCTGCTAGTGGCTACTATGAAGGAGCACATAGTTTGCATATGACATTAGGATGGAATAAACCCAAAACAGTGCGGATATTGACAAATTCATTAATTAGAGTCATATGCAGAATGCTATTTTGAAGAAAAAGCGCTAGGCAGCTTAAGTAACTAACTAAGCCTTCTGAGAACTCAAATTCTGTGAAAATATGGACTAAGACCAACCCCTATTGAGAAACAGAAGTGTGTGTGATTTACACAGACTTGTGTAAAATTAGAGTGTGTTTCTATTTCCAACTACCAATTAAAATGCAAGAAACTGATGTTTGTAACTGAAAGAAGTGATCAGAGTTGACAAGAAAAGTGAGGCACCTAATAGACATTTCCTGTTTATGATATTTTAACTCAAACCGCTCTTTAGCTATGATAGTTAGTAAATGCAGGTTTAGAGATGAAGCCAGCCTTGGGCCAATGGGTGGGCCTGTGTCTACCTGATAGCTTTGCTGGCTTCAGTGGTACCTTTCAAAGGTGGCTTTCTACCTGGTAAGTCAGTCCAACAGCCTGAGATTCTGATGCACCCTTTCTCCTGGATGAAAGAACTCTGACTACTAATGACCTTGGTTCTCCTTTGACTCCAAAAGTCCCAGTTATGATACAAAGAGCAAGAAGCCAGTGCTTGGTGAATCTAAAACCACCCACAGAGAGAAGGAAGGCAACTGCTCGGAATGACACTCTACCAACATCTTCTCCTCTTTCCATTTTCATTTTGCTCCGTCCTGGGCCTTTAACGTCCACCTCACTCCATGAAATAGGCCTGGCCTCCACCTCCTGCCTCCTGCTTCTGCTTACTCAGCCCTCAGTTACCATGGGTCCTGCTAGCTTTGGGATTCCTTGCTTTACCAACCCATGGGGTCTTGTTCCACCATTTTGTCCTACCAGCACTTTCTTTTGGATGCATATTCTGTGGCTTCACCAGCATGGCAGATGCCCTAACAGAGGCTAAGCAGAGTCCTGCCTTGGGCCCTGGCCCTCGGCTTGCCTTTTTCTGTTTAGTCTTCCCTGGATGGGGAGGATATTGGACATGTTCACTCTCAGGCACTTCTGTAGCACCTCCTCCTCTTCACCCCTCAAATGCAGACACCCCTTAATGCTCATCTCCAACCCTCTGCTCCGCACAGTTAATACTTGCTCCAGAGCATCTTTTCACAGAGCTGTGGGCCCATCTCCTATGTGGGGGGATGGGCAGACATCTGGTTATCTCTGGTTTACTTTTTCCACAGAGCTCCATCCTTCTCTGCCCACTGACCATCTGCAGGACCATCCCCCACCCTCCCCTCCCACACACAGCTCCAGGCAAGCCCAAATAGAACTGGCCTCCACAGACCCATATAGCTTTGTGGCTTCTCTCTTTCCAGCCAGCCAGGTCTTAAGCCTGAAGGTCACTCTCAGCTTCTCCTTCCTCCTCAGATGCACAGTCACCAGACCCTATTATTTCTACTCAAATCACCTATCAGTTTTGTCCTCCCATATTATAACGGATGGTGTTATGGCTTATATATTAGGTTTATATATGAGCTCATGTGTGAGACAATGCAAGAATTTTCACAGGTGAAAGGGAATGGAAGGTGTAACATATTCAGTGGATTAAACCACTGATATGGATTAACTGGGTGGTAATGATAGGCAGGTAGGGCATGGCTGGAGCAAGCAGGTCTCCCTTTGGGGTTTATATCTGCCATGTCCTGAACAGCTTCCCTCCACCATGCCCTTCCACCGTGTTCTTCTGTCTCACCTTGGGCCCAGAGCTATGGAGTCAGCCAGGCATGGACTGAACATCTGAAACCATGTACCAAAATAAACTTTCCTCCTCAGGTCTTTGGGTCACAGTGATGCAAACTGACAAAAGCAGCTGAGAACATGGCCTCTGGGTCATGGCCCTACTTCCCGCTCTATCACCTTGGAGAAATTATCCAATCCATTTGAAGCTAGTTCCTAGTCTATTAAATGGGAGGGGGTGGAGCAATATCTAAGTACTCTGCACAGTGCCAGGAGTGCAGTGAGTGTGTAATGGGTGGGAGTGTTGTTGGTCTATCAGATCTCACTGAAGACCTCTAACATCCTCCATTCAACAGCACTGTGACCCTACAACCTCTTAACCATCCTGCTGTTCCTTTTTCATATTCAAGGAGAAGTTCAAGTGCCACCTCTTCCATGAAGCCTTCACCATTGCCCAAATTTGGACTCTTCACACTGTCTTTAAATGTCTGTAACACTTGTCGCATTCTCTCTTGTACAGTAACAGTTCCCTGAAAGCAGGTACCATGCCACGTTCTTCCTCCCAATCCTGAGTACCCAGCCTATTGCTCTGTAAACAGTAGACATTCAGTACTTCTCTGCAGACTGATGCAGAGGCATGCACACAAGAGAGAGGCAGAGCGAGGGAACCGTACACAGGCTGTGGGAGCGGTGCGCAGGTGGGGAGTCCGTCAGCCCCGAAAGCGGTGGAGTCGCAGCGACACCAGTCCTCAATGACGTCTCCAGTGCCCGAGCACCAGAGGGAGCTCATGGTGGCCTCCTGTAAGAGCTGCACAAGAGAGCAGAGAGTGAGCACCGGGCAGCCAGGGCTGGGTCGTCAGGACCAGGAGATGGCGTATCAAGCCTCTGCGTCACCCCGACTCATCTCCAGAGAGCGCATTGTGTCACCATCGCACCATTTTTTTGCTATGATTCTTATCTCAGGATAAGAAATTCTGGGGAGCTGAGCCCTGGAGAACCTTGAGGTCCCCCTCCTTTAAGCATAACAGCTCATCCCTGTGGTTGAGAGGTGTCACCTTGGAGGCAAGACGTGCTCCACCTCCATCTCCCTCCCAGCGGGCTCCACCACTCAACCCACCAGCTCCAGGATCCAGGAACAATGACATCTTTCCACACGTCTCTGGGTGCTGGCCTGCCCCACTCCTTCCTCTGCCCAGAGGCACTCTGCCTTTTCAAATACCTCCATCTGCATCCTCATTTGCCGCCCATCTTGCCCTAGTATTCCCTTCCTGTTTCTTCAACACACTTTGTAAACCACTTACAAAATGCAACAAATTCTGCCTTGAGCCGTGGTGGGGCATTAGGCAACTCTTTCTCAATAGACCATTAAGGGGTGGGGGGGGGGGAGCCATGTCTCACAAAGGCTGAGAAGTGCGCTTGGGGTCAGTGTGTCCTGGGTGAGAACTCCAGCTTTGTCAATCTCTGCCATGTGACCTGGGGCACGTTACGTGAAGGCAGTTTTCTCAGTGATAAGGTAGGATAAAAATAGCACTTTCCTCATAGGGGTTCTGTGACAATTAAGTGGAATAATACATGCCAAGTGAAATAACATAAGTACAGTGCCGGGCACACATTAGTCATCATTAAATGCTGTCCGTTGTTATTGTCTGTAAGTGACAGGGTGGAGTCTCACGTAGAACCTGGTGACCGCCACAGAGCCCAGCACAATGGCCCTCGTGGAGCTGATTACCATTCAGTTGTGGATGAAGTTAGACCGCTGAGGTAACCGAACTCTGGAATAGGCAATTCCAGGGTGAAAAGGTGGATTCTGATGGGGTTCTGACCCATTAGTGGGGGTCCTCACCCCCGGGTCAGGGTGAGCTGGGGGTGGCTGCTCCAGGCTCACGGAGCCCAGAGCTCTCCCTCTGGGCCACTCTGCGTCTGCAGCCGCCCCTGCTCTGAGGACTCTCCCCGTTCCGCTCTGCACATCCACACCCGACTGGTAAACGGGGGAAACGAAGCCTAGCTTCCCTGGAAGAGTTCACAGCAAAAAACTCAAAAAGAAGAGAAGAGGAAGAAGAAGGAAGGGAGGAAGAAAGAAGAACAGGAGGGAGGGAAGAGGAAAGGATAACCCTACGAAAAACCCAAATACCTCAACCTGGAGCAGGAATCCATGTTCTATTCTTTCTGAGTGCAGTGTAGACGACCTTAGGTCGGAAGAGGTGGGAGCTTTTAGGGAACATCAATTCCTGATGATCACTTTTGTAGAGTTTGTAATTTATAAGGCCGTCTTTGGTGCTAACACTTTGGTAATCATGAAGAACAGTGGATGACTCTGAGAGTTAAAGAAGCTGGGTGACCTGCTCAGGGTGACCGGCTAGTGAGGGGGGCAGCACCCAGACCCGAGTTCAACATGACCTGCTGGATGGACATCAGAGGCTCTTGATTAATGCATCCACCAGGTGCTCAATTTGTGACGTGTCTAACTGAACCAAATCTAAATCAAAGGGTGCATGGTTGAAAACTAGGGAAACAGACTTTCTTTGAGGTCAGTTGAATAACAAAGAAATTGTGACTGCTGCCTGATGGAACCTTCAATCAACAATTACTTGGCTCCTATGAAGAGCCATTTCCTGTGTCAAGTGTTAAGGACAGGACGCAGGAGACACACAGGGCCCCTGTCTGCATGAATCTTACAGCCAGATGATGAACAAGCAAACTGAAGTTACGTAGATACCCAGATGCTCACAGTTGAGGGAGGACTCCAGAGTCCTCCAGAGGCAAGGCCCTGAGATGCACATGGTACAGGAGGGAAAAGGAAGGGTGGGAAACCCCGTGGAGGGGTTTGGAAAGGTCTCTGTGAGAGGTGACATTTTTATCTGGGCTTTGAGGAATAGGTCAAAAGTCATCTTGTCACAATGTTGGGTTAGTGCCACAGGTAGAATAAACAATATTAAGACAACATGGGCCTGGATGAAACTTGAGTTCTAAAATCAACCGAAAAAGCCCAGTCTCTCTACAGAGACAGAGTGGGGGGATGCTAAGCAGCGAGAAGGAGATAGGGCTGGGTTACTAGGGCCACATGGGCTGAGGTAAGGAGGGGATTGTGTTTCAAGAGCGATGATAAGACATTAAAGTGTCTTAACAGGAGAGCATCATGACCAGATTTTCCATCCAAAGGAGTGTGGAAAAACAAAAGTCCTTTCTTCAAATGCTTTAACTTTCTACCTTTGATTCCCACCACTCCATGAGAGTTTATGCTTTCTGAATCCTGGGTTAAAGTTAACTGTAAAAAGTTGAATGAGAGGAAAAGAGAGAGGTCAAGGAGAAACCCTTTAGAAAAGGAAGAAAAAAGGAAATCACATTTTTCTTAGTTCCTACAAGGTGAGATGAGTTGCATGTTATCAAATTGAATTCTAAGTCCAGAAAAGAAATTGGATTTTTCAGTGGTTTTTTTTTTTTTTGTGTGTTTCTCTAAGGGGATAGCTGAACTTCCACGCCATGTTCATCTATACATTCACTTACACACTTATCCATCATTTATTCATCCACTTAGCAGAGGGTCAACTCTGCACCAGCCGCTGCTAGACATGCTGTAGAGGAAGCTTTTCTGTCCATCTAAACAGGAATCAATAACTGTGTGAACAATTCTGCTGGCAGGTGATCCGTGCTCCTAGAGATGGACACACAGGCATTGGGAATTACATGAAGGGATGGATACCTGAGTTGGAAGAGTAAGGGAGGATTCTGGGTGTTTGGGCTGAAACTTGATGTAATAGTAGGAGTCTGAGAAATGTGGGAGATGACATTCTTGGGACAGAGTTGGAAGTCTGCAGGGCCAGACACACGATGGAAAACGGTTGTGTTTGAGGGGGCACAAGGAGCTCAATTTTGAGAATGGCCTGTAAGGTACAGAGTAGGAACAACCTAACCATGCACGTGAAGACAAACAGGATCATGGACTGACCTGTGACATTGTGCTGAGGACTCCAGATTGCATTCTATCTGCAGAGCCATTCAATCATTTTGGTGCCATGTGGTCAGAAATCCATATTAAATAATAACTTTGGGTTACTATAATAAGATGGCAGCCCAATACTATAATAGATATGCTGTAAGAGGGATCTCATGAAAAATATGATTTAAGAGACTATTGCTGCTCTTGGCAATGGAATAGACATTGGGAATGACAAGGAAAATCCAGGAAGCATCTCTAGACTCCAGTCTGGCAAGTTAAGGAAGAAAGTGACGTTCACTGAGATGGTAGCACAGCAGCTATGTGTTTGGGGCACAAGATGGTGAGCTCAAGTTTGTTGGGTCGGCCAAATGGTTTTACCATTGTGTTTCTTTATCACAATTATGGATCACACTGAAATATGGCACCAGAGATCATCTAGTCCAATAGAAGAAGGACATAAAAACACACACTGAGTCTCTAATGTCACGACTTAGCCCCCCCCCCCCCCCCCCCCCCCCCCCCGCCTCCAGTTCTCCTTAGCTCCTGCCTGCCGCGTCTCCGTTCTTTGGGAGGAAGAACAAACATGGAAAGAACACGGAGTAGAGAGGATGGCAGAGAGTCAGGTGACAATGAGAGCAGAAGAAACACGTGGTGGGGACCAAACTCCAGCTGGGACCACCTTGTCAGTGTGTTTAGAAATTAAGGTGTTCAAATTATGGCCAGATGGAGGGCATCTCCACACCTCTCTCTGAACACGGGGGTACCGAGGGCGGAAGGGATGATATTTGGCCTTTGAACGGGGATTGCTGAGGACACGTTCTGTTCAGCACCTTCACTTTGCTTGCAATCCTCCCGGAAAGTAGAGACGCATCCTCCTCTCACCAAGCTCTTCTCTATTGTGCAGCATTGTGCACCCTGATTCACAGGATGGTTCTGGTGAATTCTCTGACCCTACTGTTCCCAGGCAGGTGGCATAGGAACCCTTGAGCTGTCAGAGGTGGCAGCACTGGGGAAGATGAAGTGGGGCAGGCAAGAGAGGCCTGGCACTGGATGGAGTCCCTGCAGCTTTGAGTCTCCATGGGGACCCAAGCCCCTCCTCTCTTCCTTCAAGCCCCTCTTCTCCCCCACTCCTCTCCCCATAGCCACCTTGATCAGATTCAAAAGGAATTTGTAGGCCTTGGGAACAATTCCTCTTTGTCTTCCTGTGATGAAAAAAAAAATGTATTTTCGAACATTCAGTGAAATATCTGTGGCAGAGGCGCTAGGCGAGAAAGCACACACACACACACACACACACACACACAATCCTCCTGTTGGTCTGAGCAACACCTATGAAACAAACTGTGTCACAGCAGGTGTCTCTTCAAAGAGAGAAAAGAAAGCAATTATCACCCCACCTGGATGGGCACGTCTCCCAGTCAGGTAAGCAGCTGTGGCTGCTGCCTGTGGTCCCACCCAGGGACTCCCTGCTTTGACTTGTGCTGGTGGGGCTGGTGGTGGTTGTGTGTCTGTTTGGATCATTCTGATCTGTAGGTCCTTGAGGAGGTCAGAGGCCTACCTCCGCCCCCTTTCTCCTCCCCGTCTATTCATTTTCTCCTGACATCTTTGGAAAGGGAGATGCAGAGGCAAAGGAGGGTGGCTGGGAAATGCCATGACCCAGCAGCATAATCACAGGCAGAAAGATCTGCAAAGATGTGGCGTTTTGTTCTTAGAGCCAGCGGGATGGGCAGGAAACCAACCCCCTCCAGACCGAGGCTGCCAGAACCTTCCTCTGGGACCTGTGCCTGATAAGCTCCTTCCAGTCCAGACACAGCTGGTCCCGGGCTTGGGAATCAGCGAGGAGAGCTGCCCACCTCCTAGGCCCACAAGGTGGGACAGGGCTGAGCCTCTTCCTCACCAACAGATAGGGACCCTCCAGCCAATCTGACCTCAGTGAGTGCAGTCCTTGGGCTTCCCAGTCTACTTACTTCCTTTCAGCCCTTTTGGCTCAAAGACTCTACAAGTGCTCAGCTGTGACTCCTGAATCATATTTGCATGGGTGTTGTGGATGCATCTCTTTGACTTAATATGCCAACATGCAAATCTAAGCAAATTAGGTCACTGGATTAGCTAAACAAAAAGCCCCCCCCCCCCAATCCCAGCGCTAGTATGGAGCTCTGCTGCACCCTGTCACTTCCCCGGGCTGCGCGGAAAGCCCTCTTTTGTTGGTGGTGCCTCCCAGAGCCCAGGGTCCCCGCCTCTTACCCTTTGGGTCTGATTGTTGGTCACCAGTTCATAGATGGGGGCTGCTCTGGTCACCTCCAGCAGGACAGGTTCAGCAGGCGTGTCAGGGCTGGATGTCACATGACACAAGGGGCAAGATGAGGGACATCGCCCTTTGCTCTGACACTCCATGCGGACTCCGGCTGCCATTCGCTTGGTGCCAGAGTCGGACAGGCTGGCGATGTATTCTGGGAACGTCAGCACCTTGGGGTCTCTTTCCCGCTCCTCCGACTCATCAGATGGGGAGTTGCCTGCCACACACAAAATGAAAAGAAGCGGTGAGGGAGGCAGGATAGCAAGGACAGCCGTGACCTCATGGCCGCTGAGTGCCCGGGTCCAGTCCTCGAGAGATCAGAAAGTGCAGCTGAGAGGGGAAGTGTGTGATCCCCACATTCCACTTAATTTGGGGCACACACCCTCCCAGTGACACAGAGCTTCCAAGTGTGTGACCAGGTTGTTCTTTTCTGAGAATCATCAGTCCCAGAGGGATGCGTCTCTAGGATATGCTTCTGACCATCACCAGGAACACAGACAATGACAGCAATTGTTCCTTGACCCAGTTTCTTCACGTGTGCAGTGGAGATCCTAATCATACCTACCTCTGGCTTTGTGAAGTGAATGAACCACACAGTGTTTGTAAAGCACACACCGCGGTGGCTAGCCCGTATCAAATCCTCAGCCTAGTAGTTTTGATCCTAACTATAGCTAAGGCTTATGGGTTGGGAGGAGATGGGTTCGAGATCTCGTTCAGCCATGGCATGCATGGGGTTCCCCATCAGACCCATTTTATAGAGGAGGGAAGTGAGACGAGTAACCCGGTTATCCTTGGATCTGGAATATTCCCCAAAGACATGTTGGAAGACTCGGTCCCAGTGCAGCCACATTCAGAGTGGGACTTTGGGGAAGTGATTGGATCATGAGGGCTCTGACCTCATCAGTGAATTCATCCATTGATGGATTTATAGCTATTGAGACTACGGAGAGTTGACTATTGAGAGATGATAGAAATTGGGTGGAAACTAGTTGGAGTCCTTGGAGGTGAGCCTTTGGGGACTACACCTTGTCCCTAGCCCCCTTCATTCCTCCTCCCTCTCTCTGCTTCCTGGCTCCCCTGAGCTGAGCAGTTTACTTCTGCCACACCTTCTTCCTCCATGATGTTCACTCTGACCACAGGGCCTAGTGATGGGCGGAGTGGCCACAGACCAAAACCTCTGAAGCCATGAGCCCAGATAAATCCTTCCTCCTTTAAGTTGTTTTTCCCAGGTGTGTTGCCTCCAGGACAGAAGGCTGGCTAGCAGACTTAAGGCCACCCAGCTGAGGTACTGTGTGAGCTAGACCTGGACTCCGCTCGCCTGATTCCGAGGATGAGCAGGACCGCTCTGCTTTATAATCAATCATGTATTTGAGACGGGGAGGACATTTTGGCTTTTTCAAAAAGATCTGCACCCTTGTTTGATAAGTAAAAGGGAGTTAGAGAAGCTCTTTGTTGATTTTTGGTGACGAACCTGGGAAGTGCCTATCAGAGAATGATGGTTTGTTCACCCCACAAGAAAGCCCTGCCCCCAGTGATTCCTCCCGGTTCTCCATTTGACTCTGAGGGAGTCTGCTGGCAGAAAGCACAGGGCTCCTGAAGAGTGTCTGTCTCCTGTCAGCAGTTCCTGTCCCAATCAGGAAACGATTTCAGGGACCACTGTGCTCCTAGGACAAGGGGCATGCCTAGAGCGTGGATTCTGGTCTTTGACCTTATGGAGAACACAAGACTGGACGGGCCAGATCCTTGGGTGAAGTGGTGGGAAGGATCTGCAACGTGGTTCCAGAAGGTCATTGCACGATCTGACTCACCACCTTTATAGAGTCCTCTCCCAAGGGGACCAGGGAGCTCCTGTGCTACTCCCTCTTGTTTGCTGTTGAATGTGAGCCCATTTGGAAGCATGAGGCTTCGCATGGAGCATCCCATGCTGCTGCTTTTCAGATGAGCACCAGGAGAGGTGCTGGGCAGACCAGGTATCCTCACCCAGCAACTCCACTGACATGGGACTTCTGCGTGTGAGGGCCAAGGACCACTCAGTGGCTATAATATGAGACATAATTTATTTAGCATTTGCATTTGGTAATAGGCCCAGAGTGGAGCTCGGGTCCTTCCAGGAGCATGTGCTGTACACACCCAACCCCAGAAAGACGGAGTCCAACAGGAGGCCCAGGAGGTCACTGCACCTCAACCAAAGCGCTTCCTCCACAGGCACATCTCTACCGACACTTAGGTCTGTGCCACTCGGTTGGCACACGGCTGGGGGTGCCTACAAGACTTTCCTGCTTGCTAGATGTTCCTCAGTCTGCTATATGCACTACCAGGAATCAACAGGGTGGAGCGAAGCCCTTGAACCTTTGGTCTGATATGGGCCAACAAGCCTTCATTCACTGGGAAAATGAATAAAATTTTTTAAATCAGGAAACATGCAGTATCTCTTTGCAAAAAAATAATATTTTTGAAAAATTTCTCTGGAAGTTTTGCCAGAGGGCTGAAGGTCTCCTGGTTGGCTTTTAGGCCCCTTACAATCGGGCATTCCTCTCCAACCCATGGCCCTCCTTTGTTGAGAACCCGGTCCACTAAGGCTGGGAAAAAATTTTTCAAAAGTGCCACTAGATGGTGGTATCCAATCTCAAATGGCACTGGGAACTAAACTGTGTGAGCTGAGGTTTTGGCCTTACAGAAAATAAACTTAGAGAAAAATAACACTCGGCTCTTTTGACAATTTTGTGCAAATACATTTTTTTTTTCAATTGGACAATAAAAAATTAAGGAGTAAAACAACCACATACCACTTTCCTAGGGAGAAATATATAATGTGAAAAGGGAGATGATGACACAGTAACTAAGGGAAATCGGAGCCTGCAGGAGAAAATGCAAATCTCCCTCAAAATTCTTACATAGGGTAGAAGTTACTTTCAACAAGTTCCTTTTTTCCTCACCTTTGATAAAACAGCCAGGAACTAACTCTCCTGATTGCTACTTAGGACGCATCGTGCCAACAGTCAGACATTGCCACTAGGGGGCACTGCGACCACAAGCACGGTGGGCTGCCAGGGATTGACACCTCCCTGCCCTCCAGCTCTCCATCATTAAGGCTTGTAATTGCTGCAAACATGAGGGGCTGCTCCCCTCGCTGCTGTCTTCTGGCTATTCCAATTAAAATCAAGATGCGGCTAATCCCTGTCAATACCCTTCAGCCCCAGATACTTGACAAGATTAGGGAGTGAAGAGGAGAGGGAAGGGTGCAGACAAAGATGATTGGGAGGCCACGGAACTCCTTTTAATTCAGAATCTTATTTTCCATCTCCTGGAAGTATTCAGGCCGATACACAGGGCCCTGCTGGAGGGCGAGACCAACGATCCCCGTGGCCTCCTCATCACACCGGTTGGGGCTGTCAAGACAGGAGCTGGATTTGCACGGAAGCAATGAGCAGTGAGCTCCCAAAAGCCATCTATTCAGGTTCTGGAGAAGAATGAAGATGTGCGTGAGAGAGAGAGATTTTTCAAATAGGAAACACATTTTCTATGTGCAGTTGAAGATACAATTGGGAAATACTCCTTAAAATGATGGAGTCCAGTGGTGAAGGCCCAGATAAATCTCCCTCAGCCAGATAGAGCTTCTATACCCATCGTGTCTGGGAAAGAGAGTTTCTGGTCCTAAAAGCTTCAGGAGAGTCTTATCTTTGACACTTACTGCCTTTTAGCTCCCCACTGTGTGGGTTGGAGTGAGTAGAGAGGTTTGTGGGTAGAGAGAGGCAGGGAGGAGAGGCCACCTATTTCCATGGGGTCCACAGTGGCTCTCCCTCCAGTGCTGACTCCTCTTATAGTCCTTGCTATATCTTCCTTCAGCTATGGGTAGAAATGCTCCAGGAATTTAAGACATCATGCTGTCTCTTAGTAGGATGACTATTCTATTTCAATAAGCACACAATCTCTGGATATAAGAAATAAGTTAAAAGAGTAGAATTTGCAGAGGTGCTTTCTGATAATGAATGCCCCAGGATGTTCTCCTCCCACCCTTTGCCAGAATTCACCCCTACTGCTCTCAGAGGAGGCTCTCCAGTCCAGCTGTGACACTCGGCTTTCTTACAAGTAGAGGAACATCCAACCTGAAATGTAGTTAACAACCCTAAAACTGCAAAGCATTTTGCAAATACAGTTTGCTATAAATAAATGCCATTTGCTTTAGGCTAAATCTGTATCCTCCAGCACACAGTGGATGAATTTCCCCAATAGAATATCATGGTAGGAGAATATTGACGTCCTTAATGCCCAGAATCTCCTGTGTATGTGCCCATGGCCGTGAGCATGTACATACTGACCTGCCCAGATCCAGGAGGGCATGAGGATGGCTAAAGTGACCAAGCCACTCTCTTGCTCTGCTGGTGGGAATTGACAGGTCAGGAAGGCCAATTCCTTGTTATGAAGTCAATTGGTACAATTCCTGTAGGATTCTGGGGCTGCTTAAGAATCTCTCTCCTGAGCTGGTGCCCATGGCAAAGCGATGCTAATGACATCACAGCTAGATCTACAGATGCAGCTCATTAGGCAGCAACGACATCAAATGCAACTGATCAGATCACAGCCTCCAGAGGTGGCTTAGGACCCCCGGGAGGAAGGCTTGGCATGGGCAGATGAGGTGCAGCCACAGAAAGTTGTTCCCTGAAGCCCCCATGCCCTGAGTCCCAGGCCCTACCCCAACCTTCACCCCAGCCTACCCTTGAACCCGGATGCTCAGGTTACCTGAGTTCACGTCTCCTTCCATCCACCCACGCACAACCAGCCTCTTGGGAGGTCAAGGTCACTCTGGACATTAAGTGAGCTCTTAAACCTGCCACGGTGACACACTCTGTGAGGCCCAGTGAAATGCAACATAACATGATGGTTTAATAACTAGGGGAAAAGAAGACAGAGCAGGAACCCCCACTCCTCCCTGCTCCTCTCTGTGAAAGAACGAGTAACCTGGGACCAGGAATGGTGGCTCCTTCACGGTCGAATCTCGTTTGCCTCGTCTAGGTGTGTCTGTCGTCTGTCTGCCTACCCTGTCTATCTGTCTACTGGGTCTCTTCATCCACAGACAAACCAAAGTGGATAAGTCACAACCATGGATTTAAATCATTACAAAATGTCACACATAAGGAACAAAACAAAAGCACCGAGAAACAGCGCTCTAGCCTCTTCCTGATCATAGTGATGCCCCAGCCTCTGTCTGTAGCCAGGAACACAGCCTTAATGGGCACGCAGGGACATCCGCTTGTGTGTGCGACAGGCACCGCACACCTCACGTTCACACTGCAGAAATCATTTCCAGCACACTCTCCTGAGCAGCCTGTTCCTCCTCCCAGAAGTCCTAGCTCAGGGAGGGTGCGATGGACTTCCTGGGTGCTCATCAGAAAATGCAGGCTTCATCACTGTTCTCTCTGTTCATGCCCTGCTCCCCTTGCTAACCAATCACCTTATCTAAAATTTATATTATCTATCTTCCCAAACCATCCACTCCTCCCTCTCCACCCTCACCGCCACTGGAGGAACCAAGTAGTTTAAAAACTACTAATCCAATGGCCTGGGTTTGATGTCTGACCTTGACCTTGTCAGCTGTGTCCTCCGTGGCATTTCTTAGCCTTCCCCTGCCCAGGCTTCCTCACATACAAGGTGCAGATAACAGACGTGATTTAGTAAGGCCGTGGTGAAGGCCAACAACTGTGGAATCCTCAAAGAGAGTTCTGACGAGCCTGGGACTCAGCAGGGCTCCCTCAAGCCACCTATCCACACAACACGGGTTATTTACCCTCCCTGCCCACCTTCAACACCATTGTGTGGTGTCTTGAAGGACAAAATGATTTCTTGCTCTCCACTATAATGTCCCACAGTGCCCAATAGGTAAAGTACACTAATGTATTCTACAATTCATTTAGCAACTATTTATTGAGTGACTGTTGAATTAATAAATCATTTCTAATGACTCATGTGCAAAGTACCTACAGTCTGTGATCTGCAGGTACTAACTAGACAGGCTGGATTCAAGTTCATTTTGGACACTGCTGTCCTGGGTTCTTTTGAAATTTTCTAGTCCTGTCCTAAGAAGAGGGGCATCAAACTAGAATGGATGCCATCACTGTCAGGTACAATGAGAATGATCCAGAGATGATAGGGACACAGAGTTGAGGAAATACTTCAAAAAGCACATTTTGTAAAACACACACACATCTCTAAGGTCATCCGTGTGCTTTGGGTAATTACTTACCTTGGGATGTAAGGATTTAGGCTTAAGAAAGGGCACGGCTGAAGGGCAGACAGCGGTTCCCTGTGGCTAGGAGATCTGGGGAAGTGGAAGTCCACAATGTTGCAAAGTGGTAAAGGGAACAGTGGCCTCCTGGACTGGTGAAGGGATGGGGACCAGCAAGTAGGTATCCATTCTGCATCACCTGTTGCTCCTCACCCAGAAACAGCACTGGAGTGACAGCAAGAGAGAGCCACCTGGACCCCGAGGGACATCGTGAGGAAGAGACATGGACACCAACCTGTGCCTCCTGTGGACTCCTCACGTCCACCACCACCTATTAGCCCTGAGCAAGCACATTTTTCTTGTGGGATTAAACAATGGACATCCCTTGGTCCACATCTGTCCAGAAATTGCTGGAATTCCAAAGACTTTATACTCTTGTCCTCTTCTACAAATGTAGTTATTCTTTTTTTTTAAATCTTTCTCCAGGACATACTCCTTACTTTGTGTTCCAAGATTAAGGCTACTCTGCACGTCAGGCCTAGTTCTTTGGTATTTCTTCAGGAAGTTTCTAGAAATAGCAGAAGGTCTGTGTTACAGTCATGCCCTGTGTCCAGTCCCTTGGGGGCAGTATCCAAGGGTGCCATGTGGCGCAGTGTGATTGTTAGCAGTCATGAGATGCCCACGGAGCACCACTGACTGAGACGTTCAAGAAGAAGTGTCCCTTGGGAAACTGAATTTTTAGTTGATCCTCACTAGAAAATGCTTACTCTTCCTCCATCCTTGTTGACATTTTTCTTTTCTAAAAATGTAGCGTTCCAATTTCCTGCCTGCCTCGTGAAGCATTGCCTACCAAACAGAATTAAACCTTTCCCCAAGGTGCCTCCAGGTGATGATTTTGTTCATCAATTATGACTATGCAGATTTTGGAAGCCGTAGGAGACAGAAATAAAATGGCATCTATACCCCCAATGGCTTTTAGAAATTGATCCATATAAATGTATCCATATAAATATAACATAAGGTTATATTTTGTTAAGTTGTCCCCTCTTTGTAGGCATGTTTTCAAACAAATAATTGTCTCCTTGAGGTTCCTGGATAATTAGGTTCTCAGTAAATTGGGGTTTTGGTATAGAGGCAGCGCTTGAATTTGCCAAAAGTCGTTAGTCAGCTCTGGCATGGGAGCAGTGGATTTAATAACAAGTTGACTAAACTCGCTAAAGCTTCTATACGCCTCTCTTGGTCAGTAAAAGCGATCTTCCATTTGGGGTGAGGAGTTGAGACAGGAACGGCAGGACAGCCAAGTCCACCGAAGGATGAACTAAAACACAAAAAAAGCCTTTGAAACTTGGCCGTGGCCCCCACCACAGCCCCTTTAAATGGTACACTTGGTGTGAAGAAGCAGCTCCCCGGTAAGGATTCCTGGAGACCCGTCTCTGCACAGCCCATATGTCTCAGGAGGAGTGAGGATCAGATCCAAGAATTGCTAGGAAGCCCTTCAGCTTTTGCTTCAAAAACGAGCTCCTCGGATCAGCTGGATGGTGAGTTCCCGGCACCAAGAAGCCGCCTTCTGCTGGGTGGGGTGGTCGCGGCACCTGCCCAAGGCCTCACCCAACAAATACACGGGGTGCGAAGGTGGGAAGGGAGTTCAGCCATTCTAGTCGCTGACGGCCCCAAACTTCTCAAATGACAGCACAAGGCCCAGGAAGACTCTCCACGAAGGCAAGGCTACAGGACCTGAGGTCCTTCTGGGTTATCAGCCGGGCTCTGCCCACCTTCACACCTTCCCCTCTCTCCCTTCCTTCCATCCTTCCCGGGACATTTCTCAAGGGCCACTCTGCTCCCCTCAGCCCTGATGGAAGCAATCCCAGGGTACTCTGACCACACCATATTAGACTGCACTGGGCATTGTGGCCTGGCTGTCCCACCTGCTTCCAGGGTGTGGACGTGCTCCTGGGTGCGTCCCCAGAGTCCAACTCAGGTATGTGGGAAGAGCGCTCTCAGTTTGGGCTGATGGTCACGCTGCTGCGTGTGGGTTGTCTTCTACCCACACTTTGAGGCTTCAGTCCGGCAGTTCAAAGTTTATCTGATTCCATTTTGTAAATTTGCCTCTTATGGTCCTATTTCTCGATTCACTAAATGTCTTTCATGCAACTGAAAGCTGATGGCCAAGGTCTTTCAGTTTCTCCCTCTTAGTCGCCAACAGCTGCCTTAACAAATCATCATGAGTTAGCAAGACCCATTTTCCCTCCGGTTCGGGGCTAAAAGTTTGCAACCAAGGTGCAGTTGGAGTCATGCTCTGGAGAAATAACTGTCCTTTCTTCTTCATGACTTCTGGGGGCTCCCCGCAGTCCTTGGCTTACAGCTCTCTCAGTCTAATCTGGGCTCAGGGGTCACACGGTTGGCTTCTCTATGTGTCTGTGTACATTTGGTATCTCCTTTTTCCTCTCAAGACACAGGTGCTGGATTCATGGCTTCCCCTCAGCTCCCATTCTAAGGCCCCAGGTAGGCGTGAATTCTGGTGGGACACTAACCAAGCCAGTGCCATCCACAGCCTTTGCATCGTCACTAACCACTGAGTCCTCTTTTCCGCAGCCTGTGACCACTCATCTACCAGCCACCTGGGGACTGGCCTTCGCCTGCTTGGCTGCCCCCAGGGAATGAAAGCAGCAGGAAAAGGAAATAAGCTTGTGGCGCATCCTGGTCCTGCTGCCCTGCAGCCCTGTGCTCCCGGCTCTTCAGTGTCACAATAAACCTGACTGAGCGATTCAGAGTCACAGCCTTGGGGACGTGGAGCTGCACTGGATTATTCCTGCCGTTTTGCCACAGACAGAGCACATGGGGAGATGGTGGGGGCTCGAGGTGGCAGAGGGGGGAATGAGGGACACCTGCGGGATTTGCCGTTTCCAATTCTCCGTTAGCAGAAAGACAGCGGGAAGGGTGAGCCAGCTCAGCAGGCTGCCGGCCTCCCCACACTTGCCTGAGATCCTGGCTCCCGACCTTGTTTCTCTAGTGTGGCAGGATGAGCCCGTCTGCATCCCAGGCCACATGGGAGTGAGGCTCCCCTTCTTTCCTGGTCCTTCCCAAGAAGGAGCCGGGAAAACTCTCAGAGGGATAGCCCAGGACAAGGAGAGGGAGAAAACTGTGACCAACAGAAACAGAGAAGCAGCAAGTGCCTCCGAAAGAGAGCTTCCAACACCAGCTTCTGCCTCTGCTCAGGTTCAGGGCTGCGCCCCTCCATGGAGAGAATGAACCGTGGTTCCCCCTCCCCTGCAGTGTCCTATCTCATCCAGGGCCACGCCTGGGTTCCTTTAGCTTTGCCAGACCCTGGGCCCAGCCCGGTTCTCCTCGTGAACCTGCCTCTTGGAGCACCCTGCCGGCTCATCTGTTCCCCTCCCCTACCCTGCATGCTCCTGCCTGAGCAGCTCTCTGTTCTTCAACCTTCAAACCTGTACAAGAGCACAGGGCAGGGAGCCCTGGAGAGTTCTGAAATGCATAAATCCAGCGTTTTACCCCAACTTGTTTGGGCTCCACATGATAAAACTGGGCTGCGTGCTGTACATCTGGCGTGCGCCTGGGCGAGGCCACTAGCATGAGTTACCTGCAGGCGGGAGTCTCTGGGGCAAATGGGGCTCCGGAGCCGGAGATTCAATGCCTTGCTGAAATGCTGCGAAGGCTGCCTTATAAATATCTGTAACTACCAAATGGTCTAGAAATTTTTAATAAAAATATTATTCAATAATAATACTGCTCCAACTGGCAAGGGAATGGTGTAACGGTCTCCATTTTCCTCTGGATACTCATCTGGCTTCTGTTTTTCAAATGAATTTGGATGTTAAATCCTTTTGCTGCCCCGACCAATTTATTCTGCAAATTAACTATATATGACAGAACTTAAAGTCCGTTACCACTTAGCTTTGCCTCACTGAAATTTATGCTGCCTCTCTGCCCACTGGAGCCACGAGCTCAAATAGATTGTGGCTCTGGGTGGTGATTTGGGATTCTGCACATTCTCTCACCTCGTGTGCCTCCTCTCTGGAGTTCTAAAATGCGCTGAGTGGGCCAGGCTCCTTTCACCCCTCGGTGACCCTTGCCCTCCGTCCTCAGATCTGCTGGTCTCTGCAGCAGCCTCTCCCAGCCCTAAAGCAGCTCTCTTTATGACTTCTAGTTTTACTCAGAGCTGCAACCCTGTGGGGTTTGGAAGGAAGACTCAAGTGGCTTGGGCGAGGTTTCGGCACCACCTGTAAATGGTGGAACAGCTGGACCCGGGAAACAGAGGCTTTGAGAGAAAAGGCTAAGGATGAGAAGAACATGGCTGCAAAGCCAATGGATGGATCTCAGGTCCATAAGAGAGTGACCAAGACGATGGAGAAACAAGGTGCCCTGCAGGTGACACAGCACAAATTGGTTCAGCTCTGGGTGGACCACACAGAGAGTGACTGTCATCATGGGGGGCAGGTAGCCAGACTGCAGGGCACCTGGGCACTGTGTCAAATGCACAATGTCTGAAGGCAACAGAGGCATTTAGGATGAATAGAAGGAGCTTAGAGGCAGGCTTAGCTGTGCTCTCCTTCAGTATCTAAGCGACTACATCCTAGAAATGGGGTCACATGAATTCTGTGTATTTCCAGAGAACAGAATTCAGATCCAAGACAGGAAATAGTGACAAGATGAGTTTACTGAGGTACAAAGTTTTATTGAGTGCCAGAAAGTTTTATATGTGCCAGAAATGGTACTCTGTGTCCAATAAGAAAATCACTCAGATAAATAAAGAAAAATAAAGCTCATTGTTCAGTATGCACAGGGTAGAGGGTGGACAGAGAAGCAGGCAAGGATATTGATAAGGGGAGTTATCAGAGGGGTGGGAGAGATGCTTTGGTACACACAGGAAGTGGTATTTAAGTCTATTCCAGTGGAGGAGATAGACTCCAGGAGGACACCTGGTTTCCTTGAGAATGATATTTGTAAGGGAGATGGACAGCCTTGGAGATGGACGGCCCTCAATTGGCAGAAGTATTTATGTAGAAGTTGGTCAGCTTCAGGAATGTCTTATGAGTTCTGGGTCCCTTTTAACAGCCAAAGGTTAAGTTTCTATCATTCTGGGACCTGATTTCGCATTATGTCCCAAGTTAGTGGACCCAGGAGTCTGCATTTCATCAGGCACCCCAAGTGACTCTGACTGAGGCAGGCTCTAGATGGCATGCTGAGTTTCACCACCCTAGAGAGGAATAACATTTTGTTAAATACTGCCAGAACACACACTCTCAAAAAAATCATACAAGTGGCGCCAATATGTAAAGGAGGGGAGGAAGTGGGAAGTAGACTCTTTAGGCAAACAATTCAATTGTTGATGGAGCCATTTTTAAAGCATTTACTCAGAGCCCCAGTATACAAGAGACTTAATTTGAAAACCACTGATTTGGATAGACTCTGGTGTTGTTGGCCTGAACTATTCCAGAATTAAGCCCACCTGCTCCTTAACCAGGAGGGTCACAGGGGTGGACCTGAATTGGTTACTGATACAAGCAACAGACTCCATCACTGGCCATGGTCACTTTGCCTCCCAAATGATGCCAGACTATAAGCACTGTGCCGTTCTAATTAGGAGTAAAGAACGAAAACCAGAAAACTTCCATACACTTGACCAAAGAACATATCTACTCATTCATGTTAAATCCATCTTCCTGTGAAGAAAGGACTTCACAGAGAAGAGAAAAAGACAAGACCCCAAGAGACAGCCCCAATCAGCAGGATGAACTCTGGCGGCAAGGGGGACAGATATAGATGCCAGTTCTATCCTCCAGACAATGGTTATAGAGGTGTGTGTGTGTGTGTGTGTGTGTGTGTCCAGATTAAAGGGTTAATTCATCTCCTGCAGTTGCCATGAAGAAAACTTTATCATTATGTCTAACCAAGATGGCGCTACAAATTTGTTACTCCCCTGAACACTTATAATAGTTAGTACTAAAACAATTACAAATGCTTAAACAATATAATTGAGTAGTCACCAAACAGGTCCTGCCAAGAAAGGTAGAGGCTATAATTAGTGCAGAAGGTCCCAGCTGGCTGCTATGATAACTGATAAAGATAGACAACTTGTTATTTTGCCCACCAAAGCGCCTACCACCAAGCTCTCTTCTATGGTGTAGATACAGTCTGAGTGTGCTCTCCAAAGGCTCCTATACTGGAGGTGTGGTCCTTAGTGTGGCAATGTTCAGAGGTGGTGGGAACTTTTAAGAGGTGGATGCCAGTGGGATATGCTTAGGTCACTAGGGACCTTGCACTTGGAGGGGATTGAGACAGCTTTCCTGACACCCTTGAGCTAGTTTTTGTAAGGGGCTTGACATGATGCCTGGGTTCCAAGGGCAGCTGGTGAAGCCAGCAACCAGCCTCTCTGGAAGTTGTTTATTAAGTAGTATTAAAAGAAAAGCAAACAGAAAAGATGCTATCGACCAGGCTGAACTGTACTTCAAATAAGAATACTCCACTAGTAGAAGAAGATTAAGCTTTGATCCTCCATGTCAGTCTTTTTAGTTTTGAAAGATTTCTCCTGAAATATAATGCTAGGTGGACGGTGTTGTCTTGGGGTAGATGGTATATAAATGGCAGCCTTGAAGGACCACCATCCCGTGTCTGGAATAATATTCACAATGCTTAGCTGTTGATTCTAAGGGAGTGCTAGGCTTTCTGGATTATCTTTTATCTTAACAGAAAATATGCCTGTCCCTCTTAGGTATCAGCAAGACCCAGGGGGTATCTTTTCCTGTCTAAATCTGGAATCAGAAACCCACAGAGAGATTCAGGCAATAAGCCACTTGGATATGTTAAGTCATGAATTCTATCTATCTCCAAAGTGTTCAGCTGTAGGATATTATATTTAATTTTCATTCCTACAGTAACAAGCCTACTGGAGGACAATTCAGATTTGTCTTTATTCTACTCTAGTGTCAAACAAAGCCACATAGTGGAATGCCTGTCCCCGTGTGCACACACATCCCTAATGAAACACCCCATGCCAGGGAATTAAATGGTGTTAAGCAAGCTGAGGGAACAGGACCCTTTTACCCAGTCAAGAAAATTCATTGCATTTCCAAAGCCCTGAGGCACATCTAACTTTATTTCCAGAAACAGCAAGAAGCACATTTTGTCAACGTGCTGAAAGTCCCCATCTCAAGATGGTCACTTTTCTTTTCTTTCTTTCTCATTTTTTCTTTTTTTTAGTGCAAATATTTTTAGACACTTCTTGTGCTTCTGTTTTTTGGTCTCCCAGGACCTTCTTTCCATCAAAAAGTTTGTGGACATCAGGTAAAAGTCAGAAGACCCAAACTGGAACTCAACTCAATTCTACAGAGCAAATACAAAGTTATTGACTGTCTATTTACAAGGTACTAGGCAGGTCCTCTGAATATACCAAATGAATTATGTGTAATCCCCACATCCAACGCACGTGTCATCTCACAGAGAACATAAGGCAGACAAACAAAATGTAAGTGTAGTTAAAAAGAGGATCAATAAGGACCTGATTCTATCAGGATGGTTAGACTAGGGAGGCTTCACCGAGGAGGGGCCTTCTGAGATGGGCCTCGGGGGAGCAGAGCGACCTCGGTATCAAGAGCTGCAGCGGCACTTGGCCGACTTTTTTTTTGTGAAAGGCCAGATGGGCAACATCTCAGACACTGGAGGCCACGCAGTCTTGGTGGCCTCACTCAGCTGCGCCCTTGTACTGCAAACACAGCTGCTGATCTCAGGTAAAGGAAGGGCCCGGCTCTGCTCCAGTTCAACGCTGTCTACGGAGCCTAAAGGTCAGTTTTACATATTTTCCACGTGTCACAAGCTGTTGTTTCCTTTTATTGTTTTTTTTTTTTTCATATTTTAGTCGTTTAAAAGGTAGAAACTGTCCTCACCTTGAGAGTCTGATAAAAACGGGCAGCAGACCAGCTTTGCCTGTGGCTCATTGTTGACTGATGACACCTGCTGCACTGACTCTCTGCTACACATGGATGCTTTGTTCTCCTCGAGCTCCCTGGATTCTTACACCTGCTCTAGGAAGTGGGTGTCATCATGTGCATTTTCTAGCTGTCCAGGATGAAGCTTATAGAACTAAAGTGGCACAGATCTCAAAGCCCTTGCTTCTAACTGCTGGATCATATTACCTCCTAATAATGGTAAGGGACACATGGAATGGTGCCACGGATATAGGTCTTCCCTAGTCGGAGGCACTTAAAACTCTAAGTCCTTTTAACAATGAGCATGTGTTTGCCATCATGGCTTTCTCAGGGTTGAGCCATTTTAGATCTCTGTAGTCATCATGTTCTATCTTTTAACAAGTCATACAGGGGATGGGTAGAACCCTTGATAACCTTTATTTCCAGAATATATCATCCCCCAGCATGTGTTCCGACTTCTCCCTCCTCCCTTGTTGCCTGGAAACGGCACCTGGAAGGTCTTGCTAGCCCCTGCAGGTAATGGGTATTCTTGAAGATTGAACTCTCTCCAACCACTCACTTTTCTCTTTCATTTCTCACCATTTTGAGCAACAATTCTATCCTACCTGGCTTCTTTACTGCCTCTTGTTTAAAAGCCATTTTAGGTATTAGAGAAGATGGAAGAAAAACAGGGTTGCCATGTCCCCTCTCCTGCCTGCTAAGGTCTCGCAGGTGGTGGTCTCCATCTTTCTGGGATCACCCTTCTTCTCTAAATGGAGCTAAATAACTTTTAAACTATCATTGGGCTTTTCACAGATGTTGGGGCACTAGGTTTCAGCTTCCCAGTGCTACTGACAGGCTTGTCACCACTGTACATCTACTGAAGCTCTGCTGTGTGGCTGGCCCTGGGCAGATACCGTGGGGAGCCCCAAGACAGCACAGGATCCTTTCCTCAATGAACTTATATAATCTATTTGGGATGTAAGACTAACAAGCATTTAATAGTCACACCAATAGTGATACCTGCTGCTCTTTATTAACATTTTCTATGTCCCTGGAATTCTGCTGAACACTTTGCATGTGTTCTATCAACTAGAAATCAAATCTGGACTTAGGAGAGGTTTATTCAAAAGGCTTATTGCCAAGATGGTGGTAGGGTCTAGCGCCCCCCAGGAAAAGGAACACTGCAGTTGGCATCATTCACTTGATCCAGCTTGTCTGCGAAATTCAGAAGAGTTGGGAAAAAAAGAGTTTTTGACATTTACAGAGAGAAGTAGACCACTCTAGGGAGAGTCAGGTTTGGGCAAGTGTGGTGACTGTGTCCAGCCTGCCTCCCAGGTGGCCGTGTGCTGGCTCAGGCAGAGGGTGGGCTGAAGACCAAGGGCCTGGAGCAAGAGAGATGCTTAACCAGAGTTTGATCAACTAGGCTTTGTTCTGATTCATCATTGGGACAAGAAATTCAGCTGAGCATTTATGATGGGACTTTGGAGAGACTGTATCCGGGCTTCTCACAGGTAAATCAGAGGGTCCCCGGGAGTCCCATCTGAGTCTCATGGAGAAGGGTGGTCCTTCACTAGAAATGAGTCTTTCCAGAGCACAGAGGGATGAGGGCATCTCTTAACCTGCAGGTGAAATTCAATATCGTCAATTCTCTGTGTGAACCTTACTGGTTGGTGCTGAAATGATCCCTAATTTAGAGATGACAAAATTGGGCAACAGAGAAATTTATTACATTGTCTAAACTGTCCAAAGTTACACAATTCTAAATAGAAGACTTGGAATACAGCGAGTCCTAAATTGCATGGTAGAGGGTTACAGGAGTTGGAAGAAAAGTGGGAGAGGTCGCCAGGGCTTCCTGAGGACATTTTGAAGAATGAGAAGGTGTTGACTAGGTAGTTAGGGATAGCAGGAGTTACTCGGAGAGAGGCAACACAGGAGGAGGCAGCCACAGAGTCATTAACTCTACGACAACAGGGGTGTTAACTGGAGAATGGATGAGCGCTGGAGGTACGTAGGCAGGGGAGGGCATGTTGAATGGACTCCTGAGGAACCAGGCCAGGGATCTGGGGCTTGAAGCAACGTTCGGAGCAAGCTTTGCCAGAAGCTAACCAGGGATGGCAAGAATGCCGAGGAATGATCTGGAATGAATGAATGTTTGAATAAAGGGGAGACTGGTGACAGAACAGCCAGGAGGAAGTGACGACTGCACAGGCTTGGAAGTCTGAGGGTCAGACTAGAGTAGGACCATGTGCAGAAAATGAGAGACAAGCCAAGGGGGTATCTTAGAAGAAATGAGAGGATTTGGCACCAGATCAAGACAAGGTTAAAGAGAAAGCTTCCACTCAATAGAAGCTGCATGATAACAAAAACTGAGTTTTTCTAAGTAGGTTTATCAAACTTCTGTCTTTATAACTTTTTAATAGCCATACTCAAAATGAATATAGATAGTCATGCTGCACTAGGACGGTACCACCTGAGGTACAGTTAGTCAGGTCGGTGCAAATCTTTGAAAAGTCTTTAAAATCTTAATGTTTACAAATCTCCAAGGAAGACATATAACATGCAGTGTTAGTCAAAAATAATTCAAATGCAGGGGCTGGGGTTGTGGCTCATGCTAGAGTGCTCATCTAGCATGCATGAGGCACTGGGTTCCATCCTCAGCACCACATAAACACAAAATAATGTGTCCACCTAAAACTGAAGATACATAAATAAATGAATATTAAAAAAATAAAGATAAAAAATAATTCAATTGCAGACCCCATCTCTTGTTAGACTCATGTGCTTCTGAGCCCACTTTGAAAATACCCCAACAGTGACATTATTGAGGACCTACTATGGGCCAACTGTTCTACCAGCCTTATAACTCTAGTCCTATAATTTTCTCATTATACCATTTTGCAGATGTGAACACTGAAGATCAGAGGTTGCAAACCACCTTTTTATGATCATTCAACCTCTGAGGATCTAGTTCCAACCCCTATCCCACCCTGGCATCACACTTCTTTCCATATTGCAGATGCACAAGATCTACAAAATCAGACTTTTCAGCTGACTCTGGAGCACCTGATTACTGGATTTTTCCGAGTTGTTTCGACAGGTCTGAAGTCCTTGCCTGTTATGCAGGATTTCACGCACCATGGGCCTGCTGATACTGGCTTCCAATCTATTGGCATTCGCCTGCCGTTAGACATGGCTTCTGGTGTTATCATTCGGATTTTAGATTACTCCTCTCTCTTTGTTCCCCAGAACCTGACATTTACAAACACGACAGCACAGGCAGGAAAGGGCACAACGAGCCATCTCCAGCTTCTTAATGGGCTGGCGTGGCACGGGGAGGAGAGGCAGGGCACAGATTGGGTCCCGATGTCTCACACGTCCCTAGAATTGACATGCACCAGGCCAGTGCTCGCAGTTGCTACCATCAAGAACCGTTTAGTGTTAAATTTAGAATAAAAACCAATTAAAAGATAACAAGGAAACATATGCTTGAAATGGCAAGAATCAAACACGACTGCTAGCTACTGCAGGGAAGCCTTGGTTTGGTTTTTTTTTTTTTTTGGTACCAGGGATTGAACTCAGGGGCACTCAAACACTGAGCCACATCCCCAGTCCTATTTTTGTATTTTATAAGAGACAGGGTCTCACTGTGTTGCTTAGCTCCTTGCTAAATTGCTGAGGCTGGCTTTGAACCGGCGATCCTCCTGCCTCCGCCTCCCGAGCTGCTGGGATTCCAGGCGTGCGCCACCACGCCTGGCCCTGAGTATGTTTTGCAAGCCTGAATCCTCCCTCACCCCTTCTCAATCTTTCACCCACATCCCTGGTTCATCCCCACCAAATGGCTTTCAGAGTAAAAACAAGTGGGAATCTTACTACAGTGGATGGAGTCACCTGTGTCTGAAAAAGTAGAGTTCAAAAAAAAAAAAAAAATCACTGTTAATTCTTCACCCCTGTACCAGGCCAGATGGCTGAGCCTGCCCAGGGCTCAAGAGGGCTTTAGAATAATGACATGGGCTGGTTCAAGGTGCTTCCACTTGGGATCGCTGCCAAAGCACCGGCGATTGCAAGGTAAGCATGCAGCTGCATACCTCGGTTCCCGTTCCTTTCTTAGATGTCGGGAAAGTGTTCCTGCAGCCCAGGAGCTTGGGAAAGGCACCCTAGAAAGGTGAGCTTGCTGCCTTTGGCGTCCCCAGGCTTGTCAGCAACTAGAAGCAAATTCACTGTCATACGCGGCAACAATTCTGCTACCTGGGGATCCACGTCAGTCAGTTTAACGTCTGGGCTGCAGATCTTTAGGGTCTTGCTGTGCCTTGCTGTGCAGGGCCTGTGTGGGTCCCTGGGAGATGTCCTTGGGATGGCTGTGCCTGGCTCCCCACAGCCTTGCCCTCCGCGTCCAGCAAGGCCTCCTACATTACTCTTGCACCCGCCTCCACTCGACAGTCCTTTCCTCTTCCCTGACCCTCAGCGGTCCTGCCTGACCACCCTCTCTCCAGGTTCCGTCTCCCAGTCATCCTCAGGCCAAGGCTGGCTGGGCTGCTGTGGCACCACCAGAGCCTGCCTCCCCTGCTGCAAGCCCTAGCACTCTCACACGCCCTGAGCATGAAAACCAGACAAGAGGGCACGGCTGGCTGGCCTTTTAGGCTTGTCCCCTGCATCCCCAACACGTGGGGTGGACTGGGCTTCCTCAGCCCTGGATTCACATGCCCTTTTCCACTCAGGACCCCTTTCCTGGACTCAGCCAGGAAGGTGTCCGCAGCCCGGCTCCCGCCTGGGACAGGAGCCTCTCTTTGGCACTTCCTGACCTCAGGAGTCTTAGAGCTCTGCCACTTTTAATTGTCATTTATGGGTTTCTGGACACTTCCCATATGCCTTATGAGCAAAGCGAAGGGCGGGATCTCACTCATCAAACCACTCCCAGCATTTCGTGTAGGGCTGCTACTCTGTCCCCACTTAGCAGGAGCTACTTACGGGGTGGACTCTCTGCAGGGGTGGGGTGGCGAGGTGAGGAGGAGGAGTAAGGATCTTCTTTTGTTGGCCCTCATGTTGGTGCTGCCTGTTAATAATCCACCAGCTAAAGGATGATCACGTCTGATCTGCCATCGTCACGGGCAGGGGTGCAGCATGGTAGGCGGGCCACAAGTCAGGGAGACAGGCCCAGGCAAGGAACCAGCCCCCAGAGCCCTCCATGTTTGCACGAGGAAAAGCAAACATGGAGCTTGGGGAGGCTAGGATGCCATGTTCTGGAGGCCTGGGTCCTGGTTTCAGATCTGCTGCCCTCCGTGTGACCGCAGACTGTGTCTTCACCTCCTGGGCCACGGTCCTGCCCCTTTGGAGTCTGGGGTGCTGGAGGAGACGTAGTGAACTGCTGGAAGGACTTTGCATCTGTGGGTAGATAACCCTAGGAGTGGCTCTATGTCGTGGCCCTGGCATCTGGGATAGCAACTCTCCCTGGACTCAAGGAACCGAGCTCTACTGGGCAAGGTGCCCTTTAGGGTGTCGTAGCTCATAGCAAAGTCATTGTGAATGAGCACAGCTCAGAAAGAGTCTTCACCACGCAGGTGAAGGTGCTCAGGAGTGACCTCCCTCCTCGTCCGTGGGGCAGATACTGCTGACTGTCGACTCCTGAGGACCTGTTCCCACTGTGCTTATTTCATGGGGCGTTTGCAGTTAGGATACTTCATAGTCTTCTGTGTGACCCAGGAAAAGTGTTTGACCTTAGTCCTCTCACTACATGACACAGATGCTCACTGCCTTTGCGACCTCCTGTGACCCTCCTGCCTTCCAGCTGCTCCTCCATGTCCCCTTTGCTGCCCCCCGCCTTCCCCAGCTGACCGCTGACTGGGAGCAACTCAGGGCTTGCTCCTGGCCTGTCTACCTGCTCCTCAGGGCTCACCCAGCCTGGGACTGTAGATGCCCCTTGAATCCTGAAGACGCACAGACTTGCACCTCTGGCTCAGGCCTGTCCTCTGAGCCCCAAACGTGGGTCTCAGTGGCCTGCTTGGCTTCTCCATGGAGGCCCTTTGCTCCTCGCCCCCTCCCGCCCGTCCCCTCCCAGTGCTCCACGTCAGCAGACTGCCACACTCAGCTGCTCAGCTCATCCTGACATTTCCTGTCCCCTAAACAAACCTAGGCCTGTCCTGGCTCTCTGTGTCCGCTGCCTGCATGACTGCCTCAGGCCCGCTGCCCCTGTGTCCACGTGGGCTTCATTAAGGACCTTGCCAGCCAAGTACATGCAGGACCCATGATCTACACAGATCCCCCAATATTGATTACCCTTGAAGAAAGACACTGTGGGCGGTTTTAAGTCGTGCTTCCTCTCTTTCCTACCCAGACTTATAGAATATTCCAGAGAGCTGCTGGTTCCCCCTCGTCCCCGTCCACATCACTGTGGTCAATGTCAAGCGCAGACCCTCCTGGGAGCAGCATCTATGGCAACACCCACAGAGGAGAAGTGGGACAGGTCTCTGCTCCTCAGGGAAGACGCAGAACAGGCCGAATAAAAACCCATCAGGTGTAAATGCCCCACATGTCAATATCCTAGACCCAATTACCCAGCCATCGACCGGCTCTTAAGACACTGGCGGGAGGGGCCGTGGCAGGCAGCCGGGCAGCGGGGGCACGTGAAGGAGAGGCTGTGTAGGCCCCTCGGTGGGTAAACCTGCCGAAAGACAGACCCCAAGGAACACGCAGAGCACCCAGGGAGTGCGGGCGGGGGGCCAGCCACAGGGGAAACGTCCCCTATGGCCGGCCCCCTGCTTCACCTGCAAAGCACACACTTGAGCTGGCAGATTTATGGAGAAACTGAGCTGGAGAAATGCTTCTTTCTACCTTTTTTCTTTCTTTCTTGGCTTTTGATTAATCAGCAAAAGAAAAACAGTCTCAGGGTCTCTTTGAACCTGTTTGGTCTTTGCAGCTGCTCTTAACTGTTCGGCTCTGAGCTGAGCAATGGCCGCTCTTTGCGCCAGGAGTAGCGTGTGCATGGGCTTCGAGTGCATGACCCGCACGGCAGCCTGATCCTGGCTAATTACATCACGCTTTAGCAGGAGACCCGCCTGACAGCTTTCTGGAACCCCAGGTATGAGCTCTGTTTGAAGCCCTTTGTCCCCTCTCCAGGCTCAGCAGGTGGCCACCACACCTTGAGTGGTCTACAGTCCTCCACAAAGCTGCAGGGCATGGTCTGGGTATCCAGCCCAACAGGTCCTCTCTCTCGAAATGCTCGATGTCACAACATGTCTCTCATTCAAACTTCACACTGGCTTCCTCCTCACCCTGCCTCCGACTCCTGCCCAGGGCCAGCCAGGGTGTCCCTTGTCGTTCTCCATGTCAAGCGTTGCCCTGTGAGCTAGGCGTCTTCTTTTATTAACCATCATTTGCCTCGTGCCTAGCACTGGGGCTGACCCACAGTAGGCCCTCGACACACTTTCTTAATGATGACATAAACATGGCAACCTTGCAAAAGAATTCATGGCCTTCCCTCCAGGGGCTGGGAATTGAGGTCCACGTACCACAGACTCTGCAGACGGCCATATGTCAACAATGAAGTGAGGGTTCACCTGGGAATGTTCAGGGAAGGAAGTTGATGTGACTGGAAAATCACCTACCTATTATCGGTAAGAGACTGACTGTGCGTCAGGGCCTTTGACAGCTCTAGTATGCATTTTGTTTGTAACTGGCCATTGGGATCAAGTTTGACAATGTTGTCACTATCCTTCTTTTAAAAAAATTACCTGTTCTTGCTGAATTTGCTTAACATTAGTTTTTTCCTTACATAGTTATTCTTTTTTCCTTTTAATCTTTATCTTCTATTAATTGAACCAACTTTCAAAGAGTTCCATGAGATTCAAGGAAACTGTCTCTGAGGACAGAGGAATACAGACTAGGAATGACCAGAAATGACCAGGGACCAAACAGATGAGAGGTTAGGCAAAAGGCATTTTGATTATTTGTGGCTTGAGGTCAAAATATTTTTCTGTCAGTTTAAACACAAGTTGTGTGTTCACCTACCACATATTTCCTGATCCCCAAGAACTTTCCTACTCACTTTCTAGAAGAATAACAACCCCAGGTTGGTGGTACACGGACGGGCCTAGTACCGCCTTGTACTGGACCACTGGATCTTCACATCTAGCCTCTTCTTTTATTGCCAAGTCCCTGGACAGCACATGAGCCACCCCCACCCCCATTCACACCTGGACATCTAAGAGGTGGAGGGACAACTGGAGCCAGGCTGCCTTTGGGGAGGTGAAGGTTGGTGAAGGGGTTGGAGTGGGGACTGCTTGAGAAGAGCTCTCGTGAATAATGTGTTCTCACTTCCCTTAGAAGGAGAAGAAGAAAGAACACGGTCCTCACTCATTTATCCACCCGGAAAATATTCGTTATCATACAGATGGCATAATGCTTCCTCAGAGATGGGGTAGAACAGGGAGAGAATGCAGAGACTTGGAGGTATGGCTGCCACCTTTCAGCAACTGTGAACCCTCTATGGCTCTGAGAAGGCAAATGCTCCTCTAAAGCAGGATCATTAATTGAAACCAGGAAAACATACGAATCCAATGGAAACATAAAAATCACTCCATTAGATCCCAACCTCCCATAGACACCAGTGATTGAGTTGGGATGTAGTTGCAGTCAGTCCCACCGGTGGGGCACCAGGGGAGCTGGCCTGCGCATGGGTCCAGGGAACCGGACTGAATCCCAGGTCAAGGGAAAGGCTGGGGGGCTGGGGCTCGGTGGTGGAGCGCTTGCCTGGCATGTGTGAGGCCCTGGGTGTGATCCTCAGCACCACGTGAAAATACATAAAATAAAGGTCCATTGACGACTAAAAATAAGGAAAGGCTGGTAGAGCTGGACACCATGCAGGCCCCGCCAGTTCCTTGACACCTAAAAGGAAGTGACCCCAGGCTGCTCAGCAGAAAGCTCCCCCCGGGGGCCTACGCTCATTCTTTTGCTTCTCACCCCTAAATCCCCTCTTGCTGCAAATGAAGGTTTGATCCTCCTGTTCCAGTGGCCTGGTTAGAGATCTGTGACTTCTGAAATATATACCTCGGTTGTCACTGTGAAGCGTGGGCACGTTTTACTGATATCCCTTAATTTTTTTTTTTTTTTTATCAGTAGCTATTTTGTTCAAGAACAGGGAGGTGAACTGCAAATTTCATTAAAATAATGGTAATAACAGTAGAAATAATCAATAGTAATAGTAATAACACGAACTCCAATACAGTAAATGCTTACAAAATGCTTTACATACAGTGAGTTCAATCCTTACACAACCTTATAATATAAGTATTAAATCCCTATTTTACAGACACAGAAACTGAGGCTCATGGCCATTAAATAAACTTCTCAAGAGTCGCATCTAGTGAAAATTTCTATGTAATTCTGTCAGACAACCTTGCTACAAGTAGGTATGTCAAACCCCTTCCACGGCAATATTGGATGAATTAACCTATTTAGCCTTGAGTCAGGCATTATTAAGTGCTGCATTCTGTTATCAGAAATAGAAATCATTTGCCGAGTTTTATAGAGTCACAGAACATTAGAAGTAGAAGAAACTTTAAGGATAATCTAATTCAAGTTCATTATTATACAGATGAGAAAATTATTTTGAAGAGGGTTAGGTAATTTATTCAAGGTCAGATGTCTGGCTAATGGCTTAGCTGAAACAAAGACCTCAGTTCTGAATCCCAATCCAGCACTCTTTCCCCCAACAGCTGCCTTAGAGCAGGATGGACACAGGTGCTCACCCCATAAGATGGGAAGGCCAGGGAGGTCAAGTTGGATTCCCATCTTCACACAGACTCTCACCTTGCACTTCCCTTGTGATTCCCCCACCCCCAGCCCTTTATTTCTTGTATAGATAATCTGCTGTGGAATGCAATGCATTCCAACTTGATCAAGATAAAAACCTGGTAGGTAAATCTCTGCCTTGTAGTAGGAAGTCTCTGGTTGTGTGCTTATTTCTCTTGGTCTGGACCACCGTGGCCAATCCAGGGCACATGGAGCTAGCAGCATGTTGGATAAAAGATGAGCTAACAAACCGCCCCATTTTAGCATGTTGAATCTAGCCAACAGGACAACTCAGGCCATGTCCCATCAGAGAACCCAGGCCTCTCCTCCATAGTCACGTTGGGTTTCAGTCTGATATTTAGCAATTACCTCCTACGTGGACTCTGTTATTCTAGGAGCTAGGGTTCTGTGTTCCCTCTTTGATGTGCCTAGGCTCTTCTGCCCCAATCTTTGCCTGGTTAGCCCCTTCTTATCCTCCAGGTCTCCGCTCCAAATCACCCCTCCGCACCACCGTTGAGGTCTTCTAGGGGCCTGCCTCCAGACATGCGCTCAGTCCTCCAATCCACTGCCAGCACAACAAATGGCTTCAGTTTCCTCATAGTGTACATCACTATCTGAATTTCTTCCTTTCACGTATTTGCCATTTTCTGTGTCTTCTTACTGGGATATAAGTTCTGTATAAGCAGAAAAATTTTCGGTATCATTCATCATCATGTGCTCAGTGCCTAGAACTATGTTTAGGTAGAGAAGTGATGATAAATGAATGAATAAATCCATTCCCAGGGAAGCAATCAATCAAGTTATGCAAGCAAAGCTTACACATTTGGAGTGGCTGAGAATAATCCAGGATACAGTACAATTAACTGCTAAGTTGTAAGACACTGACTATATGTTATTCCCATGAGTCAGGCCCATGGTTAAAAAAAAAAGAGATTTTGACATCACCACCAGAATTTGACATCACCACTATCCAGTTCGTGGTTTCCAGAGGTAATAATCAAATAAATGAGAATCTCTCGTGAATACTGTTTTAAGCACCCTAGGTGGAATCTGCTTGAGGTGGTAGCAGGAAGACAGTGTTGCCTCGAGTACAAAGCTAAAAGAAAAAACAGCTTATCATCTTTAATCCTGGTGTTGGCATATTGCCAATGCCTTCCAGAGCCCGCGGCTGAAGACAGCTCCATGCTGCACACAAGCCTAGTGATCAATGGCTTAATCAGAAAAAAGTCTTGGTCCCAAGTGAACGCTATTCAGAACTGTCATCCAGCCTGTGCCACTCTGCAATAAGGTGACACCAGGACATGGCCCTGGAGGCCACCTGTCCTGCTCCAGTGTTGACACTCAGACCCTGGACAGGATGGGTAGGGATGACTGCAGAAGCCCCTGCCTGTCAACCTTTGAGAGAAGAGAATGGTATGTGGTCTGGAGTGAATGGCTCTGGCAGCAGCCAGCAGAGTCAGGGTTTGGACCTGCAGTGTTCCCCCAAAGCTCACATGTGGAAGTCTTGGTCCCCAGGGCAGCAGTGTTCAGAGGGGACACTTTGGGGAGGTGATTAGAGCATGAGGCTCTAACCTCATTAATGGATCAACACCTTGATGGGTTCATAGCTAATGGGTTATTGGGAGGCAGGAGGCATGTTAGGAGGTGAGGCTTACCTGGAGGCAGTAGGTCATGGGGGGGCGGGTGCCTTTGAGTACACTTTATTCCTGGTTCTTCCTCTTTCTCTCTTTGTTTCCTGGCTGCCATGAGATGAGCAGCCTCTGCTGCCACACACTCCAATAACCATGTTGTCCACAGACCCAGGAACAACACAGCCAGGTGACCATGAACTGGCCTCTGAAGCTGTGAACCAAAGCTCACCTCCCCTTCTCTTCAGTTGTTTTTCTCAGGTATTTTGTGACAGCTACGGAAAGCTGACTAATACAGGGAGCTTGCTAGAAATACAGAATCTCAGACTCACCCACATTTACTGAATTAGAGTCTCCAATTTAATAAGATCCTATCTAATACACATGCACATTAAATTTTGAGAAATGCCACCAAATGGGGTAATGACAACCACTCCAACAAACAACCCCGCCCCCCGCAACAACAAACAACAAAATATCCAGAAAATTCAAGGTGAATGACAACACATCCACCATGAAGTCTAATGAGTATTGACATGTGGCCCCAGTCTGGTGTCCTGACCAGGGTCCTGGCTCCATTATTTTTTGATACCACATTGAATTCTTCTTGTACACTCATCAGACGACATGGCATGAAGTCATACCTAACTGAGGACCATGGGCACTCTTTTTAGTCCCAAATCAGCTACTTACTAGCTTGATGACCATGTGCAAAGTGCTGAAGTTTTCTGAGACTTTATTTTCTTATCTGTCAATGGGGAGGATAGGATTTAAGTGACATGTATATTAGAGGATTAAATGACAACAGCTATGCAATATGTTTAGCAAAGTGGCTCCAAGTAAGCCCTTAAAAGCTGGTAGCCATTTGGTACTATGGCTTAGCAACTTCCTCCTTCGGCCTCCAGATTCGGTCAGTCCTCACACATATGAGGACATTCTGTGACATCCTCCTCAGGCCTGTGTACCCACAAATGTCCCCAAGTAGCCCAATTCTCTAGGTTCTCTGTTCACTACAGAGGTTTGCATACAGCAGGTGCTCAGCAAACATGTGTTGAATGAATGTATTAATCACATAGAGCAAATAGCTGCACACCTTAATGGCCTTGCCACTTGAGGGCTGACTCTGTGTGTAAGAAGACCCTTTCGAGCTGGTTTGCAACCCAAGGGCTGTAAAACCACAAAGCATCATAGAAACACGCTTTTCCTCCTTAATGCATTCTGTAAGCTTGTGTCCTTAACTTGGTCAGATTCTTAAGCCACATGCCACAGTTTTACACGTTAGCCTCCTCATCAAATGCACAGGACTAAGTCTTGGCTGACCAGCACCTGGGATCAGGAGGAAAGTGTGATTCAGCTGCTGCTTTTGATGCATCTGTAGCACAAGTCTGTCCGCCATCTTGGAAAAGGGAAGTTGAGCCTGTCCTGTGCCATATCCACATAAAAACAGAGTGGCAGAACATGGAAGATGTGTCACCCTGTGGGGGGCATACAAGGCCACAGAGGCACCTTCCTCTCTTCTGTGATCATAAGATGTCTAGATGTCACCTAGGGGAAGGAAGAGGAAGGCATACGTCTCTGCTTTCCCCAAGGCAAGGAGACCACTGGATAGAAAAGGAGTGTGGGTTATGGATTAAAGTTGCCGCAGAGGGCAAAACCTAGCCTACTGCCATCTGTCACCCAGATGACCCCACTGACACTCTCCAAAAGCAACGGTAAGAAAAGGCAATGGCAAAGGGCGGATCTCAAGCAAGGATGAAGGAAGGCGGTATTGGAAGAGGAAGGGAAGACAGACCCATGGAAACCCAGTCCTGAATGGAGCATAAAAATCACAGATGGAAAGAAGGTCTCTGGATGCTTGTGGACCGGGTGGAGGGGTGAATCTAAGCCTTGCCAGGTGAATTCCAGGAGGGCCCACTTTTCCTTGACCACTTCTCTGAGATCTTCAGCTCTACAGCTCTTTACTTGTTTCTTCTGAAGTAAGAAAAGATAAAGGATTTGTTCCTTTGTCAAACTGTAGACACTGTCAAGGATGAAGTCCCAAAGATCAGTAAGACATGAGCTTGTTGTTTTGTACTTTCTCCCAGATTTCTGTCCAAAGTTCAACTTTCTGAACATAGGATTGTGTGTTTTGCTTTTTTTTTTTTTTTTTTTTTGGTAGGTTAACTTTCTAAGTCTTTATTCAAAATAACAAAATTTTCAGAAAATATTTTTTACCATTTAAAAGAATTATATTATAAAAGTGGCAAATGCCTTTTGTGGAAAAAGCAATGTAGAAGTTTTTGAACAAAAATTAAAAAAACAAATAAAAGTCCCTTATCCCTATCCCCAATCTTGGTGAAAACAGACAATTTGCTCTTATATATAAACAAAATTATTTTGAGATTATGTAGACACAGTTCTCTACATACATTATGTCTGTGTCTGTGAGCATGTCTAAGAATGTGTGTGTAGGGCTGGGATGTGGCTCAAGTGGTAGAGCGCTCGCCTAGCACACGTGGGGCAATGGGTTTGATCTTCAGCACCACATAAAATAAAGATATTGTACTCACCTAAAACTAAAAAATAAATACTTAAAAAAAAAAGAATGTGTGTGTAGACAGAGGGGGAGAACTTGAAGGATCATGTACATATGTATGTATGTGTATGATTTTTTTTTTTAAAGCTGGACCCTGATCATATCTCTTTTCCTACAATTTGGGTGTTTATTATCTCCAGACGGGTAGACCATAAACTGGTAGTAATGGTTGTCTGATCGCCTCTGGGAGTGGAACTAGATTCCTGGGAAATAAGAGCAAGAAGATTTACTTTTCATTTTGTGCTGTTTTATGTGTTTTGAATATTTTAAACAAACTCTTGAAATTAAAGAAGAGAAGAGAAATACAGTTAGTGCTGTCAAGACTGTCACTGTGGGATCTGGTCCTGCAGGGAAGGCAGTGTGGAATGTGGAGCGCCCTGGGACACAGCAGTCATGAGGGGCTGATGAGCAGGCAGCTCTGCCTGGAGCACCAGAGAGGCCACCAAGGGCCCCGGGGCCGGTTCCCTGGGGCAGGAGAAGGAAGTGGCAGGGTGGAGGTGGAGTGAGGCCAGGGTCAGCCAGAATGCGCATCCCTGCTCTGAGACTCCAGTGGAACCTCCACGCCCTCTTGCAAGCTGGGAGCTCGACCCAGGGAGGCTGAATTTGGACTTCCGGCCTCAAGAACTTCCGAGAATAAATTTGCTTTGTCTTAAGCCACCAGGTCTGTGGTGATTTGTTACAGTGGCCACAGGAAGCTAATACAGAGAGTGAAGTCATGCTGCCCACGCAGAGCAGTAAGGAGTTAGCAGGGGCTTCACGCTGAGGAGCGAGGCCATTAAATCGCATTTTAAAAAGGGAACAGATGGCGAATTGTTGAATGGAGTAGAGTGGCAGGAAGGGAAGCCACGGTGATACATGAAGGAGCTACTTCAAATGTTTTTTTATTGACACATAGTAACTGTACATATTTATAAGGAATAATAGGGTATTTTGATTCATGTATACGTTAGGTAATAATCAAATCAGGGTAATCAGCATCTCTAGCACCTTAAATCTTTCTCGTTTCTTCATGATAAGTGCATTCTTGCAGCTATTTCGGGACACGCTGTGCCTCCTTGGTAACTGCCTTGGCCCCACGGTGCCATCGCACACCAGCCTCCCTCACACCTAACGGAAACACCATGCCATGGACCAATCTCTCCATCACCCCTTGCCCCCGACTTTCCCCAATCTGAATCCCTTCCATGAGCATTGGGGGTGTGCACTCACGCAGCTGAAGAAATGAGAGAAGACTGCGGAAGAGATACCAGTGGCAGAAAGGACAGGCCTTGTCATGGCTGAGTGTGACATGGAGGAGTCCTCTCTCTACCTCTGACCCATCGGAGGAGGAGTTCACGAATCTTCTAGCAGATATGACAAAGAGAAGAGATGCTGACCATTGAGGGGTCTGTGGAATACGCAGGTAGAAAAGGAAGTTCTGACGCTCGGGAAACGGAGGGAATACGGGTGGGTGTCGAGGCAGATGCAGGTGGACTCCCTGGACAGCAGAAAGGAACAAACCCCCCTGCCACCCTTTCCACAAGTGCAGACAGCTTCTCTAGAGAAATAAGGGCAAGAAAGAGCGAGAAAAAAGCCAAAGGCTTATGAAGAGCATCTGAGCAGACCCGCACTGGGGCACCCGGGAAGAGGGGACTTTTGAGGAGGAACTGGCCAAGGACAGACTCTTCAGCTGAGACGATGGAACGGTCCTGTGGAGCATGGAAAGCAATAACTGGAAGAGAGGAGAGGAGTCCAGGGTGTAGGAAGAGGTGCCCAGTAAAGCCCAGGGGACTCAGCCCAGCAGAGGGACCCTTCCCACTGTTAGTACCATCACCAGCATCATCACTGAGAACCACAGAAACCGGGAAAGACAACCGTGGCTACGTCAGCTCAGCTTTAGGCTCGGGGAGTTCACAGCTGGACGAGACACGGGGTCTACTCTTGAGAATTTCAAGATTTTGTAGAAAAAAGGTGCTACTGTTTGGAAATGTCCCCAACAGCCCATCTGCTTGCTTCCCAGCCCCTGGTGCTTCTGGGAGGTGGGGGAGCTTCAGGAGGTGCAACCTAGGGGCAGTTTTCCAGCCTTGGGGTACGCCGATGGAGGGATCCCAGGACCCTAGCCCCTTCCTGTCTCTCTCTCTGCTTCTCAGCCACCATGAGATGAGCAGCTTTGCTTGACCACCTGCTTCCTGCCTGGATCTGCTGCCTCTCCACGGGCCCCAAGGAAACAGGTCCAGCCTACCGTGGAATGAAAGCTCCGAAACATGAGGCAAAGCAAAGCTTTCCTCTTTTTAAGTTGATTATTTTGGCATTTTGTTACAGTAACAGGAAGCTGACTAACACAGAGGAGGACACTGTTCCCAAATTTATAACCTGAGGATGATTTTCACATAAAGGGGCATTAATAAGGCCTGATAAGCTAACAGACCTGAGGGACACAGAGAACAGGACATATGCTCTGGATAATTAACTGGACTAAGTCAAACCACTTGGCCAATTCTAAATTTCCAACCTATAAGTCCTGTGCTCTTTCCAATTCATTTTACCACATGAAACTTATTTCCCTATTCAGTCTATAAGCGATTTGGGGTAACTGGTCACAGGTACAGAGGCAAAGACTAGAGAAAGCCATTTCATAGAAGGATTTTAAGGTGAGAGCCGGTGTGAACCCATCATCAAAGGGCAAGTCAGGGCAGGGACAATGCCATCAGTGCCCTTGTCAACCCAGGGCAGAGTCCCATTCTGTGCTAATCCTCTCTGAGTGCAGAACAGTGGAAGAAATTCTTCCTTTGCCTTAAGAACTCTTCATTCTTAATGAGGAGGCTGCCTCATGCAGGGGTTTGGAAGAAAGGGAAATTATTGCCTAGAAAGGAGAAAAATATTTAAAAGTTAGAAACAGGCCAAACGACAAGACAGACAAATCCTGTGATGTCCAGGTAAGGCTCAGAACGGAGGCTGACGTGGAGATGGGTATCCCGTAGGGATCACCAGTCGGGCATGATTAAGCAGACATGCTACATGTGGGAATATCTTTTAAGATGAATAAGAAGCACAGAGGTATGAGAATCACATCTCAGACAACTCAAGTCCACAGGTGGACGGTGTTGCCACAGTCCAGTGGCTGAGTGGTGAGAGAGGCTTCAGATGGAGGGATGTACACATAATGCTAAGCAGCGGGTAGCCTTTGCGCGGGCTCAGTGTCCAGCCCCGAGGATGCTGGCATGCTCCAGAGAAAGCAGCAGCTCTGGGTAAGTTCAGCCTCTCCTGTCCAGAAACCCCAGGCCCTGGCAGTCCCTGGACCATGGCAAAGAGGATTGGGGGGGTTTCAGCCTTTTGCTTCCGTCCCCAGGCTCTGGCATGGAGACATAAGGACCCTTTGCCAGCTGGAACAGGGCTGATGGACATTTGCTTACATTACACTGCTCTCTCGGTGAATTGGAACCCGAACAATGTAAAGATCCTGAAGTTTGAAGAGATACCAGAAGCCTGCGGTGGTACCACTGAGTTTAGAGGAACCAGGGCTTGCGGGGAAATGCCTGCAGCAACCATAGCCCAGGAACAAACCTCTTGTGTCTAAGAGAAGGGCCGAGCCAGAGGGAGGTGGTCATGCCTGTGCCACCTCTTGAGGAGGCAAGTCAACAACACGGATGGCACTCACGGAACCAGGAGCACCTCAGCCATCGGAGCTGGTTTGCCCCTTGTCTCTGAGGAAGCCTGGCGGCTGAGCCGGAAGGCCATCCATTTCTTAAGTTTCCTTGGCTAACTACCATGTGCCCTTTTGCAAGTTGCCCGTCTCTAACTTGGCACCACGGGAAGACCAGGTGGATCCGCCCAGGAGGAAGCCTATGAATGGCAGATCTGAAGCAGTCCTGGGCGATCAGACTGCAGCTACCTGGCCAGTGCGTTGGCCAGAAGATGCGTTCAAAAGGCTCCGGACATTCCAATTCTTGTAGTGACTCAGACTGAATGTTAACTCTTAAGAGAGCGGACAAGGTCAGTTGTGACGCTGTCAGAGCCATATAACCACTAACCACTAAGCCAACGGAGAATTCCTCATAACACAGATCAACAGGACACATGAGCCCAAACACGGACAGGATGGCATGAGAGGGGCTCATGAGTGGCTGCTCCAACTGTCTAGCAGTGTGTGGGGTTCTTGGAAGCAGGAGGCTGGGGTAGACAGAAACATTTTCCTCCTCTCTCCTCTTCCATGACAGCAGTCATTCACAGATGGTGAATGGATGGTGGCTGTGAAATCCCTCAGCAGATTCCCTCTGTGGTAACACAGTGACCATACGCTGCGACATGGTCCTGCATCTACAATTCCCCCAAACACTCTCATTTGGAGATTTGGTTTTAGCAATCAAACCTTCAAAATTCCAAGGGTGGGAACAGAACCCTGAGGGAAATCCGGGTTCCTGCTTTCTCTGCAGACGCCTTGAGGGCGGTGTGGGGAAGGCGCCCAGGCCACCAGCGCCTACAGGGGTGTAGCTGCTACAGCGCAAGCTACTCACCTTTACTGATGTCTTCGTACTCCAGCCAAAGTCGCCGCTGGACTTGCTTATTTGGGTACCAGATGGAACAGGACTCCTCAAAGCCATAGATAGCTTCCTGGATGTAGTGGTTGCCAAACTGGCCCAACAAGGCCACAAAGTCCGCACGAGACGTGGCCCCATCCAGGGAATGAAGGGCATTGTTGAAGGCTGCAGAGGAACATAGCCCGAGAGTGAGTGAGGACCCACATGTGGCCTCTGGACCCCCAGGCACCTTAGCCCGACTGTGGCCCAGAGTAATGTGGAGAGCTGACTGGGACCACCAGTGGGTGTTTCTATGGGATCAATCAGACCTTTCAGCTGCTGGACAGACACCTATTCAAACCCGCTGGTTGGTGCAGGTTAAGCAGAACATGGCCAAACTTCCACTCCCATATCCCTTAAGTAAATGTGTCTCCCCCACACTCTGCAGGTCAGGACATTAAGCCAATGTAATCTGTTCAAATAACGGCATTGTAAGAAGGAGAAAGAAAAGCAAAGTCTAGAATGGAAACATAAACACTAGCAGAGAACATTTCCCCTCATAAGATGAAGCACTGTTTCTTGGAATGTGTGAGGGAGGGCGTGTGTGTGCACCTGGTCACAACCTAAAACATCTCCTAACTGTTGCTAGTGACCAAAAATGGAGAGCCATAGAGAAATACGACCCTCTGCCTTTAGACATGGATATGGGCAATGGGCAGACAATGGAAGGAAAACAGTAGGAGCAGTCACTAACACACTGCTTACATTTTATGTCAGAAAATCCAAAGCAAAAGGACCGGGAAATGACCACCGGAAAAAATACCCTGTTTGCCTCCTCCCTGTCCACCCCAGCCAAATCTCCTTCTGTTTTCTGCTGTTCCTTAAGAGAATTACACTCATCATAAAAGACAGCCTATGGTAAAGTTTCCAAATCCAATACCTTCTGAATCCCCACACATGTTTCATCAGGGCAAGATGGAGTCTAGCTCAGGCAGGAGACCTCAGGCGCCAAGTGCACATCACTTGGGACACCATTATGTGACTTTAAAACACTATGGCAAGACATCTAGCCCTGGTGCGCACAGCATCTGTGCCGTGTGCAGACTGAGTATGTGGATGGTATAGTTTTACTGTGAGTTTTCCCAGAATGAAGAGGGGCTCAGTTCCTCCCAGATGTTCTGTACCTGTGGAGCGTCCTTCATCACCATCCTAATCCTGATCCCTTCTCTCCAAGAATACTTGCAAATTCAAAAGAAAAAAATTCTGAGTTCTCTTGTGCCCTGTGGAAGGGTTCTAGATCCTTAATGGGTGATGCTTCTCATTTAGGAAGTGTCACCTTTGAAAGTGCATATCTCATTGTTCGTCAGGATCCTCCATTTGTCCTGTACCATTCATCTTCCTCCTGATGGCCCTAAGGCTCCATCTACCTCCCGTCTGCTGCCTGCTGACCCTGAGATCCTAAATAAGTTTAGAACTCACTGATCCTTAACTTAGTAGGTGTAATTCACATCACTTCCATACATAAGGAAACTGTGTTCCACACATGATGTTTACTGCAGAGGGTTGTATTTCTCTGTTGCTCTCCATCTCTCTATCCCATTCACTCGCTCTTTAGGAAACTTAAGCCCTTCTCACCCTTTTTCCTCATGTCATTACATGGAATTTTAAATTATATTTTTTTGCATTCGGAATGTTGTATTCTCAGTTTGTGAAAAGCATGCAGTTTTGAAATACCCTCTGCAGGTGCTGAGGGACCCAGAGAACACGATAATGTCACTGGTCCCAGCCTGTCCACTCTCTTTTCCAGTCCAGGATGGAACGTGCCGTTGGGTCTGACTTGGCCCAGGCCCTCACTCCAGGCATTTGTCCATAAGAGTGCACGTGGGAGGACAGGGGACTGAAGGTTGTGCCCTGGAAGGCCGGTTAAGCCTGGGTTGGGGGGTGGGGGGCTGGCTGCGGGGCTCACCCTGAGAGACGGCCGCTTGGTTGAGTTTGATGTGGTACATCACCGACCGGACCTTCCAGTGCTGCAGCACGGGGTACCCAGACACTTCACTGAAGTTCACCATCCCTGGGGACAGAGGAGACGGGGGTCAGTGCCTGAGATGGGCTCACAAGTCCCTAGTGGGGAAACGTGACCCAACTCCATTAGGTTCAGGATTGTAATTGTGAGAAAATGAGCAAGTGCTCTTTGATGAAGAGAATTTCTAGAATCGCAGTAAAAACAGCTATCATTTATGGAACTTTTACTCTGTGCCAGGCATCTTGCTAAGCACTTCGCATATATTAAGCTGGTTGATGTGACTTGGGAATCATTGTGACTTGGGTGTTATTATTATTTCCTTTTTATAAATGAGGATACTGAAGTTGTTTATATAAGGTCCCTAAAACACGAGGCAAGCCAGGATGGGGTTCCAGATGGCCTGAGCCCCGAGCCAGGGTTCCTACTTATTCTACCACAACCCCATAATGACTTTATATTAAACTCTAAGCTGACTGCGACACACCAGAGTTTTACTGTCTTTAATAGTAGCAGTAATCGACTCAGCTCACGTATCTGATAACATTGATTTTTCTGTCTCATTTAACTGATTTGTGTTTGGTATTTAAGTTTTAATTACTCTGAGGCTGATAAAGCACATTTTTTTTTCTTTGCCAGAAGGGACAGTATCAGGGTGACTGAATCATTAGGGGGACAGGAATAGCCAAATACCAAGGGACATCTCTGTGCCAGGAGATGTTTCAGGCAGTTTCAGTGCCCCTTTTGCTGATGGGGAGGCAGAGGGTCCAAGAGGCTAAGTTAGTTGTTCAAGGTCACTCTCAATAAGCCCTTTCTGCGACCTTGTAGAGATATTATTAATGGGCTGCTCTGCCTTGGGAGCTTTGGAGAAAGAATGTCGCCCTGTTTAAATTCTAGCCATTACTATAAATATAATATGCTAGAGAAACGAAATAATTAGGCCACAGGAAATTAAAAAAACACCTACGTTTAGAGAACTGATTTTAACTTCATGTCTATACCTAAGGTCTGCTATATGTGTAAGTTATAGGAATGTACGTATGCATTTGTGTATGTGTTTACACACAAACATATACAGTAAGCTTGTACATAGTATATATAAAACCTATATACTCATTTATATTAAACCAGATACCACATAGTGCATATGGAGTGTTCGTGTATATAACTACAATGATAATAATACATGCATAGTTAATTATTCTGCCACTTTGACCCATGCTTCCTTTAAGCAAAATCAACTAATTTAATACCTAAGCTGAATAAAGAGTAGGCAGGATTAATTAGCTGCTTGTCAACCCTGATCAAATTAGATGAGTAATTACCAAATTTCCATTTCTGTCTGAATCATATGGGAATAATTATTGGTAAGAAAAAAAAATTAAAAAGGTCAGAAAAGGTGCTCAGTGAATCAATTGCTTAAATTTCATATTAGGTAATCAAAGATAAGTTACCTAAAACTAAGAGGAGGTTTTCAGCACTTACTTTCTTTCGAATGTTCTTTGAGGGCGTTAAGCTTTGCGATGCCAGTCATGCGACTACACACTTTGGCTTTTAACCTTCATGTTAACTTCAAAAGCATACAAATGGATTTCTAACTTTACAACTGAAGACTTCAGTCACATCCCTTCCAGGTACATTTCACTAGGTGTCAGATGTGGATGGCCTTCAGAACCACCTCTCGCCTGTCAGCGGATGGCTTTGTTGTTAATTTGAAAAGCCTATGTATAAAGAAAACAGCGGGTCCGAAAAATAAAGATTCTCAACTTATTTGGGAAAAGCTCCCTTTAATGGAATTGCTTCACAGTGGAAAACCAACACGAAGGAGCTGGGGGCTGCAGGAGGCGGTGCAGGTGACAGTCATTATTTGAATGACTGTCCTCCTCACAGCCAGAGTCTCTCCTCTCTGCTGCCTCCAAGGGAGTATTTGGTTCCAGTTGTTGTGTCTGTGGACTGAGAGACTAGCTGAGATGATCCCTTGCTTCTTTTGCAAATCTGTGACGGCCACCTGCTGTGTGACTTTAGGCAACTCATCTGTCTCGGTTTTCATATCTGAAAAGCGGGGGTGACAGTATGCATCCCATTTGCTTTTCAGGTAGGTTGTGACAAAAACGAAATTATGGGGGTCGCGTCTCACGACTAAACCGGTCAGGGTCACTCCAAGTGAATTTGGGGACTAAATAAAGACACAGACACAGAAAGTACCTTTTCTCTGCGTTCAGTGACCACTCCTCCGCTGCAGCTCCCACAAGGGGGGCAAGGCGGGCAAGAAAGAGCCAGGAGCACATGCTGAACCCTTTTATTAGGGAGAAGACATTCAGATGAGGCAAGGGGTCAGGTTTCAGGGGGTTGAGTCTAGCTTCTGATGTCTGCTGTCGGCAGGTTGACTGACATCTAGGGAGGCCACGCCCATCTCATGTGCTGTGTGGGGATCACAGCAGAGCAAGCAAAAAGACACATACGTCCCCCTCCCAAATAGAGGGGCAGCATTGGTTCAGTCCACCCTGTGTGCTCAGTGCTCATAGCTCACACACAGCCCACGGCTGGCTTGCCACCTCTCCACAGTCTCATCGCTCAAGGCTAAGGGGTGCTCGGTTCCCATGTGACAGCTCCCGACATAGGGGCACAAGAATACTTAGAGAAAAGATGAGGCATCGCACACATGGATGGCCTCCATGTCCTCTTGCTCCCTTCCTCCTCCTCCCTCTCCTCCCCCTCCCCCACTCCTCCTCTCTGCCAACCTCCAGCTGTATACACCTGGCGCTTCTTAACCGATGCTTTGGTTATCACTCCCGAGGTGGCAGTCCAGAACAGGGGGAAGAGGAGGATGATGCCAGCCCTCCACTCCGCCTAGCCTGAGCCCAGCAGGTCAACTCCAGGACTTCACTGCCACGCTTAGGCTGCACTGGGTCTGGGAGACACTTACATAACTGCTGGTGCTGGGGAAAGGCTTCTCTGTGCCTACTTACAGATAACACTTCCATTAGTTAAAAAGAAAGGGGTATTTTAAAGTGTGTGTTTTCTAGCTGAGTCATACTGTTTCTCAGGGTGCCCTTGACTTGCATCGGGTTTAGTGTTTTATTTTATTTTATTATCATTTTGAGACACATTTCTGCTGAATGGCTCTTTTTCTCAAACACAATGTTTTCTCAAGAAAGAACATTATTTGTTTTTTCTACCTAATGACTCAACAGACCTGTGTGCACTCTTGGAAGGAAGGAAGGAAGGAAGGAAGGAAGGAAGGAAGGAACGAACGAACGAACGAACGAACGAACGAACGAAGTCAGGAAGTCAGGCAGGCTGTGGAAATAAAGAAGGAGCTTTCTCTAGTTATTCTATTGAAATATCAGGAGACATCTGAGCCCAAAGTGCTAAGGCCAAGAGTCTTTTTCCCTTGAGTGAACCTGAAGCAATTCCAATGCGCCTGAGCTCCACATCTTCAAATAGATCCAGTGACCATGGCCCCAAGCAGGCCTGTGGCTGTGGCTGTGGCCTGTGGCTGTGGCTGCGGCCTCCACCTCCTCCCTCAGCCATCTCCACACTCCCTCCTTTTGCTCCACTGAAAGGCTGAATTCACAAGTGGACAAAAGCCAGACAGACGGACATGAAAACGAAACCCAGACCCATGATCTGTGACAATCAGCTCAGGAAACCTCCCCCTTCTCTGTAATAACCCACCCAGGAAGCCAATCTGCTGTCCCCAAGGCAGCCTTGTGGGACCACCATTTCTAGCAAGCTGAAAAGAAACCACAACAGAATCTCCTGGAACAACTGACTCAAACCACCAGAGCACTTCACAGCCCACAGCTTCTCTACCTCTCGCTCCCACGCCCTCTGTCCAACCACTGACAGCCAAATACGCACCCCTGATCAGTGTCAGGGACGTCCCTTCCAGAGAGCTTGCCTACAGCTTCCCACGCCAACAGCTTCCAGTCCACCCGAAACCCTCCCCTTCCCACTGTAAGGGCTCCCCGCGCCTCTGCCTGCCCTTGAGTCTCCGCCACAACACCAGCCATGGCGGCCATGTCCCCTGCCCTAACCAGCTCAGAATACATAGCGCTGCCAGTTCCCGTCTGGTGTTCTTCACTAATTTCCACACAAAATGCAACAACGAAGAGGCCCATGAAACCTGGAGTGCTGCAGCATTGCCGATGAAGGAAGAAGGGGAGACACGGACGGGCATCAGTGTTTTCCAGTATTGTTCTTTAACTGATTCTGCCGGATGGAAATAGAGGTTGTCTATGAAAAGAACTCTCTGATCAAGGAGGTCTGGGAATTTCTAGGTTAGATAAATGTGAAAGGGATGTTTTTCCTGCAGGAATCTCTTCCTAAAGCTAAGGTGATACAAGTTGCTAAGAGGAAGAGGGTCTTTCCAAACATATTTGAAGGCAGGCCCATTTGTGAATGGAACTAGGGTTTTTCCTGGAAAACAAAACACAAAGAATGCTTGCAGATGCTGTTATAGATGATTCTGAAGCTCACTTTAGCTTTAAAATCTCCTATTGCTTGTAGGTTTATGGGAACTATGACCTATAATAATAGAGTGTGAAATGACACAAGATTCATTGTATGCCTTTCAGGAAAGTTACAATTAAAATGTGACTTTAGAACTAGAAGGATGATATTAAAGAAATTTGGTCAGCCCTTTCCGTCATCAATCCTTCGAGTCATTCTTGTATTTAAAAACAAGCACGTCCCCTGCTTATGTCAAAGGAAAGACATGCTCTTAGCCAAAGTGGTGCCATGTCTTGACCAAAATAGGCTAAAGGCAGAGACTGCGTAGAACAGCAGCAAGGTCACTCCTCGCTATTGGGAGTGCTGGACTTCACTGCTGCGGGACCAGGAAAGAAGGCAGGGTCCCATCTGGACATCCTCCCCTCCCCCTGCAGTAAGATATGTTAGGAGAGACCCGAGGGCACAGGGGAGAAGGAAGTTTCTTTGGGAAGGAGAACAAATTTGGGGGTCTCTTCCTTATTCCCCAAGTAGCAGAGACAAGTTTGTTCTTTGATTTACTGGCCCCTCCTGGAGAGCTCCAGGGAGTGTCCAGAACCATCCGGGTATCCTCCTGGCCTGATAAATGAGCTGGAATCTGCCCTCTGCCAATAAGTCATACGGTGTGAGGGAGGGTTCTGGAGGTCGGGGCAGAGGCAAGTGGTTTGTAGTGGCATAGACCTGCCCTGTTTGTAGGGGCCACCTCACACCCCAGCACAAGCCTTGCACACATCTGGGAGGTGCTTCTCAGCAATTCATGTGCCAACAGGAAACGAGATTCCCTAATGCTATAGACAGAGCTTTCGGGACAGTCCAGAGGCTACCTTTTAATTTCTGCGTGTGTGCATGAGTATGCGTGTGTGTTCATGTGTGTATGTATGTGTGCATGTGTGTTAGTCTTTTATGGCCTTTTCATCTTTTGAAGATACGTATGGTTGGCCCAGAATATACTGTTTTCTAAGTTTTTTTTCCAATGAAGAAGAAACCATTTGGTAATTTTCATACTAATTTCTTTCTTTCTTAGTACATTGATTCAGTTAACACAGATTTCGGTATGTGTTAGGAACTGTTCTAAGAACTTTACTAATATTAATTTGTTTATTCTTTATATCAATCCTTAAGAAAAAATTATAATACCTATTGGAAATTGAGGCACAGAGAAGTTAAGAAACTTTCCCAGATCACACAGCCAGTGAGGAATTGTGGCAGGGTGTTGGGCTTTGGAGCCCACCCTGTTAATCACCATGCAGGACTGCCTCCGGTGGACCTACCTCAATGCCTGTCAGGTCTGAAGTTTGAAACATAACTGGATGTCTGCGGGAGGCTTACCTTCAGCCCACTCCACTCTTTAGAAAAGGGAAAAGAAAAGGGAGGAGGACATAGAATAAGGAACTGAGAATGAGCTAGGGACTGGGCGATGGAGGAGTGGACACAGCCAACAGTGGCGGGTGGCTCATGGCTAGGCTTCTAGCAGGTGATGCTCAATCCTAGGTGCAGCCGTGCGTCACCTGCCAGGAGGTGCCAGCTCAGGCTTCCCAGGGGCAGGAAGGAGAAGCATACCCTGCGCTCTCGCTTCTCCTGATCCGCCCACACAGCGTTCCCCAAGGGCGCAGAGGGAGAGTGCCCCAGGCTCAGAGCAGCACAGAGGCCCAGGTGTCCCCATCCCCATCTCAGGACAAGGGACCCCGAGGGCCAGAGAGATGGTGCTGTCTAACGTCACAGTCACCCAGCCTGAAAGCAGCACAGCCAGGATTCAAACCCAGGGTCAGCTGACAGCAGACTCCATCATTTTCCATTTCCTTGTACTGCTCCGTAAGTCTCCCCAGGACCCTACAGCAGCCATAACAGATACTGAGGTGGCAGTCGCAATCTGGCTCCTCTCTCTGCCTCTATGACCTGGGTATTTCCGCTTGTCCCACCCAAACCTCTGACGCTGTGCATCCATTATCTCATTTGTTTTCAAAGCATCCTTAGCAGGCAAAGATCTTAGGACAACCATTCTGCAGGTGATTATACGATAATACAGATAATCCTAATAAGGTTCAGTTGTATAACTGAGCATTCATCATATACCATAGAAACCAAAATAGCAAGGTAGAATCTTGATTTCTGAAGCCGCACAGCTGCCCGGTCTTGCTGGCTGAGGGAAGGCACACTCACCAGTCAGGAAGTCGGGGTCCGGGGTGGGCTCGGAGATTTCTTCTAAGCACTGATTCTCCAAGGGGACAGTGGCCACCACAAGCCCATCTGGCAGTTGCTGGTCGATACCACGAGCAAAGTTGTTTTGCCTAGAAACAGGGTGTACGTTCATTTCTGAGTGTCAGGTGGACCGGCCCCGAGTGGGGCATCTTTATTTCAACACAAACGTAAAAATTCTCTTTGGACCAACAAGTTCCCCTCACTCTGAGCCTCATTTACTATGCAAAGGGTAGGAAATATTTCTCCCTGCATCTCATCCCAGTCCTGCCCCCTCTCAACAGGCACTGGGCACACTGGGTCTCATTTCTTTACCATGGTGAAGACTCCAGCCGTATTTCTTGTCTTTGACAAACCGGCTCCCAGACCAAAATGGGAAACACTTGTGAAGTCCCTACACATAACAGTTCTAAGAACTAGTTTGAACATTTACTCTCAGTTTGTTTGTAAGAGTTTAGACCTAGGTTGCTCCCTTGCTGATCCATATTATGACAATGACAGCATCATCGTCCCCATCATCACTGTCCCCATCATCTCCTGGACAGCATTTCCCTATGGGATCTGAAGAAGATGCATTCCCATAGCCAAGGCAGAATATGGACAGAGGTCAAACCAAGAATCTTCTCGAGATATTCCAACTAAATTATTTACAGTATTTTGTTCTCAGGATTCCTTTATGCTTGTAAAAATAATTGAAGGTCCCAAGTAACTTTAAGAAACCTCTAATTACATCTATCACTATTTTCTGTATGAGAAATTAAAATAGAATCCTAAAAATTAATTTGCTTAAAAACACAATAATAAGTCTATTGAATATTAATGATAGGTGGGACATTCTTGTACATTTGTTGCAAATTTCTAGAATGTCTGACTCAATAAAAGGCAACCAGATTCTCATCATCAAATCCCATTCATGGCAACGTATCCTTTGAGTTTAGGTATGTGAAGAATATGCAGCCTTTCTGCAGGTGGAAAAGGCAGGAGGGTTCGCAGGGGTTCAGGGACCCCAGGGATCCTTGGCTCCCACTCTGGGGACTGCTATTCTAGACCAACTCACATGCTGAGTCTTCTGTTCGGAGGGAAGATGGAACTTGGGGCATTTGGGGGTAGCTTTCTTATAAAACGTTGCAGCCCTCGCCTGAGCAAGGCAAAATCTCACTTTATACTTTTACTGTTCACCCAGAGGAAGCATGGTTCTTGGATTCTTGAAGAATGTCACCTTAGAGAAGCACAAAGGTGAGAGCAGGACCTAACCCCTGCTGCACATGACATTTGCCTTGCTCCAAGATACAGAACTTAGGTTGCGTATAAAGCAATTCAGAGAAGAAGCCCCACCAACAGCCCTGAATAATCACAGAGTGTCAGGTGGACATGAGGCTCACCTGAATGTTCCTTTCAGCACCTGTCCAGAGGCCACTTCCTTGGAATGGTTGTTGTAACCAAAGAACATCTCCCCAAAGAGAGTCTGGTTCATGGGAAGCTCCCTGCTCTCTCCACAGTCGCCTCCCTCTGGGCAGGTCTCTGTGATGAGCTGGCAAGAGCGTCCATCCACACCAAGCTTGTAATCCTCGATGCACCTAACGTGGCGGAGAACTCAAGAAGTTAGTCCATCAATGAGCCATGCTGGCAATCAGCTCACCGAATCCGGAAGAGATGCCTTTGAGAGAATTGGAATGGCCAAAGATCAGGAATATCCCAATTCACTTCTGACCCCTTTATAATGGAGTTTCTTAAGCCTGTAGATACAGGCTCTCTCCAAAATGTGATCATACCAAATTTCCTACTTTTCCTTTAAAGTTAGGTCTCTCAGAACTTTGGAGTGTTCTCTTTTCTAAGAGTCACCTGATTTCTCAAACACGTCAGGATAAGAATCATTGAAGAAAAATTTGTAAATACGAGTTAACCATTTAAATCCAAGATATAGTAGAGTTTTTCTCACAAGCCCTCTGTACAACCAGTTCTATATTTGTTGGGAGAGTAATTAGGCAGCAAAAGGAACAACACTGTACTTAAGAAATCAATTGCTTTCTAATCTGGTCCTGTGATGAGTCAACTCAGAAATTAGGAAGATGGATGATCTTCTTGAATGTCTCCAAACACAGGATCATCCCAGACCAATTCCTCCTCCATCCTGAGTAGCCACCCTGAACTAAATAGATGCAGGGCATCTACACCATGCACCCTGAACTGGGAACGGCCTCCGGGTGCCCGTCCCCCATGAATGTACAGCTACTGTAATGGAAAAGCAATAGTAATTTGGTAAACATGGGTCAATGACTCACAAATCATCATTTGACCTTACTTGTAGTTATATTATAAAGAACATGCATTGGCTAGCTCAGGTGAGTGAGAACTACTTCTTTGATAAAGCTGTCAATGAAAAAAATGTTGATTTCATTTGGTTCTCTCCTTAAAAATATCACAGATTTAGACTTTAAAGGTGCTCACAATGTTAAAACACCATTTATCACTATATACAGTAATTTTTGTAATAATATAAAGACCTCTGACCTATGTAGAACTACAAATGATCATAGTTTCAAGTAGTGAGAAGCCATATTATAATAGCAAGGAGCATCTTCTTCACTGGTAATCTTAAACCAGTTCAGTAACCTCTCTGAGCTTCAAGACACTTGACATTTAGAACGCAGCCCTATATATAGCTAGTACTCTCTGTATGTTGCTATTATTAGCAGCAAAGGTGCCAAGGAGGCCTGTGATTCAACTGCCAGTTTTTCCCATTTATCATTTACATATTTGTGTGAACAGGTGTGAGCAGAGTTCTTTAACTGTAAGTGTATGTGATCTGGTCTTTATATAAAAATAAAAGTATTTGGAGAGTGCTCCACACACGTGTGCCTAAATCTGATTAAGAAAGGAAAGAAAGTCCACCTAGAGGCCTACCACCTTAGTCCAGGGGACAGATGTGCCTTAAGACCCCTCTTCCAAGATTCCCGGGCTCCAGCGCAGCCTGGGAGCGGGGACATTGGAAATGGTGAATTGGCTCCTTCTTCGATTGGTACATAAACGGAGTTTCTGGGAAAGATTTTTGAAGTTGGCTGGTTCCCCTCCAGCCCACGCTCAACCCTTCCACTGGACCCCTCCCCCAGGACCCCTCCCCCCTCCCCCCAGTTGTGAGTCCCACTGAAAACTCCTCCAGGGAGAGCAGAGCAGCTCCTGATCCTTCTCATGGAGCACCCACCTGGTTCCCTGCACAAGGAGGTACCCAAGGACGCATTTGTTAAACAAAAGGGGAGGAACTCTGCCTGAGTTTACTTCTATAAATTGAAGTGGGTCAGCCCTAGTTTTTATAAAGAACCTTAAAGTTCAGAGCAACTTGCTATTTATGGAATGGGCTTTTACAAGAAACTAAATATGGAAATTACTCAGTTGTGAAGAAATAAAATAAAACAAAATACAATAAAACAACATTATAACTCCACTGAACAATTATTCAGCGGGCACTGCCTTTTAGAACAACTAGCGAGTTTTATTACTGTAAACACCTTTTTTGTTGTTGTTACTGGGCATTGAACTCAGGGGTGCTTTACTACTGAGCCATATCCTCAGCCTTTTTTAAATTTTTATTTTTTTTTTAATTTTTTGAGATACAGTCTCACTAAGTTGCTGAGGCTGGGGTTGAGATCGCAATCCTCCTGCCTCAGTCTCCCCAGTTTCTGGGATTACAGGTGGGAATCACCACACCCAGCCTTGATTTTCATTGCAAGCTGTTGGAGGGTAACAACTCCATGTTACTCACTCCTCTTTGCAGCCCGGTGGCCGGCATGGTATTTGGCACAGAGTAAGCACTCTGCCTGACTTGGAGGAAGAAAGAGGGCAGAGGGAGGCAAGAAAACCATGGGTATAGCGGAATGTGCTAATATATTTACTTTATAAATATAGCATGAAAATGTCTTTAAATATAATTCCACTCAGTGATATAAATTTAAGTTTTGAGAAAAACTGCAGAATTTTTTTAAAAAATCAGAGAGGGCCTGGAATCTGATCTTAATCTTCCCGGTCTTGGGAGAGACAACCCCACTGGGCCTTAGTTTTCTCATCTGTGGAATGAGCTGGCCTTGCCTGCCCTGTTCCCTCACGAGCCCTCCTGCCAGCTTAAGGAGCCAGTGGGTGAGAGGGACCCACCATAAAGGGCCTACACGAGGAACTGCGTCACCGAGGAGGGCTGGACACAAAATGTGGGGCCTCGGGAATTGAATCTGGAGAAGCTTCGGCTACTCCTTTGATAATTAATCAGTTTCATGCAATCTTTCCCAAGTTTTAGATCACCCAATGCTTTTTGTCACAAGCCTTAATTAACATAGTTCCACAAAACACACTGGAACATTCTGGCTTAATTAGGCGATGATTTAAGGGAACCGTGTAGCTAATTCACCCTTGCAGGTAAACGGGGCTGGGCTCCCACACTTTGGGACTTGCCCAAGGATCCTCCCAACCAGACTTTAGAGATGCTCCATCCTGAACAGCCCGAGGGCTGGCCGAGGGTGGCAAGTCATTCACAAGGACTTTCGGGTTAGGCTCTGAAGGTCTCCCACCTTGGCCAGCCTCCGGGCAGCTCCACTCACCCGCAGAACATGAGGATGTTGTACAGGGTGGGGTCGTCCGGGAAGGGCGCCATCTGCTGGAGACACAGCTGCTCACAGCCGCCATTGAAGCCATCTGAGCAGTCCACCCCGATGTGGCGGTCATAGCAGCCCGAGCTGTCCTTCATGGGGCTGAGTCCGGCTGGGCACTGGCACAATCAGAAAGCATCCACACAGGTGGGTGAGTCAGGGACGGGGTTCTCTACTGGAACATCACCACTGACACCTATTTTTAGGACTTTGCCTGGAAACTATTAACACTGGCAAGCAACCCATGACTTCTCCTCTGCGCTAGACTCCACTTAAAAGCAAATAGCCTTTTTTGACATCTTGCTTCTCTCTGGGCATAGATCATACACATTGCATTAAGGCTGCATCCTCTGAATAGGCTGGAAGGGTGCCCTATAGTAAGACAGGGTAGAGGAGTGTGGTGTCCTCATTCAACACAGAAGAGTGGAAAAGATAGTCCAGAGGTTAAAAAAAAAAAAAAAAGTCTTTGAAGGCATTCCTTTGGGTGAGGGGAAGGGAGTGCTGTTGTTTGGACTCAGGTTAAGATAACTTTTTCAATGTCCAAAGCACTTTCTCAGTGTGGGTACCACCCCATAGAGTAGGAGGGAATGGGCAGAATCAGGGCTGCCAGCCTGAAGTGGGGAGTGGGCTTTCCCTGTGACCTTGGAAGGAGCTTTGCCTGCTCTCATACTCCTCCCCTTCCTGCACCACGGGTGCCCACTGAAAGACACGCAAACAAGGGCCTCGGCCATAGCAACACTCAAGGGTGCTGTACTTGGTTTTGAGCCTGATTCTCATGATGTGAAATAGTGACCTCTTTGTACTATTTCACCCTTAAAAAAACTCCCCAAGAATGAAAGCCACCAAGAAAATCCCAGAGAAGATGGCAGACCCCAGGAAAGCCCAGGGGCTGCCTCACTCACCCACTTAATCCCCATGATGCCCTGGAGGCAAGAATTGTGACCACCCCATTGGACCTGTGAGGAAACTGAGGCACCAAGGATTTAGCTCCCCTAGGGTCACACAGCTGCTCATGACAGGGCCACTCTTGAGCCCCTGGCAGGCTTCCTAGGACTCCTGAGGGCTGGTCAGTCCGTGACTCCACACTGTTTACTGAACACTAAGGAGGAGCCCGTCTGCCACTGTGCTGAGTACTTCAGGCATTTTATCTCCCAACACCCCGCATTATCCCCATTTAAAGATAAGGAAACCATTAACACTGCCAGTTAATTCATGAACCCCTCCTCCCACTGGGCTCCCTTTTAAAGCTGATGACTCTTTTGCCATCCTGCTTCCTGCCTGTGCAACATCGTCTGCACATTTACACTAGAGCTGGCCCTTTCTAACAGGCTGGGAGGAGGGGGTGACTTGCCCAGGCTCAAGCAGCTGGAGTGGGTGGGGAGCTGGGGATCTGTGCATCCTGGACTCTGTAGGTTGGGCTTTTAGTGACTGTGTCATACACACACTGTTAGCCACAAACACTTCACCAAAACCAAACCCAAGCAAAACTTTCAAAACTTGGTGGAACAGTGTGACACACCTCCCTTCCTCCCTGCTACGGCTTGCTCTTTCTCTTGGCAGCCAAGCACCTCATCTTGCTGGTCTAGAGCTGCTGGGGAAGAGCCTCTGCAAACCCATCTTTCCCCTTCCTTTCCCAGTCAAAGATCACAGCAGGATGTGCACTGTTTGCTGACACTAATTCTGCAATTTACCAAACAAATGACCCCCTGTGGGCCTGCCAGACCCCCAGCCTGCCTCTTCCCCTCTCCCCCCTTGGAGGCAGCTGGAGTGCTGGAAGGCCCCAGTATTTAAAGAAGTTTCCAAGGTCTGCCCCCTGCTGTGGGAACCCAGATGTTCCTGATGATGGTAAACAAGCCAACGAGGCAGCTGAGGCTCACACCCCAGGTCCGCCAGCCCCTCCACCCATCAAGTTCCTTGGCCACCCAGCTGTTAGGCCAGATGTGTCACCAGAAGGGAGCTGGCTTCAGCACTGCCTGGCTGTCCAGGCGTGGATTCTGGATTCTGGGCTAGAAACACAGAGTTCGAATGGAATTAAATGGGCTGCCCCGGTAGGAGTTCTGTTTTTGCTTTTTCCTTCCACAAAGCTTGCCAGAAGCCTTCACGCAGAGATGAAGCCCGTCTAGCCCGTCTCCTGTTCTTCCACCTCACATGGCTCAACCCTCTCACCAGCCAGCTACCTCAGCCACCAGCCAGGACTCCCCATCTTCCCCACCACCTGCCTTTTTCCAGAATGCCCCATCAAGCGTGGTTTTTGACAAATACTTCACTGAATGAAACATGAGCTGGAGGCTTTGTTCCAGAATTCTGAGACCTGGCACGTCCACTTCTTGCCTGGCCCTAGTGCCTAGATGACCACTGCTATCCCAAATTGCGCCACCTGATATTCATGGTCTCTCAGGAGATTTGGAGAGAAGTCAGTGTAAGCTGCCTTGCACAAGTTGGATATATATATATATATATATATATATATATATATATATATATATATATATTTTCCCTCATAAACAAAGCTAAAAGTAACAATCACAGCTTTCCAGAATCAAGCAATTCTTTTACCTACATCTATTATCTTCAATCCCAACGACACAGGTGTTCTCTGTCTTCCCCATTTTACAGATGAGCCAAATTAGACTCGGGAAGACTAAGTAGCTTGTTTATGGTCACAGTGGTGGAACATGGCAAAGCAGACTCTGGGCCAGGATCTGTCTGACCCCAGAACTTGCATGTGTCATCTTCCATTCATCCATCCTGTTTCCCAGGTGAGATAAAGAAATCAAGCCAATGTGTCAACCAGGTAAATTAACCCTGGGGGTTTGTTGCTCGACTGTTTTAAGCAGTTCCTGGAACATAGTCTCAAGTCAACCCAAAATTCTTTGTCTTTCTCACTCTTGTCACATGTGAGTGCACATGATATCTCTATCTCTCTCTCTCTCTCTCTCTCTCTCTCTCTCTCTCTCTCCACACACACACACACACACATATATGTATATATGGGTGCAAATATTTTAGGGCAAAACACTATGAACTGTCCAGGTGATGGTGTTGAAAGCCATACAAGTTACCTTTACTGCACCTTCATAACTGACTGGGGTTACAGTTCAGAATAAGACTTTCCAGGGGAAAAAGGGCTGAAGCAGAAGTAGAGTTTCCTTCTTAACCCTTGGGAATCAGAGGACCCCCTCTGCAAGGAGTTACTCTATCAACCTTCCCATGGTATACATTTTTGATTTTTGTGGGTTGCTTTTTTTTTTTGGTGAATCTTCCTTCTGCTATTATACTTACATTCCTGGTTTCCTCAGACTCTATAAATATGAAGAAGCTAACATCTCCAAACCAGGCCCCTCTTCCTAGAAGTCACTGCAGCCAGAGCCCAGTTGTCAGAGCAAATCCTGCCTCCAGGAGGAGCTTGGGTTATCTGTTTGCAAGGACTGGGCTGTTCTCTCACCCTGGCTGTGGACAGTCCCTTCACATGTTCCTTGAGAGAGAACTGTTGGTCAGGAGAGAGCCCCAAAGTCATATATTAACCGCTCTCTGCATAGGTTATATCCAGCAGTCCCAGGGATTTTATAAACTCCAGGCTTAAGAAGAAAACTCCATTCATTATGACAACAGCCCTCCCTCTTCAAGAAGTCCTAATAAATGAGCTCATATTTCTGTGACCTCTAAAATACACAAGGTTAATCATCTTCCATGAGATGCTCACAGCTTATCACTGGTCGAAGGCATAATTTGCTAATGAGATTAAAATGGTTTTCCCCATTCAACTCTTTTTCCTTGCCCTCTTTTCCTACTGATGATTTTGGTTGATTAATCACCTAGGAGGCTGGTGGGATCTTCCTGAGCCTAAGACACACACACCTCAGCACCAGGTTACCAAGTGAGTGCTGTCGGCGGTGACTGTGAGTGATGGGCACGGGAGCCTGTTTGGGGCCCCTGGGAGGAGAGGGACTGATTCCTGCAGCACCTTACCTGGATGTCCATCAAACACGCAGCCCAATTCCCACCCTACAGAGGCTCCCTCTTACTGGCTGGCGATCTTATTCCTTTCACAAATAATGATCTTCCCAACTTTCTGACGAGAAGGCCCAAGCCTTGTAGCACTTCTCCCAAGCGGAAAAGTCTGAAGGAGTTCAATGTCTATGTCAGGCTGGGACAGCTCCTGTCCCCCAGTTCTCTAGAAGCTTCTGAGGCTAACTGCTTAGAGGGGAGGGGGAGGGAGGGAGGGAGGGAGATCGGTAATGGCCTCCTCACATCTGTGCCCTGGGAAAGGTGAAATGATACAGTCTGTGGGCAGCCATCATGGACAACATGTGGAGGGAAGGGCAGCAGGTCACTGGGTAATTCAAAGCTCATTAGAGCACAGTGCTGTGGCAAGGAAGGTCACATGCTCCATACACAGGACAGCGCAGCCTCCGACCCCTACGCCCACCCCGGCCCCTTCAAGGACACAGCCTGCCATCAAGCACATCCCCACATCTTACAAAGAAAAGGCATTTTTAAAAGTTTGGACACTTTCAGGATGAGTGAGAAGATGAGGAAGGAGCATTAGGAACACTGGCCTTGCATTTCTCTTTTTCTTTTATTGGGGTAGCACAGGAAATCATTTTCAGACTTTCAAACCAAGTTTCCCAGTGCACCTCAATGGCAGGCTGGGTAAGGCTGGAGACACCTGTCACGCTCAGTGAAATAAGCCAAGCCCCCAGACCAAAGGCCAAATGATCTCTCTGATACGTGGGTGCTAATTCACAGTGGGTGTGGGGCTAGGGAAAAACAAGAGTTACTCTGGATCAGGTAAAGGGGAGTGAAGGCAGGGGAGGGGGTATGGGGGTAGGAAGGGTGGTAGACTGATTAGACATTGTTACCCTATATATAACTATAGGACCAACAAGAAGAAAGAGAACTTATACTCCATTATATATGATGTATCAAAGTGCTTCTACTGTCATGTATAACTAATTAAAACAAATACTAAAAAAAACAATGAAGACACCCAAATGAAGACACCCATTAAAGCTGGGAGTGGGGAGTCCCATCTACCAACCTACTCCAATCCCTGCCACCCACTGCAGAGGGTTCCCCAGATTTATCTCTAGCACAATCTCAGGAACCTGTGATCATATCACCTTTCACGGCAAAAGGGAGTTGGCAGATGTGATCAGGTTGAGGATTTGGCAGATGTGATTAGGGTAAGGATCTTGAAATGTGGGGATTATTCTGGGCTCTTAGAAGTGGAAGAGGGAGGCAGAGTAGGGGAAAGAGAAGGAGACACCTTACAGAAGAGCAGTCAGGGAAAGGCAGTGCCGCTGACCCTAACATGGAGTGCCAGGCCGTGAGCCGAGCAATGTGGGTGGGCTCCAGAGAGTGGACAAGGCACGGGGTAGGTTGCCCCCTAGATCTTCCTGCAATGAAGACAGCCCTGGTGACTCTCGTTGTTAGCCCAGTGAGAGCCACAGGGGAGTCTCATCCTCAGAGCTGTAAGATGCTAAAGTTGTGTAGCTTTAAGTCACTAAAATTCTTGCAATTGTTCAAGCAGGAATATGATAATATAGCACGCTTGAAGGGCCCCCTAGGGCTCTATAGAACACAGAACTGCTGCTCTGGGCCTCATGGGTGGGGACCATGGCCCATCTTGAACATTAAAAACAATGGGTAAGATTTGGTCACCAGCAGTGGCAGTGAGCCATACTCTGGGGACCCTCCTGGAGCTTCCGAGGTCCCCAGCTCTTAGAGAGCACTCAGATTTGTAATGGAGCAATCATGGTTTATACAAGACTGTGTCTTTCATGGGTATTTGGTTCCTGTTCTCAAAGGCTATATAAGAAACAGGGCGATTAACTGGGCACCAGTGAACGCTGTGGAAGCCCATGCATAACCAAAACGTGCCCCCTCTCCTGGAAAGAAGGGAAGCAGCCCCTGTACACCCAGCACGAATCCCACCTGTCTGGTCTGAATAAGTCAGAGAAACATCCAGGTGTGCTCATGCTCCGCCTTCCCACACCTGCCCTTCCCCAGGTTCCTGAAGAGTCAGCATCTCTCATTCCTCATCTCTTTCTCCTTTCAAGAAAGGATAAAAGATGCTTTTCCTGGGAAGTCTTTCAGATCGGCACCCAGGACTGGACGGAAGTGCCTATGTGGATAGGGGCTAGGAGGCCAGACTTAGCTGTGGTCTAGCTCCAACGACAAGGGACTTCCTCCAGTAACACACCAGGGCCTGAGGACAGTGTGATGCCCAGTGGAGTCAGGTCAGGCTCAAGGTCAAGTCCCTCATCTTCTTCTCAGTAGGGTCATAAGCACATCAGCTCTCAGTGCATCCGTCCTGCCTCAGGGATCATCCGCTTCGCAGCCAATAAGGAACCAAATGGAACACGTCCACCAATCAGCCCCGCTTCTTCCTCCAGAGCCACGTGGACTGGTGACTTCAAAGTATTATGCAAATGCCAAATACTGGTATAATTGAGTGACTTTCTGCAGCGGCTCCAATTCTAAAATGCAGCAGCTTTATCGCGAATGCATATTCATCAGAACTATTCCTGCTAGTCCGTCTCGCAGATCAGTGGGGAAAGTGCAGAACTCCATCCGCTCAACTGTACGCCAAGTGAAAGGGGCTAGGATCAGCACCAGAGGACGGCTGACAGGCAAACACACCCTGAGGGGCCAGGGCGGGGCAAAGAAGTAGCAAGAGAGGAAGAACCCACCTGTGTATGCATGTGCCTGCGTACATTTGTGCATGTGCGTGCGTGTGTGTGTGTGTGTGTGTGTGTGTGTGTAGTGCATGCTCAAACACCTATAGGGGTGGTGTGGGAGGAGCCCGCATGTGCCCAGACAGCACTTAGAGTGACCCCCAGAGAGCAATTAGGAAGAAAGGTGGAAGTCTGGATGAAGAAAGGTAGTGTCCCATCAGACAGTGAAAAGCATGTCCGAGGGACCCTGCCAGTTGGGGTGCTCATTGCTTAACAGGGTGAGGACCTGCCCAGGGTGGGCTCACTGTGGGACACCAGCTCACCTCCTGGCTGCCCGGGGAAGAAGACATGACCTAGCAAGCACGATTTCTGATCTTTTTCCTGATAGGCCTCTGCTCTTGGCCCTTCCTAGGTTCACCTGCTGGCTTCTCCTCCCAGCCCACGGCTCTCTCTTTCCCTTCTCTCCATCATGCTCTCTCCTTCTCGGGGGAATCAGGGCTGTGGACTTGGCAACAGTCTGGGGAGCCTCAGGGCTGGGACACCTCCACCCCAGAGGCCAGGTTCATATTCGTCTTTGATAAGGAGCAGCTCCCTGAGCAGAGCAGGTGCTAGAGATGGGTGACGAGGGCAGAGACTCGGGGTCCTCAAAGCTTCCCCAGCTCTGGGTCCCCTCACAGCACGGCTGCCAGGTTGGAGCCAGACGGGGCACCGGGAAGCTCCTGGGCCTTTCCCCTACAGGACAGAGTGACGCATCTCAATGCCTGACTCTCCCTCCCCCTGTTCCCCTTTGTGTGTCTTCCTTGCCATCTCTGTCCTGATCCCTCTCCTCTCTGGAGGTGGGGCTGGACACAGATCAGCATGTCAATGTGTGAGAGCCACCAACAGCAGGGAACCAGCCTGCAAGGCCTCCTCTGTCCTGCCTCATCCGCCAGCACGGTCAGTACAATCTTCATATTCATGCCCCGCAGAGAGCTTGGTCTACTCCAGCCCAAACAGTCCTACCAGGGAACGGCATCCCATTTTTAAGGATAGCCAAAGTCCGCAGAGCTGAAAACAAAGCAGAAACCCGCTGTGGAGAAGTAGCACATCACTGCTGGGATTTCGGACATTTTTATTTATATTTTTCTCTACCATTTCTGGCATAACGTATTCATCTCATTGCTCTACCTACAGGTAGGTCTCTCCAGACATTTCCTGTTATATTTGGAATCGATTTTATACAAAAGCAATTAGTTAGTTCTCAAATAGTTCTCACCAACTATTTTATAAGACTGGAGAGAATGGTGCTATACAATTTGAGGAATTTCCCCCTGGAGAGAACACATCGTAAGTGCTCCCTAAGGACTTCTTAAATACTGGACTAGGGCTTAGCTCCTCATCCCTATCAAGAGAAAATTCTGAACCTGCACTAGGTGGTGGTTACCACTGGGGTCACAGCACACTATCATCTGTGTGTCCCTCTGCCTTGTGCTCACCCTGTACCTTCCCTCCCTGCCCTCCAAACAGGACAAACATACCACGCAACCAGTGGAGTCCAACTTGCGATCGGAAATGCAGCGGAAGTTCTTACTGCAGCCCCCGTTATCTTTGCTGCAGTCTCGCACTGGCCCAAAGGAGTCTAAGAGAACTTCCAGGCTGTCAAAGGAGGATGAAGTCATCAGCTCCTCTCTGCAGGGAGAAAGAGTGGGAGTCAAGGGGCTTCTAGGAGCCACAGTGGTGCTATCTTCCATCTCCTACCTGGTCAACTGGACCAAGCCTGGCTTTGCTCTTATAAAATTAAAGATCAACCATACAAGGAGGCCTGAACTAACAAATTATGGGCATTTTCCACATCTGGGAAATGAGCCAAAGCTACGCCTGGTCAAAGAAGGAAGTCTAAACTTAGGCAAGGACATTAACATTTTATTGCCTGTCAGTCCTTGGGGTATGTGGGAAGTGCTTACAAACTCTAATTTTATGTCTTCTTCCAGTGAATGAGCCTTGGGGTGTGCAATATTGACCCAGATAAAGAGCAGATCTTGGCACCACGTGGGGGGAATTTAAAGGCAACCTGCCAACTTCTCCTTTCGGCTTGCGGTGCCTTCTTTCCCAGCACCTAGAACCTTCAGGTCACTTCTCACTCTGCCTCCCAGGCCAAGGGCGGGCCCTCCGCCGCACCCTGAAGCCAGACCCACCTGACCTCCACTGCATCCTCCATCACGGTCATGTCGGTCTTACACTTGGCGGAGGGATTGATGGCCAGTTCTGCTGGCGGGATCACAAAGCTCTTGCTGAGGGGCAGCCACATGCCCTCGCCCAGGGTGTAGGTGAATCTGCAGGGACACAGCACCAGGTGGTCAGGCTGGAGGATCACCACCCCCACGCGGGGATCCGGCACTCAGCCCCACGGCCCTCTTCAGAGAGGAGGGTGGACTGCCTTTCGTGGAAGAGACCCGTGAGTCAGAGGGAGGCTGAGGGCCTGCTCCTGCTCACTTGGCCATCTGGCTGGAGGACCGACCATGGAGCCCATTCACCAGATACTAAAAGGGGCTCTCATCAAGTCACAAAACGTGAGCCTCAGCCTTCTTCAGGCTTAAAGCCGGGCTTCCCCTGTATTAAGTCAGATATAATTGGAAGCGGTTTAACTGGAGAGAGAGGAGGCCTCCCACCCTCCTCAGCCTGGGGCTGCACACCCACTGTGGTAGCCATGGTTTCTCCTGGTGCCTGGAGGAACCCTGACTAGGAGAAGGCAGGAAGAAAGCGCCCCTTCTCTGGATTCTGTGACAGGAACAGAGATGACTGAAGCCAGGAGCCTCCAGGGAGGAGAAGAGAGGGGTGAACAAATGAACCAACAGCCCCACGTCTATTCTCCGTCTGTTCTCCGCACTCCCACCCACACCTTAGCAAACGGTGCTAACCCTTGGGAAACAGGGAAGATTTGGGTGTTTTTATTCTTATAACAAGGGCTAAAAGGAATAAAAGAATCAATCAGCGTTTCAAGGGAGAGCTTAAGGAAACCATGAGAGATTATTTGTTTATTTATTCATTCATTTCATTTCAAAGGCATTCAAATGCTCTGTGTTCACAGTCAAAAATAGTCTGTGGGATAAAAGCCAGTGTGGGTGGGACATCACGAGGCTGTGGCAGTCGTGGAAAATGGAGGAGGTGCACGATTAAGCAGAACCAGTGCCGTGCTGGTCACAGCACCCCGGGAGAACCCCGCTCCTCTCTCCCTCCTACCCCGCTGTGTTCTCCTCTCCACCCTGGGCTGCCTGAGATGCTAGGAAAGCAGATTGAAGCTTCAGAGCTTTTATGAAAAGTGCAGTAGCCCTCTCCAGAACCCTGGCCACAGAACAGACCCAGCATGCTCCCCACGCCATTTCCACCCACACCCTGACAGACAACCCTCGGCACCAGAGCTGCAAGAGGAGAAGGCAGGTGACAGCTTAACTGTAGGGACTCTCAGGAGAGAGGCAAAACCTCTAGGTAAGGGGTGTGTTCAGGACTGGGGGGTTTCTCTCCCATTTCTGCCCTGACTCCTAGTGTTCTACTCCCCTGACCTGCTGGGAGCCATCAAAGATGCTTCTTGACCTGCAGGAGGCATTCACTCCTTCCACCCCCAGGGGCACCAGGTATTAGGTGGAGCTGGGCGTGAGCGGAGGGGCCTGCACCAGGGGAGCTGAGCCCATTACTTGGGGAACCAAAACACCCAAGCTTCATTCTGTTGTGGATCAACTAGTGAAACTGGAGACACAGCAGCCCATTTACACACACACACACACACACTCTCTTCATCTGAAATATCAAGGAGCAGATTCAGGGCTAGCGATGGCCTCCAACATGCCTGGAATCTGGGACTTAAGGGTTGCTGTGGGTTGAAGGAAACAGCTTCCAAGAATTCCTATGATTTCACTTTGCATTCCACAATAGGTCTTGAGCCAGCAACATTACACTAAGGCAGGCTCTGGTCAGGACACTGCTGTATTATAATACATTGTTCCACTTGTTTACACAAGTGAATGCACCAGGGATGAAGCAGTTCATTGGACACAAAGATGGGTATTTGTTTTCTATTTTGGCTTTGAAATTATAATTTTGTTTTGATTATGTAAGATTTTGGGAAACTGTTGGCAGTTCTAGTACATTTCTGATGGTTCATTTTTCTTTTGGAAGAAGGGAGTCTATAGTTTCTCATCTCTCTTTTCCCTTTTTCCTCTGCATATAGTCATAGGGAAAAACAAACCATGGTTTTCCCCAAAGCCAACTGTGCAATGGCACCCCACACACAGGGGGCAAAGTCCAAGCCCCCAAAGGCATCACGTCACCCCACCTACATCTTTAGCTCCTCTCTGCAAAACCACTTCACTCTGCTCCTGCAGTGCCCACTGTACTTTCTCAAAGCATCCTAATTTCTCATCTCTTTTCTTTTGTTCCTAACATTCTTTCTTCTGGATTTTATTCCTTTTTTTCTTCTCCTGAATTTGATTCGTCTTAAGACTTAGTTTAAAGTCACAACCCTTCCAGAAATTCCCCCAGAACCTTGACCCTCAACCTTAGGCTGAGCAAGGGAGTGTCCTCTGTCCACCTTACACAGAGTCCTTGCTGCCCCTGAGATGCTGGACTGCACCTGTCTTTTCCTGTGTCCATCACTGTTAATAAGGATGACTCCCCAGGATGGCCGAGGACAGCCCCAGCAAAATGCCCTGTTTACCCTCCTGACAGCCCTCTAAGTGTCTGACAGCCCTGTCAGTTTGACCCCTCTTACCAATTCATCATCTGATATTCTAACAATGTTAGTAGCTCCCCAAGGTCACTCCTTGGTCAGTGGGAAAGATGGGGATGGTCCAGTTCTCAGGTATGGATCACAGTAGCTTTCCAGCGCATGCTGGCTCATGCCTAAGAAATTCTAGAGCTTTCTTTCATCTGCAAAATCTACTGAGTAACTCCAAAAGCCAAATATAGAATATGCTGTCAGAGAAAAGCTGTGTCCTGAAATTTCATCTGTCCCCCATTCATGAAGATTTGGCAGGAATGACTCCCCAAACCACCAAACAGAAGGTAGGTGGGCAATTCCAGCACTCTCCCAAGTTGGGCCTTCTCTGGGGACAGCTGGTGAAGACCACTGTAGTGATGGCTCAGCTGCACGCTGCATGGTCTGTTGAGCAGAGCCTGAGATTTCTGTTCAGAGGCAAACATTCACCAGAGAGCACTGGATTGAATCAGCCTGTGCTCTCTCCATGGCTTGGCATGGAACAGAATGCGGGAAAACAGATTTAAAAAAAGCATAATAAAAACAGATAAATAGCTTCAACCTGACATCTTCACTCTTTCCCAGTGCAGGCTGTTTCAAAATGAGATATTGTTCCCAGGGATGCAGGTACACTTGGGAAGAAGGCCTCTGAGAGATAAATTTGATTCACCACCACAGAGTCTATGGGAATGAGGTGAGGGTGCCATATTGGATGGGTTTGATGGGAGGATTCAGCTGCGGGGCCGGTGTCCTTGTAGACCCTCCTAGTCTAGTTTGGAGTTGCAGACTATTCTGGTTATCTGGGATTGCAGATTTCCAAGGGGGGTGGGCATCAGATTTCCTAATCTGAGTTCAAGTCCTTGGGAAATGCCTGAAATACCATCTGTAGATAGCTACTGAAGGCAGGCTATTCAAAATTATGTGTTACATATTAAACCCTAAGAGCCCTCGAGGGTGCCACCCCTTTGTTCAAGAAGATAACCACCTCATTGGGAAACAAATAGGCAAATTAAAAATAAATCTGAAATAAAGTAATTGACAAGTAAATATCAAAGTCATAGAAATTTGGAGGGGTAAAAGTTGTGAATTGTGCCATGGATGTGGATTGCAGGAGTGTGGAGCAGTATTTCTTAATCCTGGCTATGGACTAGAATCCCCACAGTGCTTTTAAAAAGCATTCATTCCCCAGCCTCAGCCACACCTCTCTGAACTTTTTTTTTAAAGAAAGAGAGAGGGAGGGAGAGAGAGAGAGAAGAGAGAGAGAATTTCAATATTTATTTTTCAGTTTTCAGCGGACACAACATCTTTGTTTGTATGTGGTGCTGAGGATCGAACCCGGGCTGCACGCATGCCAGGCGAGCGCGCTACCGCTTGAGCCACATCCCCAGCCCCTCTCTGAACTTTTTAATTAACTGGATTGTACTGGGTCCGGTCATTGGTCCTTTTAAAGCATACAGGAGCACAGTCTAACAGGACCAGAGGTAGAGACCGCTTCCTGGATGAGACTGTAAACTCATTTTTTTTTTCCTTATTAATACCCAGGGACATTTTACCACTGAGCTACTACATTCCCTTGTCCTTTTTATTTATTTATTTGAGACAGGACCTTGCTAGGTTGCTGAAATCTTGGTAAGTAACTGAAGCTGGCCTTGAATTTGCTCTCCTTCTACCTGGGATTGCAGGCCTGTTCCACGGTGCTGGCTAAACTATAAAGTCTTGAAAGCAGGGCCTTTCTTGGTCATATCTACAGCATCTGAAACAGGATTTTGCACAAGTAGGGGTCAAGAAATGATTGGTTAGAGAGTTCATCTACACCATGAAAAAGGGTAATGTTAATATTAGGAGGACAAGATGCCTTCTTATTAAAGGAGAGTGTATGAGAAAATGTGCAGAAGAGGTGATATTCAAGTTATTGGGGGCAGTGGATCAGGTAGAAGACAGATTTGATTAGGAACAGAAGGTTCCAAATGAGAAGAGCAGCTTAATTAAAAAGAGTTTGATGTTGACACTCGGTGATGGAAAGATTTGAATATCAGAGCTTCAGTTTTACTCGATGGTTCAGAGACATGTGCACTGGCTTGGAATTCAGCAGGACACTAAGACATGAGTGAGCAGGCCAGCAGGCAAATGGCCCACTACAGACACTGACCAGGTCAGAGACCCTTCCAGAGTAGCCATTGGTAGGTGGTTGACTCAGATTCCAGAGAAGTTTTGAATAAAGTTTCTAAGTCCTAAAATAAGCACACTATGACCTATGATTTCCATTTGAGAGACTAGTTATTGTCATATTAGGGACGAAAACTAGTAATCACTTATTGCTGAACCCTGTGGATCCTGATTTGGTTGACCTCATGGATTACACTACATAACTGCCCACCTTTGGGTACTTAGGTATCCCATCCAGCTGGCTGCCGAGTGTGCAAACATAAACAGTGTTTGTGGGGATGGAAACACAGCTTTAGGCAAGTTCTGCCCTAATAGCAGTTTCATTAAAAGCCCTCTTTAGTACCAGCTTTTAGGGAACAGGGAACTTGAGCATGTTAATCAGCAAAACTCCACCTGCTTCCCCATTGCCTTACGTTACTGCCCTCGGAAGGCCTTGGAAGACTAGCAGTAGGAAAAAGGAAGGGGAAAGTCACAGACGGTAAGTCATTGTTGGAAAGTTTAAATGACCAAGTCACAGTCCGAGGAATTCAGCTGGCATCTCTTAGAGCACAAATACTCAAAAGCAGCCCGTAGCCAATGTCATTAACATGACCCAAGCTGCCCTGGGAAAGACCCTCAGGAGAACAAAGGGCAAGGAGAGGACCTCTGAGGACGTAGTTCTGGAAATCCACACGTAGCCAAGAGCATGCTGAAGGAGGGAGAACACTGCCCGGGTCAAGCCTGCCCATCCCACGCTCCCTGCAGGGGGACGAGAAGCTTTAAAGAGGTATGAACTCCAGAGGCCAGCAAAGGAGCAAAGATGAATACCTAAGCCAGGAATAGCCCACAGGGAGGGTCTGGGGAAGGACTCAAAGAGGTGGTAGTGCGTGAGCCTCGACAAACCTCAGGGGAAGGAAGGAAGGAAGGAAGGAGGGAGGCAAGGAAGGAAGGAAGGAAGGAAGGAAGGAAGGAAGGAAGGAAGGAAGGAAGGAAGGAGGGAGGCAAGGAAGGAAGGAAGGAAGGCAGGCTGGCTTGCATTTGTCCCATCCCACGCGGATCACCATTTCTCCAACAATGCATGCGGAGGTGGAATTCATCCTCTGACATCAGCCACTAGTGCAGGACTGTTCCCTTTGTCTACTAGCAGGGTGGCTCATGGAGGGGTCTCTATTCCTGTCCACACTGTCAGGCCAAGTTCAATCTCTGGCTCTTAGCAAATGTACGTTAAGTGAAGGGACAGACTGGCATGTCCTAAGTTTAAGATCTGAGACAGGACATGAGCTTGTATTCCAGATAAGGCCTGCTGTGAATTCAGCTTTCTGAAAATCCAATAGTTCATGGCTGGCACCCAAATTCTCCCTGGGCTGGTGGGCCTTTCTAATATGTGCTATTCACAGATACGCTGGTAGAGATTTGGGAGGGACTAGAAGCATCAACTCTGATCAGGAGGGCAATAGATAAAAGAAAATAATGACGAGGTAGAGTTTAGAAAAGGGGAGGCAGGGGCGGGAGCGATTAATTCTGAATAATCTAAGTCTCTATGAGGAAGGTGCAAATTAGATGCAGAACAGAGCGGCAGAAACTGACATTAATTGCCCGTTCTATGCCAGTTTCTGTGCCAGAGACCTTCCCTGCATTATCTCGTATATCCCTCACAATCATCTAGCCAGACGTGTAACAAAGCCCCACTTAACAAACGCAGGAACTGGAGGTTCCAAGAGGTTAAGTAAATTATTGAGGTTCGTAGAGCTGGTGAGAAAAGAAACCAGGCCTCAAACAGAATCCGACTTCTAAGTGGTCCTTGCTGTCACTGCGCATGCTTGGGGGGCAAGTGCTTGTATTTCTAGGTGGGCAGAACAACTCTAGTTGTTTCCCATTTTATAGTGTACTGCTAGGAAAGGAAGTTTGGTGGGAAGTGGGACACGGGGCAATCAACCCTGGACAATCAACCACTTACCTGAATATTTTATCAGAGGGCTGCTCTCCCAAAACCAGGTCAAAGCCTCGCTGAAATATTGTGTAAGGCCAAGGCCTAAAAGGAGAAACATTATTCAATTAAAATCCACTCAACAAACACTCCCTTCGTGCCGGGCACCACGCTGGATGGTAAAGACCCAAAGATGAAGAAGACACAGTTCCCACCCTCAGGATACTTACAAAGGTGCGCCTGCGTGACCTGGAATCCTAGAATCTGACCAGGAACATGCTCAACGTAAAAATCTCTGACCCGTTAGGAAAGCAGAATGTAATAGCATGACCACTGGAACTGCGCACAGAAGAAACTGTGCACAGAGGAAATATTAAGCGGGAGCTCACCCAGCCATATTGATGGTCCTTCAAATGGACATTTGCAGAAACCTAGTTCTGTTCTGCTTAAGAAGGGATGTAAGGTTTCTTGAGGGAGACCTTTGGGACCGGGCAGTTTTGCCATGGAGGCAACGTCTGACAGGGTCAAGAAGAGCTGCCCAGCAGACCCCTGCAAAGATTCAGCAAACCCCCTAGGTCAAGGGCCACTGCTCACACAGGGCCTCCAATGTGTTTTCTCTCCTTACTTAAAAGGGCTTGAGGATTCAGGGTTCTTGATAACTTCCAAATAGCCTCAAACATTTTGATGTCACTCATTCAAACAAACAACTGACATAGTATTTTAGAATAATTATTAAATAACTCTAAGCCTTCCTAGGTATTACCACATGTGCTAGAAAGTAGAAAAGTAGCTATCTGGTTTACTAGCTCAGATATCTAAACCCAAAATTATTTGCTCATTCAAACAAGACCAAGTGAAGCCCAAAACTTGTGTTGAGTACTGAGCTATTGTGCATACTGGAGGGCCTTAGTCCTCAGAGTCCCGAAACTTACAGTCTTAAAACTAATCCAATTATTGAGGATTTTACTGTAGAAGTTCCTTTATTTTCCAAGGATTTCAAAAAGTCAGGAGAAGAAGGTACAGTTATTATTTTGGGCTAAATCTAATATTAGGCATTAACCTTGGTATCACCCAGTCGAGGGCATTTGGGGAAATGTATGGGGATGTTCTCGGATGATACCATGATAGGTGGGCATTACTTACATTTGGAAAGAAGGGCTAGGATGGCTCAGGAGAGCTCTGGAAAATTTCCCACATCCTACAAGCTTTCAAATGCCATTATAGTCATTTCCTTAAGTATTGAAAACCTGCTTATAATGACCTGAGCCTAGATGACAACTCCATTTACATATAAACACAGAATAGTTTGCAGAGTTTTAAAGGTGAAGAAGATGAATTTTCAGGTAAATAACTACTATGTAAATGGAAGATTATACATTGTGTAATCACTGGGGTCCTCTTACAATGCAGCCACATTAGTCTCTGTTGCTCTTGTGTATATCATGTTCTATAGCATATGTTACATTTTGGTGATTTTGTATTAGGTGCAAATGGCTTCCAACTTTATTATTTCTTCTACTGCAACAGAGTGTTTACGAATTAAAATAGTTATTATATCATTATAAATTACTTTCTTTGGGGGGGCCAGTTCTGGGGATGGAACTGAGAGCCTCGCACCTGCTAAGCAAGCGCTGTATCACTGAGCTACTTTCCCAGCTCTGTCAATTACCTTATTATTTCTCCTCCTTTAATTACTGTTAAGCATATTTATTTGTTGAAATTTTGTGCATATGGATTTTTATTATTTATGAAATTCATTTAAGAATGATAAGAGATTAAAAATATTTGCTGAAAAATAGTATTGGGTCCAATAGGGTTCAGAACCATCAACTTAAACCATCAACCAGCCAACTAGTTACCTCCTCCTGGAGTCAATAGTCATAAGGGGAGGCCATTGGAGCAATATAAAGGAGCAGCTAGGATGAATGTGTTCACTTTAATGCCTACTATTTATAAATACATTATTCCTGAATAATATCTGATCTAGAGATACCCCAAGGCTCCAAAATGTTCCCAAATGCTACTCTGAATAACCCTTGCACGGAAGAATCAGTGCCCCCACAGATGCTCTTTATGTTAGTTCTGTTTACTGGAGGTGAATCCACAGAGTAGGGTTTGCATCTGATTCTGTTCTGCTTAATAGTAAGTGATAGCTTATGGGCAAATAAAAATAGGCATTAATTTAAGAATGTCTACAATTCATGAGGAAAAAATAATCCATATACTTTCGGACATCTAGAAAGGACAATAAAAAGAGAAAAGGGACATGCAACTTTGTCTCCTCTTTTTTGGAGAGAATCACATTTATTTACTCTAAGTTGAATACTTTTAAATAACACACATTTTGCCTTCAAGTCATCTCTAATATTCAAAACTGGTACGATGTGTAATTAGAGTGAATTCTTGGCACAGATTCTATGTGGTTTGGAAATATATTTTGAGAAGACAAAACTTAGGACTGGTGTTGATTACAATGTGAATAATTAACTGCATTGAATGATACAAATAAATGTGCATCCAGGACCTAGTTAATGAATAATGAGCTTGGAGACATTTATTATGCACACATCCACATGTTGCTTATAAAGGTCAAAGAGACCTACTCTTGATGCTCTGGAAAACAGTCAACTCATGCTGGGAAGGGCACAGATATGCAGCATGGACCCCGCCCTGATCCCAGGTAGAGGTGGCAAGGCCTAGTGCTTAGGGCAGGAGCTGTGGAAGGAGCCTGCCCATTATGAAGTCCAGCTCGGCCACCAATCCCTGTGCCAACTTGCTCAAATTCCCCAATCGTTCTGAGTCCCTACATCTTCACCTATTGAATGAGGCTGATGGTAGCAAACATGTTTACCTGGCAAGGTGGTTAAAAGGAGGAACTAGTTAATATAGTTGAGATGCTCAGAATGGTACCTGGTGTTTCATCAATGCCTTCAAAGCATTTATTAAGTTTAATTTACTAATTACTTGACTCAAATATAAATCCTATGTAAGAAGTGATTCCTGCTTTTCCTTAGAGGAAGAAGTACCTGTCCCTAAGGGGATGCCAACAGAAGGCTTTAGCTGAAGAGGAGACCAGGGTGACCAAGGCTCCCCCACCCACTGCCCAGTGATCATGTCATAGGGCAGCTAATTATGCAATGTTGACACGAAAGTAAAGACAAGGGGAAGAACATACTGTGAAATGGTGAGAGAAATTAGTTGCATTTGCATTGGCAAGAAAGAAAAGGGAACTTACTTATTTCCTTCCATTAGTCGGGGAAGATCTGCCAGAGAGACAGAAACTCATACTTGTTTAGCAGGTAGTTAGGGAGGACTGTGTGTGAACTGTGATACCAGACAACAGGAATTGGATCAAAGAGAATCTTGCCCTCAAAGGAATCTACAGTGTTTCTGAAGAAATACCCGGGTTCACACAAAAAGAAGGGAACGTTAAAGAGAAGGAGTGTTAAAGAGTGGAGTCCCAGACCGCGAGCTGAGCGGTGTTGGTGCGTGGTGGATCAACCCTCCGGGGTGCATGGAACATGTGGTGGGGGAGGTTGGCCCACACGACTGGAGAGGCCACAGGGAACAGGAAAAGCCGATTACCTGGGACCAACTGAAAGAGGTTTCTGTGATTTCTATATTAGGGTTCTTTGAGTTTTAAAGTAAGAAAACCAAAGTGGCTTCACCACATAGAGGCCCCTCACCGCGTCATATACCCAGGCTTAGAGGGAAGTAGTCTCTGGGAGGCTGGAAGCCAGGTCTAAAGCACCTTCTCATTGTTCCTCTCCCTTCTTAGCTCTGTCACTACCCTGGGGCCTTACTCTTCCACGTGGCTAATGAACATGGCGGACGGCCTCCAGCATCTCTGGCTCCTGTCTTCTGGGGCTCAGACCTCAGGGGAGACCACCCTCCTCGTCATCAGGGAAGAGTGATCTACCCAACAACTGCTTGGCATTTCCTGGGTCTGACGAGCACCGGGAGCAGTCTCTGGGCCGGGGAGCAGAAGCACCTCAGCACATGACAGCTCCCATTTGGTTCTGAAGTGGAGCGAGGAGAAGGGTAAGAGCAGATGAAGCCGTTTCCACTGGCTTTTCTGGATCTGCTCGTGGAGGAAAGCAGAAGCAGGGGCGCCACTGAGAGGACAGTGTCAATCTGCATTTTGTGGGAAGGGTGATCAGCCATGGAGGAGCCCCCCCCCCACCCCCCGGCGGGGTCTGGCCAGATGTGGGGTAGGAGGTTGAACCTCTGTCTCGCGTCTCCCCTTGGACATGTGGCCTCTAACATTCTCTGCCCTGCACTTGGCAATGCACTCACAAGTTAGTTTGGGAAAATCAGCCGGACCAGAAGTCATTTGGATGGTGGTGAAGACTTTCATTCTGACTAATTGAGACCCTGAAGATCGTCCTCCTCCATGGGCAACTACAGATGCCCTCCATGCACAGGAACCATCCCAGACCCGTTGCCTCAAGCAGAGGCATCATGTGTAGCTCAGAGGAGCCCCACTGGAGCGGTACAGCAGCCAGCAGGGCACACACACAACTGTGGATGCCAAGAAATAAGGGTCATCTTTTGTCATTTCTTTTCTCTTCTTGTCTCAGAATATACCCACAGTGTGTTCAGTCTACTCTAATCACTGACAATTTCCAAGCATTCAGTTTCTCTCCCCAGCTCTCCTCTCCCTGAGGATGCATCAGAGTTGCAGATATTCTGCCTTAGTCCTGAGGGTGTGCTGGGCCACACGTCAACCATGGCCTTGACTTGCTGCTTGGCCTTCCTCCTGGTTGCTGGGGCACTTCTTCCACTATGAAACCTAGAGCCAACTGAATGAGCAAAAGCCCTACAAGATCACCCTGCCACACCTGGGCTTGGACAATCCCTTCATAAGGGTTCCCTCAGGGGAAAATGGACTCCTCCTGCTCTGCACAAGGGGGCTTTAAATGCTGCTCTTTGATAAGGAACTAACCCATTTGCCCACCTAACTGAGCACAGAAAACCCTGCTCAGAGGTTGCTGGCCAGCATGCCAGCTGATGGACTTCTTTGTGGAAGACATCACCTGGGAGGTAAGAGGAACAATCAAGATGATAGGTGGGTAGGTAGATAGGTACGTAGAAAATAGATGGGAGGGGTAGAGACCACAAGAATGTATATGGGCATGTGTGTTTCCATGTATTATGTATGTATGTGTGTGTCAGGGAGGGGGTTGAATCCTCTTTGAGGCAGAGGGAATGTCTCAGCTGGAGGCAATGATGAACCATATGTTTCATGATGAGCTTTTTAGAAACTAGGAATTTTTTTCTGAACTTCTATACTCCTCCACCTATCACCACCAGGAGCACTTCACAAATTAACATAATTTTTTTCCTAGTGAAATAACAAAGCATCCTTTCAAGCCTGCTGGTGGCCTACATTAGGCTAAGTTTCTGGGAGAAGCATTCCAAAATTTCTGCCCAGCCATTCACAACACTTTGGGGACCCAGTATAGAATGTCATCTCCATATGTAATGTGAGAAGATTTTGAGCAATGTTTCTTCTCTTAACTGGATAAATGTGTTTCCAAGAAGGGAGCAGTGAGACAAAGATGGAACAGAGGTTTATTCAGAAGTGCTTCTGGAGAAAGGGAGTTTGCAAGACACGTGGGAAGGGGAGAGGGGTGAAACGGGGAAAATGACTTTTCTAGCTTTGCGCTGGCTGAGCCTTCCAGTGCCTCAGTTTACCCTGATGAAAAGACAGGGGATGGTGATGTGCTACTGTATTCCCTATCACTGCCAGTTCTGGGAGAAATAGGAATCTAGAATGATGACTGATCCCTAGACTGTCTGGTAAACCTGTGGCCTTATCAAAACAATGTGATAATGATGGATAACCATGCCCAAAGTTTACATAGGACCCCTTAGGGCCTTGGGGCCTTTGTAGAGATTTCTCCAGCTGGGATCCTCCCCTCTGACCTCCAATTTACTTGGATAATGCATATTATCCTTTAAGTTCAGCATAAAAATGATTTCCTAAGACAGGACTTTTCTGGCACTTCAAGACAAAATTGTGTACGTTTGTCATATTCTCTTGTGGTGTCCTGCATTTTCTTTATAGAACCTGTAGCTATGATTAATACATTAAATATTTGGTCAACATTTCCCCTCACCAGTTACGAAGGCCTTGCTATCAGGACCACTGTATCCTCAGAGGGTTGTGCAAAAGGATCCCG